>NC_052047.1:197603256-197912185 GCF_903992535.2 Arvicola amphibius
GCTGTGGTTTACTGGTAAGGATCCAGCGTCTGTCTCCTTCAGCAGCTACATGGCATCCCCTTGACTGGACTTTGTCTACTCTTTCTATATATATATCTCTGTTCAGATTTCCTTCCTGGCTTTGCTCTGTTAAGACATTGGCCAAAACAATTTTATTCATTAACCAATGGTAATAAAACATATTCATAGCATACAGAGGGGAATCCCACACCAGCAATCCCACATTGTTGTCCTTCTAGAAGTTGATGATATTTATTTTGTTTTCAGACTGGGTCTCTTACTGACCTAAAGTTCACCATGTAAGCCTGAGTTGACTAAACTGTAAGTTCCATGGATCCACCTTACCACCACCAAGTACTGAAAGAAGTGTGTGCTGCCACACCCAGCTTGTTACGTGTGAGCTCTGAGGCTCAAACTTGGGTCCGTGGGCTTGCAAGGAAAGCACTTTGCTGATGGAGTCATCTCCCAGGCTTTAATTCCATTCATAAAAATTGTCTTTATCTCTTTACTTTTCATGAGCTCTGTTGTAAGTATCCAAAATACTTCTGATAGTGTGTGGCAGTCCAGCTATGATGGGCTTTTACATTCCAGGGTAGGGGCATGTGGATTAGAAATGTTAGGTAGGAGGAACAGAGATATGAAAGAAACACAGAGACATAGGATAGTACAGGAAGGCAACTCAGTGAATACTGAGTCCACACACATTTATTTTCCATATGCCTGTACACCCCAATACAGAAAGTGGAGGAAGAAGAAGAAAGACTGCTTTAGCATGATGTAAAGGACAACCAGAACAGATACTTGCTTCAATACTGGAGACTTCAAGGCATTAATTTTCCTGAGTTAAATATTCTGATGTTTTTTTGTGCAGGATATGCAGTGAATACACCCTGGACCAAGTATCCTGTAGGCAGCCACTCTCCCTATGTCAAACCTCCTATTTTTTTTTTTTTTTTTGGTTTTTCGAGACAGGGTTTCTCTGTGGCTTTGGAGCCTGTCCTGGAACTAGCTCTTGTAGACCAGGCTGGTCTCGAACTCACAGAGATCCGCCTGCCTCTGCCTCCCAAGTGCTGGGATTAAAGGCGTGCGCCACCACCGCCCGGCAAACCTCCTATTTTAAAATGAAGGATCAGAAATAGGCTAGAATTCTCAGACCTTTGATCAGAGTGGAGCAGAGCTACCTCTCTGGGCTGTCTTAATGTCCAAAACAAGTAACCACACCCTAGGTCAGAATATCTTGTTTGTAGCCACACCTGTTGTCAACAACTTTGAAAGAATGAAAATAAGCTCTAAACCTCTGACCTTCTGTCAAGCTAGAACAGGACTGGCATTTGTGGGCTCCCACAATAGTGTGGATCCCTAGTGGAAGCAAAACCTTCTACTACATCCAAGAAGTCTGAATTCTCCTAGCTCAGGACACAGAGAAGAAGTACATCTTACTTCTGTTTCTATGCAGGAAGGGAATATCCAAAATGTGGTAGATCCTGCCTTCTCAAAATTCCTCAGCAGAGAAAGGTAACTAGGAAACGAGGCTCACTTAGTCTTTCAAGAATGAGTGAGTGGATATTCAGATCCTACTGGTATGTGACCTGGTGTTTGCCCTTTGACAATTGGTAAACTGAGATTCAGAAAAAAAAAAAAAAAAAAAAAAAAAACAAGCAACTTTGTGTCTAGAGTCTGTGCACTGGAGACACATAGCAGCTGTCCCTCTCTTTGGTGGAAGGTGGTGTTGTGAACCTTGCAAAGGAACAATGTCTCAAGCTTTTCAGACTGAGTGTACCATGTCACAGGAAGACAAGAGCACTCGGGTGACGTGAGCTATGAGAGCCGTGAGGACTTCAAATGGAAAGCTCACTGTAAAGTGGAGTGACTTAAAGGCTTTCAGCTGGGAGATGATCAGGTAGGCACGTGGTGGCAGGGGGTGAATGTGGACGGTGGGAAGGGCACATTTAGAAAGGCAATGAATAGAAAGAAAGGTGGTTAGAACAGAGCTGGGGCCTGTGTGGCCTGGGGACAGTGGAGTTGGGATGATGAGGATTTGGATGAAGGCCAGGTACAAGGGGGAGCCAAAGAACACAAGCATCAGAGGGAAGGTCACACCTCAGTGGCCGATGTTAGATCAGTCAGCAAAGAGAAGAGCAAGCCAGAGGGCATGGTGGAGTTTGAGCCTGGCGACGAAGGGATCCTTGACCACAAACTTAGCAAAAGGACTTTAGGTCTCTTCTTCTGTACCCTACGGGACCTATTCATGCCTTCCTCTTTTGCAGAGGGGCCATCCCATGCCTTCTGCTTCAGCCTAGCCTGGGAGCTGTCCTAGCTCCCCCCCTTCAAGGCTAGGCATGCGGTCAAGTCAGTTCTCCTGTTTGCTTCCACTGCCCCACCTGCTCTGTGAGCATCCCAGAGGCTCTTTCTGCACAGACTATGGCCACACCCCAATTCTTTACACTGGCTCTTGCATGCCATGCTCTGGCCTTTGTCTCCAACTCCAGTGACGTTGTAGTTATGTTGGCTGGACTGCTTTCTTCAGTGCGTCAAGCCCATTCCCACCTTGGCCTTGGGCCATGGCTTAGGTTATTCTTTCCCTGCTTCAGGAGTCTTTTAAAAACCAACCAAACAAACAAACAACAGCAAAAACACTTGCATTTTAAAATGTGAGAACATTCTGAAAGGAACTTCCTCTGGTCACCCAGGTAACAACCATGCTCAGGTCCTCCCCTTGTAACACCCTATGAGCCTCACAGTGATAAACATTGTGTTTCCACAGTGCTTGTTATAGTGTCCACAACATAAGCTGATTGCCTGTGTCATCACACTTCATCCTCAGAACCAAACGGATAACGGCACCAATGATGTTAACTGCCATCCTCATCCATTATTTTGTGGACATTATCTTGTGACAAATGACACTTGTCATTGTCACATTGTCTTACTTTGTTGCAAGCATAAACACCCCCCCACACCCCCGTGATTGTGTAGGTTCAATGAGAAGACAGACTTGTCTCTTATTCTCGACTATACTCAGCACCTAGAAGGATGCCTGGAACAGGGCAGGAGGCATCAGTGTCTGCCGGGAGGGCTGGAGAGTGCTGGGGAGGGACAGTGATGTCTGTTCCGGCTGAAGGCTGAAGGAGAGAGCTGGTTCTTCCCAGGGAGACTGGGCACACTGGAAGCTAAGTGAGACAGCCCACAAGAGAGGCTGTTGTTTTTCATGGGTTTAGGTGGCAACTGGAGCTGGGAGCTGGGGGGTAATGAGCTCTGACTTGGGAGCTGGGGGAGGGGAGGAGCACAAAAGGGCAGAGAACAGGGACTTGCTATTCCTGTGAAGGTACACAAGCAAATCTGAGTCAACACTCATTAAAATGTCACCAAAAAATTGAGCATCAATAGGACCATGTTTTACTTTCAACAAACCAAATTAAGAAAAAAAAAAAAAAAAAACTCAAGCGCATACTCTGACTTTCCACAGAAATAACCAATATAATTCCACAGGTTCCCTCAAGGATCTAATCCTGGACACGTGGCGTGACTTACCAGAGCCAAGATAACCCAAGGTGACAGCACAGGCCTAAGGCTTCCTGCACATGAAACCTGGGGCTCCCTTTTCACTCACAAGACTTTGCCAAGTTACTTAACCTGAGTCTGTTTCCTCATCAGCAAAACAGAGACAGCAGCCTCCAGGGGGCTATGGGGGTTTATCTTGGCACCTGCATTTGTGTAAGTGGAAGAGGGCACCCTGGAGAGAATCTTTTGCTCCAATTGGGAAAAGATGAAGGCTAATCAGGGTCCAAAAGGAAAGTGGGTTTCATGTTCGGGGCTGTGGGCAGAGCTGTAGGATCGAGACAGCACTCTGTCAATGGGACCTGATGGCTGTGTGCCTGGTTTGCTGAGGCTGGTGTGTGTGTGTGTGTGTGTGTGTGTGCCAGGTTTGCTGGTGCCGTGAGGCTGGTGTGTGTGTGTGTGTGTGTGTGTGTGTGTGTGTGTGTGTGTGTGTGTGTGCCAGGTTTGCTGGTGCCGTGAGGCTGGTGTGTGTGTGTGTGTGTGTGTGTTAGGTTTGCTGGTGTGAGGACTCCTTGCACAGACAATGGGGTAGGGCTACACTCACAGCTGCTCCAGCCATACATGTTGGTTCCTAACATCTTAGAGCCTGGCGAGGAGGCCACCACCTCAGCCCTCTCTGTTCCTTTAGTTCATTCACCAGACAGGAGAAACAGTTGTCACATGAGCCATTGCTGGCAACCCTGTGCTGTGTACCTGAAACTGGCAGTCTCTTACATTATAGTAGAGGCTATTTCAAAGAACACTTAATAGTCTGTAAAAAATTGCCTTTAAGCCAGGTGGTGTGGGCACACACCTTTAATCCCAGCACTTGGAAAGCAGAGGCAGGTGAATCTTAGTAAGTTTGAAGCCAGACTGGTCTACAGAGTGAGTTCCAGCACAGCCAGGACTGTCTTGAAAACAAAATAAAACAAAAATTGCCTTTAAAACTCACCGAATATATTTAAGTGTGTGGATATGCTCTGCAGAAATACACAGTGCACCGTGAAGTAAAATACCTTGCCATTTCTGAGTTGGAAGAGGTCACTAAAGCAAGTCTGGAAATCCTGGTGTTGAAGGGAGGGCTGAGAGATGCTGGGCTGTAGAAACCCTCAGCTGTTGATCGCAAAGGTGTGCACAGAATGTGGGTGACCAAGTGGCATCACACTGGCAGGTAGGAGGAGCCAGAAACAGCATGGGTATGGGATGCTGTGCAAACGGAATCCCTTCTCACTCGGGGAGATAGCACTTGAGAGCCCCAGGACAGACCACAGATCAGTTCTTTCCTCTTCTCATACTAGGAAGTCATGGCTGAATGCCACAGTCAGGATCCTCTTTCAAGGGAAGGAGAAACGGGCTGAGGAGAGGGCCATGTGCACATCATATTTGTTGCCTCGGCTTACCTGGTTTACATTTCCTTCTCAGTATAGATAATTGTTTTGTTTTGTTTTGAGCTCCTCAGCTAGAGTCAAATCCTTGTACAACTACAGATAACACTCACTTTCCATCAGCATTGGTGAATGTTGCTCCTGCATGTCCAGTAGAGGCCTGCACACCAAAGGCGACCCAGAGATGGGTCCGCATAGTGGGGAAGTCTGAGGTCTTTGGAGGCGTGCCCTTGAAGGGGATTGTGGAACCCACCTCTTCTCCCTCCTCTCTTTATGCCCCAGGATAGAGTAGATGTTTGCCAAGATTTGCTGCAATAATGTTATTAGCAGTCATGGTCTTCCAAAACCATGAGCCCAGATAAACACCAATCAATCAATCATCAATCAGTCACTCTCTTTCTCTCACACCCTTTTACTTGTACATATGTGTGTATAGATATATATGATGTAGATGTGTTCACATGTGTGATACACACATTCCTCAGACCCCCTCTACCTTGTCTTTTCCCATTGGTTAATTTTATTTGAGACAGAGTCTCCCACTGGGACCTGGGGCTCACCATTTTATCCAGGCTTTCTGTTCAGCTAGCCCCCCAGGATCTGCATCTTGGTGTCTCCCCATCCCCAGCCCTGGAACTGCAAGTGTTCACCGCCCTCAGTATTTTTGTGTGGGTTCTGGGAACTACCTCAGGAGCTCATAGCTTACAAGGGATCATCGCCTCAGCCCCAACTTTTCTCTTCAGTGTCTGGGGAGACTTTGTGAAAATCCCACACATGTACTGGCGGAACAGGTTCATATCCACTCTCCATTTTATCCATTATGTTTATTTACTATGTATATGCCGGGGGCATCCATGCCACATTGCATGTGGAGACCAGAGGACTTCCTTCTTTTTAAGGTGACTTCTCCCCGGGGTTTGCTATGGTGATGGGAAGCTGACACACTTGCTGAGTGTGACCTGCACACTTGGGATGTCCCAGTACCAAGGCAATGGGGCAGAGGGAACTGCACTAACTGTGGTGGACCTTCTCACAGAGAAGCAATGCTCCCCCTTTCAAAGTCGCCCATGTGTGGAGTAGGACTGGGAGCGAGAGCTTGAAGCCGCAAAACAATCCCACACCAGTTAAGAATTATGGGTAATAAAAGGGGTTATTTTTTTTTCTTTTTTTTCTTTTTTTTTTTTTTTTTTTGGTTTTTCGAGACAGGGTTTCTCTGTAGCTTTTTTAGAGCCTGTCCTGGAACTAGCTCTTGTAGACCAGGCTGGCCTCGAACTCACAGAGATCCGCCTGCCTCTGCCTCCCGAGTGCTGGGATTAAAGGCGTGCACCACCACCGCCCGGCAAGGGGTTATTTATTTAAGGGGAAAAAGTTACAGGTCACCTTCCCAAACAGGAAACAGAGTAGCAAACAGGAAACAGAGACTCTTGCCGCCATAATGGGAGCCAGAAGAAAGAGAGAGCCTGCCCTGGTCAGCTGCTTTTTAAAGTGTAAGTGTACCACCCCGCAGTGGGCTGGTATCTTAAAGGCTATTGGCTGAAGGAGCAGAAGGAGCAAGAGCTAATGCCAAGGCCAGACAGGGACAAAAGACTTCAGTAAACCAGCTCCTTGCCAAGGGCCAGAAATACAAGCCTGCTCTGCCTCGCCTCCGCCACACACACAGGTCAGTGAGAGTAGGAGAGGCAAGGGGTTGAGGCAGCGAGGGGCTGTAGGGGCATCTGAGATGCCCTAAACGCCTTGGGGCCTTGCCTCGTGTTCACACAGTTCCAGGTTAATGGGCCAGTTGTTTCTCTGGGCACAGTTTGTGGGCAAAGCGGCTCTTTAGAAACACTTAAGCCGGCTTTTGTCACTTTGTTTAAATGTGTACATTGCAGCTACTTTAATTGGTTCCGTGTCTGGAATGAGGGGCAGAAATGGAAGCGTGGCTCTCGGGGGGGAGCGGTGCTGGCACTTGGATGACTTGACATATTTCTTCTTAAATCTGCTATTCTTTTCCTCCAGGCAAGGGAGGTGATCTCATTATCTCCCGAGACAAGCTCATGCCACAGTCTACCAACTCGGGCTGTTCTCAAGATGTAGCCCCCAGTGTGGGTGAGGAGGATGCAGTGTGACTGTGTGGAGCTACAATGTGTTCTCATGACCTTTCCCGCTCAGTTGTCAGGAGACTGCCTCCCCCTAAGGCCGGCATCCAAGGCTACCATAGTTTACCTGAGGCTAGCCTTGAACAAAGGTGAAAAAGAATTTACACCCCTCCTTGGTAGTGAACCTTTGTTCCAGCCCCTTGCCTTCTCTGAGCCCGATTCTTCCATTGCAAAATGGAAATGGAGTCTATCTTGAAGGTGTGGTTGCAGCGGGAACTGGCATGGCTGTGGGCATGCAGCCCATCCATCTTGAGTGAGGCGCATGCAAACTCTTGAGAGGCAGCAGATGCTGCTCAGGAGCCCCTCAGGAAAGTGTCGTCAGGGCTGTTACATCCTGGCAAGGGCTGACCCAACCTCCCTTGGGCTGGGAAAGCCCTGCCTGGAGTTGACTCACCCCAAGTCTCCAGTCACTGGGTGAGGGATTATTTTATAACTCTGTCGCACTCACAGCACACAGCAGGTGCCTGGAGGTGCTTCTTTCCAAAATTGAGGCAATTAATCTTGCAGAAGGTGCTGCGGGATGCTGCTTGTAGCTTCTTGGAACGTGTAGGGGCTTTCTTGGCTGCGGCAGGGAACTTCAGCCCTGAGAGAGCTCTGAGGCAGAGGGTTGTCCCTCTTCTCTCCATAAAGTAGGGCTCGGAAGCTGGAACAGTCACAGGCATGACACAGCCTTAGTTTTCTCTGGTTCTTCTTCTCCAAAGCAGAAGTAGCAAAAATCTGTGAACACAGTCAAAGTATGCCTATCACATCTACCATCTGGTCATGATCTTTTCTGCATCTATCAACCATTATTTCTGTTATATTATCATGCATCTATTGATCATTGATTCATATCTATACCATATAGCTATGATGTATTTATAATCTACTGGAATCTCTTACCTGTTTATCAGCTATTATCACCTATGTATTCATCCGTCTGTCATCTATAAACCACTATATGTAAAACCATAGTTTCCATTATCCCATACTTTTCCTTTTTACTTAATTCATTATAGAGGCTGTCATTTTCAGTCTATTTACATCTACCTTCTAAAAAGTAGTTGCACAAGTTAACAGGTTGCAGGGGATCAGCTGTTATCTTCCTCATGGTAAGCCATGGGTGAGTCACCCAAACTCCAATAAACAGCACCCCCCCATTCATGCTCATGGAAGCAATCTTAAGAAAATCCAGTGGGTCATAAAAATATAAATAAAATAAGACATAAAAGTAGGGGGAAAAGAAAGTAGGCTAGAGCTAGTTGGATATAAGTGGTTCAGTTGGGGAGGGAGGCAAGGGAGGGCAAGGGGTGAATCTGATCAAAACATATTGGACACACATATGAAATTGTCAAAAAAAATAAAAAATAATAAAAATAAGAAAATGGTTGTGTAGCATTCCTTTGTCTGGTCTTCCCAAGTTGTTTGCCACTATAAATCATTCTGTGGTAGGAGACACATTTGCATGGATTTGGGCACGCTGCAGAAGAATCAGGGATGGACTCCTTGCAGCGGGACTGTGGCTCCAGGCGGCGTGAATTTTAAATTAGGACATTTCCAGAATGGAGTTTCCGAGGCTGCAATGGTGAAGCTATCCTGTGGCTAAGAGCCCTCACTGCACATTCATGGACAGACACCAGAATCTGGGTTCTAGTAATCATGCACAGCGAGCCAGCTGTCCCGGCAAAGGCCTGCAATTCCAGTTTCAAAGGACGTGACACCCTCTTCTGGCCTCCACGCACACGGGGACATACATGGGCCTGTGCAAATTTGCATACACATGTTTACAATTCTTTTTAAGGAGGAGATAAAATTTACTCTGTTTATGTATGCACCTGAGCAATCAGAGGCCAAAACTCACTTCACTTTTTAACCATGGCGACTCCCTTCTCAGCCAGCCTACATGGGGGGAAACTTTCGTGAGGTTGAAGCCCCTCAGTGCGGTGTTCACCGTGGTTTATGGGACTTTTATGGCTACTCCCGCTCTCTGTGTTTTCGTTTATGCTTTATTTATATCACCAACACAGGCAGTCTTGTATCTTGTTCCTGTCACAATTTTTATTTGCTTTCTTGGCATTTCTCTCAGGGTTTTATTAGACATTTCCTGTTCTAGCTCCTAAAACTTCTATCACCAACGTCTTGGGGACTAGGCTGTACTCAGAAAATGGTTAGAATGGGAACGGAGGGCACAGGTAAGGACCCAAAGGTCCCCAGGTGCATGCTGCATTGCCAGCTGCTCTCCTTGTTTCTGCTGCTGGGAACGCCCTACCTCTGCCCACCTCTGTAGCCCTGAGCAGCTAGAAGTCATTTTGTCTATGTCCTTCTCCCCGAGAAGCCCAGAACCCGGGAGCTATGGCTTTTGTTATCCAGGTCTGAACACTTGCAAACTTTCACTGCATACTGACCCAGAAACTCTGAAAGGTCTGGATGTCATCAACCCAAACTTGGCTATTTGGAAGTAGACCCAGGAAGTAAGGCAAGGGAAGCCAAACTGGATAAACAAATCAAAAGAGAACACACACACAAAAAAACTGAGGGTGTCATAGTCCACAGTGGAGAAGCCATTGCTGGTGTTCTGCTAGGTAGACATGATGTGGCCATCAAACGGGCTTCTGAATGTTTATCCTTAAGCTTACTAATCACTGTTGGCAAGAAAAGCTTCGTTTTTGTACGGGGGACTCATAAACAATCAAAGTACTGAGCTACATGGCAGTTGGATGCTTAGCCCTGACGGGATACCCTCTCCAGGGCTCAAGGAACACGACAAAGGAGAGAGCAGAATGAAGGACAGAAGAGCAGGAAGGAGCAGACCGTTGTGGAATGCTGACATCTGAGCACGGCCCGGCTGTTACACCCTCAAGTTCAGAGCAGCTGTACTGTTGCAGGACCTGGACAAGGTTGGTCTTATCAACAGCCTGTTGTGAACACAGAAGAGGCTCAGGAAGTCCTAAAAACCCCAAGGGCTTATACATAGCTAATGGTAGCTGAGAAAAGCAGACAGTTTCTTCGGTAGTGTAGCTACTGGCAAAATGTCAGGCTTCTGTAAATAACCCGACCCACCCTCCTGTAAGCAAAGCTAACTAAACTCATTGAGGAGAAAGAAAAGATGACACGAGAGGGGGGGAGGGGGTCAGGAGGAGCAGGAGGGGGACTTGAGAGGCTAACGGGGGTGAATTGACAAATGTGTTATGCTATACATGTATGAAAATGCTGCAGTGAACTCCATAATAACTGGAGTATGCTGATAAAGTGGTCCCACAGAAGCCTCAAGGAAACACCTCTGTCACACGGAACCCAGGTCTGGCTGTTCCTCTGACTATAAAGAGAGTGAATCTTCTTTCCACACAACGGTGGGAAACTTCATTATGGTGCCTGTGTCTTAACATTTGCCCTATTGAGTCCCGATGGAGGGCACAGTGACAGCCACCCACCAGGGAGATAGGAGCACTATGGAGGAGCTGTCTTCAACTCCTGAGAGAAATCTGGGACTCTAAGTGGCTTTCTTGGCCAGGCATCGACCTCCGTGCTAGAAATACAAAAAGCACCCCTGTTGTAGGAAGGTGCTTGTTCGTTCTGGTCTGCCCAGACCACAAAATAATCACACAGAAACTGTATTATTTGAATCACAGCTTGGCCAATCACTTAAGCATGTTGCTAGCTAGCTCTTATATCTTTGGTTAACCCATTTCTATTAGCTTATATTTTACCATAAAGCTCGTGGCCTACTGGCAAGGTTCAGCATGTCTGTCTCCAAGTGGCTCCATGGAGTCTCGCTGACTCTGCCTTCTTTCTCCCAGCATTCAGTTTAGTTCCCCCCCCCCCCCGCCCTCCTCCCACCACTACCTCTGTTCTGCCCTGAGCAGGCCCAAGACAGTTTCTTTATTAACCAAAGGTATTCACAGCATGCAGAGGGGAACCCCACATCATGACCCTATTCTAAGCTGTAACCTTTTATAAAAATATTATCTTTAAATCTATATGGATCATTTGGTGCATAGGATGGTAAACTGAGAATCTACCAACCCAATAATGTGATTATACAATTGCCTTTACTTCATGGACTCCCCATGAGAGGCCTTACCCTTTCTGAGAAGTGGATGTTGAATGGCATGGAGGGAGAGTAGGAAGAGGGGAGGGAGGGTGGACTGTGATTGGTATGTGAAATGAATAAAAAATTTAAAATAAATAAAATTGCCTTTAACAGACAGAAAATAAATGTCAGCTGTGGCCCCTACACTAAACCTAACGAATTCCTCTTAGAACACTCACAGGAGACATTAGATTGTGTATAAAACAGCAGCTTCCAGCTAAGGGTGATGCTGGCCCATCCAAGTGAGCATCTGGCAATGTTGAGAAACATTTGAAGGCTGGGGTTGCTTGGGGATATAATGAGATTTTATTTACGTTTTAATAAATAAAATTTGCCTAAAGATCAGAAGGGCAAATATAAGCCACTAGAGGTCAGGCAGTGGTGGCACATACCTTTAATCCCAGGATTTGGGGGACAAAGGCATATGGATTTCTGTGAGTTCAAGGCCAGCCTGGGCTACACAAGATCAATGTTGAAACACATCCAGGTGGTGGTGGCTCACACCTTTAATCTCAGTTCAATTGTAGCACTAAGGAGACTATAAAGGGGAGCAGAGAGAGGCTTAGTCTGTTTTGTCTGCAGATACACAGCCTTGGTAGAGGTAAGACTTCTCTAGTGACCGGCTACTTTTCTTTTCTGGTTTTTGGGTTGAACCCCAGTATCTTCATCTCTGGGTTTTCATTATTTGTGCTACACAGGGATGCTACCAAATATTGACAATGTCCAGGACCTGACCTACTTTCTCTTGCCTAGTATCTTCTCACACAAGCCAGTAGTGCCCAAGTTGGGAAGCGATGTCACAAGGCTTCATGTCACGTATATTGCACCCTTTATGATCTGCCTGCCCAAACACCAGCATCTCTGTCTTGGAGAGCTCTGTAAATTTTCAACATCCTTCTGGGTGGGCTATTGCATACCACTGATCCCAGCATTCGAGAGAAGAGGCAGGCAGATCTGAGCAGAGGCCAGCCTGGTCTACATAATGAGTTCCAGGCCAGCCAGGGCTACACAGTGAGACCCGGTTTCAAAAAGAATCTTTCATAACATCAATTTTTTAAACTAAGGTATAAACAAAAGACATCAAAGCACCCATGTTATGGGTTGAACGTAACATGTTCCTCATAGGTTCAAGTCTTTGAAATTGGAGCCCCCAGTTGGTCACACTATTTCAGAAGGTTCTGGAACTTTTAGGAAGCAGGGTTTCCCTGAAGGACATAGGTTGCTGCAGGATGGTGGGCCTTGAGGGCTATGGTCTGGCCCTACTTCCCACCTGAGTTATCTGGCCTATCGCGAAGTGAGGAATTACAATCCCATGTTCTCTCACCATGTTCTCCTCTGTGAGAACTGTACCCTCAAACTGTGGGCTAAGATAAACCCTTTCCCCTTTAAACTGCTTCTGTCAGGGACTTTGTCACTGAGACAAAATTAATACAAGCCATTATTTTTATAAAAGAAAAGAATGTTTATTGGGATATTCTGGGGGTGGGGAGGGTCAAAGGGACTACATACACTCTGCAGGGTTTGAGCAGGAGGCAGACAGAAAATTCAAACATCACCAAACCTCTGCCATAGTTCAAACGGAAAGCTGTCCTTCTACACATAGGTGGTCTTCTGTTGGCAAGAAGCATGATCCAAGGGGCTGCGTGAAGATGTGCAGGCAACCTGGGAGATGAATGGCTGTCCTCAGCAGATCTGCTGCCCAGCAAGGCAATTTCCCCTTCCTCCGTGTGTGGGAAACACTGTGAACACAAGGTGGCCTCTCCTAACCTGAGACCTCCTAACCAAACCTGCTCTTCTTCTCATCCCGGCTCTGAAGAGGAATCTGGACCCTTGTTCAGGTCAGAATTCTGAAAATACCTCATCAGAAACTGGTGTCCTCTCTACTTATAACTAACCTGCACGGACCAGATCAGCAGCAGCTGAAACATATCCTCCGGGTAGGAGTAAAAGATGCAACCCCATCCTGCATCCTAAATCCCACACAGCTTCTCAGCAGGAGCTGGATTAAACAGAGAAAATAATTTCAATATCAAGGGATAATGTGCCCAAGACAGGAAACTCTCTCAAGCGAGCTGTGTGATGGGCAGCTTTCCCTTGTCCCCTGGGTGTGAGAGAAGAGAGGAAAGTCAGATAATTAGGAACGCTGCAAGGCTCTGGATTTTGGGTTTCTGAAGCCATCTTTCAACTCTCTGAGGACACCAGCTCTTTCTGAATCCAGAAAAGCGCAGCAGCTGAGCTTGACTGCTTTACAGCTTGTTTGTTTTCTCTCTTCTTTTCCTCCAGAAATACCTTCAGTTACAGACGAACAGTAAATCCCAGACTCAGATCAAGCACACTTTCCATGCCCAGATGATGATGCTGGACCGTGCAGCCCTGCCTGAGTGACGAGGAGGTGGGGTGGGGCCTGAGCTGATGGTATCTTACAGTCTAGTGTGTTAACATCTGTGCCCTCTGATGACCACTCTTTACTATGAAACAAAACCAAACCTGAGTTTCTTACATCAGAGCAACCACTAGACTTCCCAGTTCTTCATGCCAATTCAATTTCACTTTGGGATCTACGTTGTGTTCCATGGGCATCAAAGTTCCTTGTAGATATTTAAAGTTTAGCTATTTAGACGGGGTCAGACGAAGAGCATCAGTGAGATTGGGAGACAAGAGAAAGGAGGCGTATGAAGAAGTATACCATAATGATGTATGTGTACGAAAACGGAACCATGAAACCCATTATTTTGTTCGCTAAAACTATTTCAAAATGAGCCCTGCTTTTTTGCTATCCTCAAAGCCATTCCCGTGTCTCTCACTGTCGTGCTTGTGACAGGCTCCCGATCAACATGACCTCCCCACCGATGCATCTGTATGCTAAGCTCACGGTCATCTGAGGCTTGGGTTCTTTCAGGGAGCCTGTCTGGCTCGAACTGAGGGTGGTGTGTTTGTTTCCCCTCTCCCAGCAGCTGCCTTGCTCTGTCCAGACAGGAACTGAGACACAAGAACCATAGCCTACCTATTATAGAGTGTGTGTCAAACTAAAGGGTTGCACCAATCAGCAAGAAAACAGGAATAAGAGTTCCCCCTGGGAATGCCAAGGAACCTAAGATATCCCAGTTCTTTGTGGGGAAGCTGCTGTGCCGAAGGTGGTCCAGCCAGCGTCAGAACCCGCCTACCATGTGTGCTAAGTTGACAGATGTTGGCCCTTCCTTCCTGGGATGGGGAATAGAAAGGCTATCCCCCTGCAGTGGCTGGAAGGGTCTGGCACCATTGTTTAATGGGGATGAGAATCTCCACAGGCTCACTGGTCTGGCAGATGTAGATATGTTGGGATAAGTTGGTCATGCCCAGTTCCTCTAAGGACGACTGCTCAAGTCTCAGCTCTTGGTAGGAAACAGCTGAGCATCTTCCTAGACCCAGGACTATCCCAGTCCACTGTAAGTGTCAGTCAAGGTCAGCACAGCTATGTGCCTGGACAGTTCTTGCTGCCATGGGGCAGAATGAAGCCCTGTGGTGTCCCATGTTTTTCAGGCAACCAGCATTTTAAAAGTAGTTGTTATAGGCTGGACCTACGAGGGAGGGTATTAAGCCAGGAGCAGTGTTATGACTGAAACTTTCCGTCTCTGGTCAGGCTCCTGGCATCCCCTATAAAATGAAAGTGGAGACTAGTAAGGTTTCAGAGTGTGTTGAAGAGAGAAAACCCAGAGAATTCCTTCTATTGGTGCTGGTGCTGGGCTTGGCAGCTGCTCTGGAGTGGAAATGAAATCCTCCTCGTGGCAGGGGGACAAGATGTTGATACTGGCACCTGCCAGCGGCAGACAGCCGAAGTCACAGCTGCGTTGGTCAAATGAGCTTGGAGACAGACCTTAGGGGCTCCGGAGGCCTTGATGACTAGCAGGAGGCTGGAGCACTCTGCAGGCAGCTTATTGCAATCGGGTTTGTGTGCCTTCCCCACCCCTCTGGGCTGGGTCTCAGAACTCATCAGAAATGCAGGTGGCACATTCAGATGGAGTCACTCTGAGCTGCTTCTGAGACTATCAGGGAGCCCCCCAGATAGCAAAAGGATTCCCATGAGGGCTTGGGGGCACGGTACCCCGAGGGAAGAGGGCTCTCAAGAGAGGGGGAGGGGAGGGCATTCTTGATTTGATGCTGCATCACCTGGCTCCAGACAGGCTTCCTTCCACAAGATGAGCATCTGACGGGACGTGGCTAGACGTTGGCAGCATTGAACTCAGAGCGACTGGGGTGAAGATTATGTCAGAAGAGACTCTGTGATGTACTCAGGCAATAAAGGAAAAGGGAAATGCAGCGGCGTCACCAATCAACAGGACGGTGACCAAACCAACCACAAGCTTGAGGCATCTCCTGGGAAATGGACATCCATAAGGGTGCGTGCCAGGGTAGAGGCACAGGAGGATCCTACGGGAGTGAGGCCTCTGCAGCCAGACTCCCATTCCTAGGTAACTGTTCTTCGTGAAGAATTCTAGAAAACAGACTTAAACCTGCTCAGTAAGAAAAGCCACATCAAAGTCAAGACGTGTCAGATAAAGACATGAGATTCCTTGTTCAGGGTGAGAGAGAAACATAGCTCTTAGGGTTACCCAGCCCCATGCCCTAGCCTTTTACTTGAGGGTTTCTAAAAGCAAAGTCCTTCCTTGTCACCCATCTTCTCTAGCTTCCTTTCCAAAGACGACCTCCCGACTCTCTCAGGACACCGGGTATTTTATCAGGAGAGCACGGCATCAGCAACGTGAACAGCCCACTGGCCGTCTTGGCAGCTTGCTGCACCTTGATTTCGCTTCATCTCTCCAAACCCTGTTGGCTCAGGGAAGATGGGCCGCCTGGTGTCACAGTGCCCAGGCCACCGTAATTCACTTCCATCTGTTGCCACGGTTTTCCTTACAAAGATGAGTCTCCCACGGTCTCATTCGCTCAAAGAGCACAAGCAACAGCAGCAGAGACTGCAGGGAGATGACTCATGGAGACCAGAGCGGCATTCAAGAGGCAGAACGAGAGCTTCCTTAAGAACCCTCTTCTGGTCCACACTGATCAGGAAAAGTCGTACATGTCTGGCTATGTGAATAAAAGCACATTTCCTAACAATAGCTCCTCTGAGTCCACTATTTTGTAAGTAATAACTGAAGTACGTTTATGTTGGAATCTAAGAAAATAATTGCTAATTATATAAGCCCCCACTGCTTTTATGCCTCTTTTCCTAACTAAACATTGATTCAAACACACTTTCACCCTCTCTTGTCTCGCTGACTCAGCAGATGGGATGTTTGGGAGTGTCTGACTTACAGACAAGGATTAAACTCAGGACTCTGGAGAGTTCCTGTGCTGTACTGGGATGAACTTGAAGCTATAACTTTAGACATTTCTGCTTAACTACAAGACATGGAATTGCCTTCCAAACAAAACAGAAACTACCTTCCAATCACACCTAGATACAATTCGCTTTACTTGATGAAAAATAACCCTTTGCAATGTGCAATGTCTACTTTTTTCTATTAGAGGTTTAAAAAAAATTAGATGTGGAAAAAGGCGGCATTCCATGCCTAATCCCCTCCCTGGCGTCTCTCCTCCTGTGCTCTCTGACAGACTCACAAAGGCTGTCTGCTCTAGGACATTCAAGGTCAGGCTGAAGGGATGTGCTTCTACTCCCTGAGGCTCTATGGCCTTCTCTCTCTGAAGTAGGGCAGGACTAGATTCTGAATCACTCTGGACACACCTGTCTGCTACTCTAGCGAAGTCAACTTCCGTGAGGGACTTTCTGCAAGGAATCTAACCCCAGCAGACCAAACCTGGGTCTGTGCTCTGTGCGAAGGGAAAGCAGAGGGACAGAAAGTAGCAAATTGCTCATCAGGGCTCCAGGAGGACGACAGGTGAGAAGACGGCCATGTTTCCTGCTCCACTCTCCAGACAAATCTCTGTGAAGCTCATGTGTCAAGCTGAGATCACGAATGACAAGCCGGCTAACTTGAGCTGTTTTTCTAAGTCCCCCTACCACTACATCCCTAAGCGAGGCCCCGCCCACTGAGTATCTCCTCAGCTACTTGCTTTCACACTGAGGATTTGGTAGCACTCATTTCTGAAAGAAAATCAGATTTTTGTTGGCGAGAGCTTTTCCAAGTTTGATTTGCATGTTGCGTAACTTTGAGTTCTTGGCTGAAGGCTGCCCTTGTTAGCACAGGACTCCTGTTTCCTCTGTGGTCCTCTGAAGCTAATTAGAGCTGCAGTAGACTGCAGGGCGAATCGATAGCTTCCTAAGGTGGATCACACCCAGTCAGACCCACACGCAATTAGTCCAGTGGAGATACGTGGAGATACCTTAATTAAAACAAAATATGCTCCGTAAGAGATACGCTCCATACATGACTGGCATCCTAAATGGTTTTGACACACTCAAGGTGTTTATTCACTGTACGTATGAGTCTTCATGGAACTTCCCACTGATCAGGCATACGTGGATGCTGGATGCATTCCCCATGAAACATTTCGACATTAAAAAAAAATGCTGCTACCAAGTATTTTACACTGGTATTCAATAGCATTTGGATATAAATGTACCCAGACACCAAAAGAGCTGAAAACCAGGTTCATCTCTTGACTTTCACAGACTTCTTCCCCCTTTCCTAGGTGAACTGTTATCATCCAAGGCAAATCTCAGAGAGCAGGGGGCGGGTATGTGTGACCCAGGGCTCCTGCCTCTGTCTCTCTGAGGGTGGAAAGCAAGACCACACTTCCAGGGCTTCACGGAGGAGGAATTTCTTTCCTTTATTCACTTTTGGGGAAAAACGGTTGCCAGTAGGCAATCAGCTGAAGATTCTGAAGCTGACCATCTAAAGCAGGGCTTAGATACACACCCAAGGGTCTGCTCAGACGAGGAAGAGGACTCAGGAGGAGGTGTGTGGCTGTGTAAGCCACATGTCCCATCAAGACAGTCCGGTCCTGCTCTGTGTATTATTGACAACCAATTCACCTTTCCAGACCCCACGTTAGCCCTCAAGATCCATAAACCACCATTCCTTTCCGCAGGGGCACAGTCTGTGATAAAGGCCACAGGGTAAGATAGAGCCTGGTGACCTTGAAATCAAACTGCTCTGAACGGTGACCACGACACCGCAGACACTCCTGTGCACCCTGGCAGGGATCAACTCTGAAAGAGAGCAGCATATCTCCATCTTGTCTCTTGTGCCCAGTCATGATCAAAGATACCCTTGTCAGATAACATGAAAACCAAGGTACTGGAGCTGTGCCACCAAACTGTGGCAGCTTTACAAGGATCGGCCTGTCCCTCCCATGTACGCAGGGGCTGGCTGCCTGTCCACAGTAGTGTGATGCAGTCTCAGCTAAAGCACTGGGGGGGGGGGGGCTCTTTGGGGTCTGCTTCCGAGAGCTGTATCAGTGAAGTTAATATTGGGGCTGGCACTAATTATGAGAGGAAAACACGCTGCCTGTGTCTGTATTAAACCATCAGTAAAAAACAAGGACAGTATCGTTGCTTTCAAAACGTAGAAAGCCAATAGTTGGAATCACTGAATAGTAAAGCAACCTTTTCTACATCATAGGTGTAAAAAGCAGTAAGAGTTGCATTGGAGCCGTAGCCAGCTCCCGTTAAAGGGCTTCTCACTCTGGCAAGGCTCAGGAGAGTGTCAGTCAGCAATCCCTGCGCTGTGAGAGGCCCGCAGCTGCTCTCCTCTACTGGGCGGAATGACAGGGTCTACATTTGGATGTGACGGGTTTTTTTGTTTCGTCGAGGGTCACAGAATTGTCGATAGGTACATAAACACTGTGTGCAGAACATACATAGAGAGGTGGACATTTTTAGTACAGGACGGAGTCCAAAAAGTCCACTCTGGAGGCCAACCTTCGTTTGTCATCGTTATCAAGTTGCAGTCGTGTTAATACAATTCAAAGCTATTAAATAAGTCAGGGAAGAATCTTTGTCAATAGCATCTCCTGTTCTAGCCAGTAGTGAGAATAGACTTTAAACTGTTAAAACCATCACCGTCATCCTCACCACCATAACCATCACCATCAAAAACACAGCCTCAAGATTGCTTTACATTCAGTTTACAAATGGTCCCCTTAACCCACACCATGCCTCGGAGCCTTCTCAGTCTGGAATAAGCCCTGTAGTGGTTCTTCCACAGAAGCCCCTCGGGGTCACCAGATGCTTCCTTAAAAACAACAAGAGTTCCAGCTGGATGAAACCTTTTCTCAACCGAGCTTTTAAAACTGGATTTTCAGATATACAAGAGGACAGGAAACAGGTGGCTTGGTTTTGTTTGTTTGTTCTTTTCTCTCGCTTGTCTTTCCGTCTTTTCTGAATGTGGCTACAATGTTTCTGCCAAGGATACAGATAACAGGGTGGCTACCGTGGTGACCACCAGAGCGGGCAGTGAGCTCAGACTGCAACTGGGAGCAGCAGACATTGAATTTCGGTTTATGCGGCTGGAGACACCAGCGAGACCATCCGTTTCGTAATCAGGCTGTAAGAAAGAATGTTTTCGTTATCATCTGCAGCATGTTCCCATTCCCTCATGTTATTTCACCCGTGCTCCCTACCCCACTTTCCCTCTCCCTAATGGCAGACCCTCACAAAAAGCTGCCCTGAGATTTAACCACTGAGATCCAAGTGGCTAACTTTTAGTTTTAGAGGAGATGGGACTGTGAACTTAGGTAAGAGATGGGTCCTTTGGATCAAGTGGGGGCTCACTCCTTCACACATCCTTTTTGATAGAAAACGTCTAGTCGGGGAAATCACTGCCTTTCTCTTCCTAGACCACCTAACAGCTGTGGCGTCCTCATTGGGGAGGGGGCTTTTTGCTGATTCTCTCCAGGGGGCAAAGAAGGCAGGAAGAACCATCTGGGAATGTGTGGCTCATGGAGAGACAAACGGTTCACTATGAATGCCATAGACAACCTGAATCCCTAACTAACCCCACAAGAGGAGTTCCACAGGGCCAAAATCTTGTCTAGCCCCTAACCCACATTGTTCTGTCTGGCCAGCACAACTCTCTCTCTCTGTGGTGTATGCCTCCACTGCACCATCACAGATGCTCAGGGCCGTGACTCTGTATCCCCGCACAGCAGAGAAAGAGGGCACACAATACACCTAGCTAGCTCCTCTTTGTCAAATGTAGAGGGTCTGGGCCTATTGCGAGGTCAGAGGCGCTGCAGGTCAGGATCCTTGAGCCAGTAGGCACAACGATTCCTGGTAACTGACCTCAGGCATCTCTCCGCATGGAACAATGGAATTAGTGTTAAGGCTGGCTTTCTGGTGAAGATCACAAGTTGTATGTTTAGTTCTAACTTTGCAGGGAATCTCAATTCTACACCTTGCTCCAAAGTCAGGTCATTACAGAGGGTGATGAGAACTTTCCTGAATCCAAGACCTTCCTTATCTTCAAATATTACATATTATCTACCCAGTACAGAAGTCTATGTCCCTAAAAGAGAAGAAACACAAAAAGAAATATCACTTACATCACTAAGACAGAGGTGTGTACTGCCCGACACATTGGATTTCAGCTTCTGTGCCTGGAAAGAGACAAAAGGGGAAAAAAGCACTCAGACATAATAGGGAAGAGGAATTAATTATGATCCATTAATCAACAGTCTAGGGCAGGGCCGGATGATAAATACAGGAGCTACAACTGTGAGCCCCATCTGTAATTTACAACATCCAAGTGGCTGTCTAATAAAGAGGTAGCAAGTAAGGTTAATTTTAATTATATATTTTATTTAACCAACTGTATTATCACTTGAACATTGAATCAATATAAAAAATTAATGAGATAGTTGGCATTCTTTCTTCCCAGGTCTTCAGAATTCAGTGGCTGACCCTGCGGTGCCTCTGCTCAGGGCTGCCCTATTTCAGAGCCCTGTAGCTACCTGTCACTGTGTCTGCCGCAGGACCTGCACAGGCAGGACCAGGATGCAGGAGAGAGAGTTCTGAAGTGGTAACTCATTTATCTTTCTGGGTGCTAATCTGGGGAAAGGGCTTTTACTTTAAAACGTGGGAACAGACACACCCACATACTAGTAACAGTCTCCCAGAAACTTGTTGCTTTCCTTATTTTCCAACTCCTGCCCCAGGCTCCAGGCTCTTGAAGTTTCCCAATGCTGGGTCTGGAAGGAAACTGCAAGAATTCAGGCCTTTTAATCCCAGCACTCGGGAGGCAGAGGCAGGCGGATCTCTGTGAGTTCGAGACCAGCCTGGTCTACAAGAGCTAGTTCCAGGACAGGCTCCAAAGCCACAGAGAAACCCTGTCTCGAAAAACCAAAAAAAAAAAAAAAAAAGAGAGAGAGAGAGAATTCAGGCCTTAAACTGAGTTCATGGGGCTGCCTGTTTCCTGGCAAACAATTCCATGGTTGGGGGTTAAAGCACCTCTGCAGGGACTCTCAGATGGATTACCTGGAGGACTCACATAGCACTACAGACCCTGGGGTGGTCTGAGTGAGGGTGGCCCCCACAGGCTCAGGTGTTTGGTTCCCTGTGGGTGAACTGTTTAGGAAGGATGAGGAGGTATGTTAGTGGGAGTGGGCTCTGAGGTTTCAAAAGCCCATGCCAGACCAAACCCATCTCCTCAGCTCCTCCCCCTACTGCACGCCAGCCTCCTGTGTGTGGATCTGGATCAGGATGTAAAAGCTTTTAGCTCTACTGCTATCTGCCTGCCTGCCTGCCACCATGTTCCTCGCCATGATGATCAAGGACTAACTTTCTGAAATTATAAGCAAGCTCCCAAGTAAACAACTTCTTCTGTCGCTTTGGTCATGCTCTTTACAGCCATAGAGTAGTAACCAAGACAGACCCCAACACAGAAACTCAGAAACTGTCTCCAAGGTAGTTGCTAGTGAGTGGGCTGAGCAGTGAAGGCCTTAAATTCTCTTTTCCCCTTAACTGGACCAGTTCCACCATTGGCTTATGCTAGAGGACTCGGTGGAAGGGACATTTCCATCACTCAATGGCAAGGAACGGGCCATGACAAACTCATTTTATAAACATCAACAACTTAAGCCCAGAAGAGTTAAATGACTGATCATACAGCAAGATGCTTGCAGAGACGGAATGCAACCAGGACTGTTATGTGATGTTTAGTTTGTTTTTGACAAAGTTTGCCTGCAGATCAGAGGGTGGAGCTAGCCACTCTTGTACTGTAGAGGCTGGGCAGTGGTGGTACACACCTTTAATCCTAGCATTTGGGAGGATGAAGCAGAAAGATCAGGAGGGCAAAGTCACCCTGGGCTACACGAGACTGGGTTGTGGAAGCTCACACCTTTAATCCCAGCACTAGGGCAGCCAAGAAAGGAACATAAGGCGGGAGGAGACAGGAGCTCGTGGCATTCAGCCTGAGGGCTTGCAGAGATAGGATCGTCCATTTGGTTTGAGGATTCAATAGAGGTAAGAAGTCTCTCTAGCGGCTGGCTTCTCTGATCTTTCAGCATTTACCCCAATATCAGACTCTGGGTTTTTATTTGATTAGGATTAATTAGGACAATACAGGACTCTTCAGTTCTAGAAAACACACAGACTTGCTTCAGTCTCTGTCTTCCCCAAATCCACACACAAGGAACTCTTCCCACAGTACCCACCCCCCGCCCTAACGACAGCAGCTTTTGACACCAAGGAAGAGCTTGTCCATGGAGAAGGCAAACACTGATAAACAATCATCACCTTTGAGTCAAGGAATACCTGGGCTACCCACCAGCTCTGGGGGCAGCTGCTAAAAGGCTGCCTGTGTGCTGTGAGCCTCCACACGAGGCTAAAACGACAGTGTGCTCGCCCAAGGAGTGATTTGTTGACCGTAATGCCACTGGGAAGGCATCATAATCTTTACCTATATTTACATATGCCAGCCGCGAATATGAAATAGAAACCTTTAAGCAAGCTTCAAGAACAAGATACTGCGAAGCATCCCAGGCTGTTCAAAGGTCACTAAATGTTATGCATAAGAAGATCAGAGGGGAAATTCAAGTGGAATTGAACTTACTCAAAAGCCTCCTTTTAATCTGTAATAACAGCAGGTCTGAGCTGCTATCTACAGAGAATAATGTGTAGGACGTCAAGACTGGAATTGTGCCCAGGCACCCAAATGGCGCTAAAACATCCCATTCTGTCTTTTCTTTATTGGCCATAAGATACAAAAGACAAAGTCCCCACTGAGGGAATCCTACCCAACTAATCCATGCACTGACTGTTTTGGGGGGAAACTGACTGTGAGGCAGGGTGGCCTCATACTGTTGCTGTGGTGTGGTCACTGCCGCAGTGGCCCTCCCCATCGCCCAACTGGCACCCACAAACCCTCCATTGTGGAACCTGGGACAGTCTTAGGAGAATGTTCCCATGCTGACAGGGCTATGATGGGACTTCCAGTAGCTAACCAGAAAGGACTTCTGTCTTGCCAGACGTTCTACTGGGCTTCCACGCACATGGGTAGACTTCTATGCCCCATCACTGAGGGCCTCACACTAAATCAAACATGCTTCTAAGCTCCCCAACAGGTCAACATGCCTGCATCTAAACTGCCCAGCTATGTCTTCATTCACAGAGCATCTGCACTGGTCACTTACTGGGCACAGGAAAATGCATTTAGTATAGACCCAAGTCTGTCATCTATGGGCTCCTGCTCCTCAAAGCAGCAGCATCCAATGGACTTCTAACAGTTATCTTGTAGCTGGAGGGCAATCCTGGTGGGCATAACTACAACAGAATGCTGAATCCAAGTGAGAGTGAGCTGCTCAATCCAGAGCGGCTTCCCCGTGTAGCCTTCCCAGCCGTGGCTCTCAGAGGCTTGGCTGTCCACAGGCCAAGGCAGGTCTCTAAATCCTGCTTCCAGAAAGCACTTAGCAAGCTTCCTGCAGAGCCATCTGGTGCCGGAGTTATCACCATGACTGCCGAGTAGGGTAAACACAGCGGGCTTGCAGGATCTGCCCAAACCTAGCAGGAGACACTGTAAGGTATGTGCCACTAAGGAGAAGGTGTAGGTGATACTCGAAGAATAAAATCAAAAGACTGCACACCGATGGGAGGTGGGATTAAATCCCTTACCTGATGAGATGCAGGCCACAGGGCCCATGCCTACCCTGGAATTAACTGCAGACCAAGCTTTGTCTAGTACCCGCACCACATGTGGTCAACAAGTAGAGGGGCTGTGTACACTGCTGGACTCACGCACAGGAGTCTTGTACACAGCACGAACCCCAGTAACCATGAAGGATCAGAAGCATTCCACTGAAGACCCAGGATGTCCTCAAGAAAACCCGTGTCTACAGGAAGCCCACAAAACCTGTTATAGTTCTTTGTTTCCAAGATTTTCATCCTGGATGTTTATGAAAACATCATTAAGCAACCGGTCTTGCTAATCAGTTGTGATAAAGTCAAAGGTAAAATTACAGGGCACCCCCCCACACCTTCAAAGACTGTTGAATATTTGCCAAAGAACTTACATACTTAAGGATTGTTTTGCTTGCTGAAAACTGGTATGGAATCAACGAAACTAAAACCCGCCCCAAACATACAGACACACACAACTCCTGAGACTCTGTAGAGAATTAACTAAGCCTCAAAGTGGAAAGCCAGCTGTCATCACCAAAATGCAAACTGATAAAGCCAGCAGCTCCATGAAGATGCGCTGGCACAGGGTGTGAGCCCTCCTGTGGGCCCCTGGCACACGGTAGTGACATACAGACATCTGACCGAGAGCTTCAGCAGTCCACGCCTACATGGACACTGACCCTAACAGTCACTGGCTTAAAAGTAAGATATTACTTTTAAAATAAAAAGGACAGAGAAAATGAAGCATCTATTCTGTTTTTTCTAATTGTTAATTTGAAAAATTATTACAGTAGATTAAAAAATAAATTATTCAATGTCTTTTATTTAAGTGTTTCCTATCAGTTTTTGGTCCTGTGGTTCAAGCAAAGCCCCCTGACTCTGCTTTGTATGAAAGGTCACCACCAAGACACAGTGCCTTGAGGTTTTCAACTCAAGGATTAAAAAGGGCAAGAGCGTGCTGCCAAAGCCCTGCCTGCGATCTGTAGAACCACAGAAACCTGCCCTTTAGAGACTCCATAAGCTTTGTCCCCTCGGCAGCAGTTTCACAACTGCCCCTGGTGGTAAAATCAACAAGTCCAGGCATGTCCCAGAATAGAATTTCCAGGGCTCTGTGACTGGGAGGCCAGACCTCTCTGGTCTCTGGCACCAGAGGGTTAATAAATGTATTGGCTGCTGCTAACCTCTGGTACCTGGACTCCGAGTGGTCTCTCTGCATTTTAACACAAGCATCAGCATTTGGAAAGCCAGTCCTGGTTGCAACTGCACTCCAGTGCAGAACACACAGACATACACATAATTTATAGCTGCCACCGGCGTCCCCACCTGCTTCTGCCACAGTAGGTTCTGCAGAACTTTGGGGACAGCCCAGGGGTGTGAATAGCATGCCTGGTCTGTTTATGGAATTGGAGACTTAAAAGTGCACCCTTGCAGAGCCTGGCTTTGCTGCCCCAGGACTCCATTTCTGTGGAGAAATCAGTGTTTAATCTCGGGATTTTAGGCAGCTGTCAGCCAGCAGGGCATGGAACATGTCTCTGCTCTCCTTCATGCAGGAGAAAAGCCGCTCCTTCTCTGCCTTAACTCCAGGAAATAAAACCAGCAGAAGCTGCCCAATCTGATAGCAGCAGACTGTCCAGGCCGCAGCCAAACGGTCATAATTAATGTGCTCTGGTTCTTTTCTCTCTTTCTTTACTGATTAGAGAGATTTGCTATATTAGGAACCTGTTTGCTTAATGACAGAATACAAGCAATAAACAGAGAAATACACAGGCTGTAAAACACAATCAACTTTGCTCTCGCTAAGTACCTTGCAGCATCTATCAGGCTTGTCAATACCAGCTCGTTAGCATAGGAGTCTCGTCTACAGCAAAGATTAGACTCTGGCTGGAAAAAGTCACTGCAAGAGATCTTTCCTAAACAGTTCAGAAGTGAAAAGTCCTGGGCTTGTATCCACATCTCAGCTTAAATATTCATATGTGATATTCTTCGGTGAGACCAAACAGAGGGAGAAGGGGTGTACCTAACCCCAAGGGAAACCGAGCAGGGTAACTTGCCACACAGGCCCTATTTCTCATACTACCTGAATCACACAGCCTCACCTGAGGATGAGCGGCTATGGTTAGTACTCGTTACATAACGAGTTTACAGTGTGCTTGATCCGCATCTGCCCAAATTAACTTCTGCACGTACAAGGCAGACAGAAGGAAGGCGGGTTCAAGTGACTCTTGGCTAAATTGTGAGCTGCAGCGTTGTTAAGCCTTTCACACACTGCAGCTTTTCAGATTTGTGCTCCTGACTTTTGGGAGAGGTTTTTATTGCCAGTCTGGTCACAAGCAGTTGGCCAGCCTTTCCACTGTCTATTTTCAAACTTTACCTTCCCTACAAACTTGGTAACAGCTGCTTGTGGCCACTGGCCTGAATGATTCGCAGTAAAGCTGGCATCACGAAACAAGTGAACATATAAAAAGCTCTCCTCAGAGCCTGGCCATTTGTCTTCTGGAGCCTGTGCTTAGAGGCTGAGCTCTGTCAGGAGGAAGGAAAGGACTGAGAGCGCCTGGGTGAACTGAGAGCCTCCTCTGTAAGGGCGAACCATGGTCCTGCTTAGCGTTCTTACCACGGAACTGCACAGCTCACCCTGACCTCCTCCAGGCCCACAACCCGCTGTCCCAGCATTGCCTGAGCCTCCGTCAATGGCTCTCACTGTGATAAGAGCTTTGAAGGCCTGGTGAAGAATCCTCACTGAGCCCCAGTTACTAAAGACCCTACACAGGCTCCCAAAGACCCAGGGCAGCAAGCTGGGGCGGCTGGGCAAGCCAAACCCAGGTATAAGGTTGGGCGAGCAAAATCAATGGAGGTGACTTCCTCACCTGGAGCAGACCTGACTCCCACCCCAGCTGGACTGCATTTAGATGAGGTTTCCCATAATGCAATCTGGTGAGCTAAAAGGAAATTGGACTGGGGTGGGGGACAGGCACCACGGCCTTTGGGACATGGAAACAAGCTCCAGAGAAGAGTCTAGAAGGTCTCAGACTCAACCCCAGCCTATAGTCAGAGTTGGTCTGTGCTTCTGCTACACTCAGAGCAGAAACTCTGCCTTGACCAGGGAACAGAACAATGGAAGGCTCACATGACAGGTGTATCCAACTGCTTTACAATTGGAGGGCTGGGGCCGAGAGGACCAGCTCAGCAACTAAGAGAGTGTGCTGCTCTTGTACAGGATCCGAGTTCTGTTAACCAGAACCTACACTGGACAGTTTACAACTGCCTGGATCTCCAAGTGTAGGGAATCCACCATATTTGATCTGGGCTCTGTGTGTGTGCAAGCATGGGTATGTGCACACACACACAAGATTTTGAATACTGAACAAGGGTACTTTCTTTTATTTTTAAAGGACAAGTCCACTAGGCAGAATTCTCTGGCTTTTGTTTAGTGTAAGCTACATTTATGAACTAAGAGCTATAGAATGCCCACTGTTTAATTTTCTTTTCTTTTTGATCCATTCTCATGTGGCCTCAGCTGGCTTCAAACTTGTTCCGTAGTTGAAGATGATTTGAACATCTGATCCTCCTGCCTCTACCTCTCAAGCTCTGGGATTGTTGGTGTGAGACACCATGCCTGGCCAATGCAGTAACGGAAGTAGAACCCAGGGCTTCGTGCCTGCTAGGCGACCTCCACCTTCCCTACCAACCAAGCCACATTCCCAGCCTCTACTCTCATTTGCTTTAACATGGGGGTAGCATTTGTTTGACTCCTTTTTACAATTTTTATCATTTTGGGGGAAGACTTTTATAATTATCTTGCTTCTCGTCAATCCACAGACATTTTTTAAAAGTGAATCTGCCTTTTCCCATATATTACACTCATTTTTTTTCCTTTAAATCAAGTATTCCTTCTCATGTTGCTGTTCATCTACATGTTACTGGAATAATTTACATAGCAGCGTCCTCCAGAAGAACTGAGAGCAGGCACATTCAGTTTTGGAGCCTGTGTTTCCAAAGGGCAAGGGTGGTGGTGGGGGGGCAGACCTGGAGAACAGGCTTGAACACTCAGTGAACTCAGACACGATTATGTTTATGAAAGGACAGGCTGGCTTCTGAGAGCAGTACATTCTCTTAGTGTCCATTAACACAGCTTCTACCATAGTCTAGTGGCTGGTTCTGGTACTGGCTTGACTGGTAAGGTTTGCTGAAGAGAACGCAGGCTGGAAAACGCAGGTGTGCACTATGAGGCTAGTCCCTGGCTGTCTGTTTTTGGTTGGTTTACAACAGTCTCTCACTGAACCTGGTGCTCACCAGTTCAGCTGGACTGGCTGGCTAGAGGGCTCTGGGATGGGCCAGTCTCTCCTCCCACCCTCTCCCCCACTGCTGAGGTTATTAGAGACAAGCTGTCGGCTTTTTTTTTTTTTTTTATCAGGATTAGTGATCCAGATTCAGGCCCCCGTGCTGGGTGTCAAGCACATGGCCAACTGAGTGGTCTCTCCAGACCCTAGGAAGCTCTTTGGAAGTTGTTACCAACATTGCTTTATCCTCGCTTTGGTCTCCGGCTGGTCTTGGACGGGACAGGATATTACTACTACAATAGAATAACAGAAACTGCAAACTCTGAGGCATTACATGAAAGAGAGTGGCTCATGATCATCCTTAAGATTTTAAAAATGCGTGCCGTGAAAGAAACATGAAACAGACGTGTATCCAGGAAGACACATCCCTCGGGCCTCCCCCTCAGTCTCCTAACACACAAAAGGATGCTCAAGATCTACCCTTGTGACTCAACCATAACGGCAGGATGGGGAGAAGCAGCATGGAGACCATGGCCTGAAACTCAACAGGATGCTGTAGCTGAGCTTTGGAGTTCCACACAATCATCTTCTGTCGGTTTTGCTTGCCCACATGTTGGGGTAAACATAGGTTGCAAAAAACACCACAGAACTGTGTGTTTTCATCCGTGGTTAGCTTGCTTGATTAGTAAAATATTCAGACAAGAAGCAATTATGAGCAGTAGTTTAGAAAATTATGCCCAATTAACAATGATGCTAAACAATGCGTGAAAGACATTTTGGTTGGGGGTGTCTGTTGGGGGAGGGAGGGTGTTGTTCTGTGGTGCAAACATTCAGTAACAATGGCATAAGGCAAGGAGGAGAGGCAGCTCTACAAGACATCTATGTCCTAAACACAGGCAGCTGGAGATGCAGATCCGTAAGAGAGCGGCAAAGACTCAATGCTGTCCTCAGTGAGAAGCGCGCACAGCCCGACTCACCAGACCTGCAGCCCGTCTCATCAGATGGTATTTATTAAGCCTCTCATTCTCCAGTGCATTGAAGTACAGCTGAGTGCAGACCCATAAAGGCCTTACGACTCATGGTGGTAGCTAGGGCTTGATATAAAAACATTTTTAAAATAATAAAAAAAAACCTACAGTCTCAAGACCAAGCAGGCAGCAGACACTTTGTCCACTCTCTGTTGCAAAGACAGTGATACTTAGTGCTGACAGAATAAAAGACGGGTAAGGCAAATCACAGTTAAATATTCTTAAATTGCGCGTTTAGCAGAGGAAAATATTCTAGAAAATGCACAGGAAAAGCCAAGTAGCCTAAAAACAATGCTGACTGCAACTGTTCCTGTTGCTGAAA
Source organism: Arvicola amphibius (assembly GCF_903992535.2). Taxonomy (NCBI): domain Eukaryota; kingdom Metazoa; phylum Chordata; class Mammalia; order Rodentia; family Cricetidae; genus Arvicola; species Arvicola amphibius. Next base: position 197,633,064 of record NC_052047.1, read on the forward strand.
GCCTCCACTGAGAGTCCACCTCCATTTTACCAGGTTGTGGCTGGGCACTCTTCTCTACAGGCTGGCTAAGGATTCAGAGGTTGTGACTTGCTATTTTCTACAGCTTGAAAGACACTTCCTCAGACCTCAACATCCTTGAAGACTGGCTACAGCTCAGACCTCTGCCTGTTAGTTCACAGAAGCCTTACATGGAACAAACCTTAGCATAGATGTTGGCAGACGAGGACCGTTACTACAGGAGCAACAACAACCAGATCCCACAGTCAACATGGACAGAACTACCTTGGACAGGGACAAAAAGCACAAAGGGGGACTTCCCAATCCTGAACCCCAAACCACTAACAATGCCTGCAAACATGGCTGCTCTGAGCAACCAGAGGTCAGGGTAGACCGGGTGGGTGACTCATGCTCTGGTAAGGGATTGTGTCCTTCTAGGGTCCCTTCAATTGACTGGCAGGCAGAGGAACAACCATTCGGGAGGAAAACTCCCTTAACATCTGTCCAGTGCCCAATTTCCTAGTTCCCCCTCTAGACATTGTCCTCGGTAATATGGCTCCTTCAGGGTCTGAAATAAGAGAGGCAATGGAGAGGGAAGTCAGAGGTTCCCAGCAGATTCCTCCACAGTGAGCCCCGTGGTTCAAGCGCTGTGAAGCCTCTTATTCAGGGAGGCGCGGTTGGTTAGAAGTGCTAAGGATAAAAGGTCAGTAGGGAATACAAGAAATTGGATTTATTTATAGTATGTGATCTAAGTGTGCTCAGAGGTATTCTCGTAGGTTACCCAGAACAAGAGAGCATATTTATAGCCAAGAGAGGGCAGACATCCTATTCCTTTTTATTAAGCATGTTTATTACCCAGCAATTGGGTTAAGCAATTGTCCATGGCTGAATTACTGTCCTTCTGATGGGCTTGGCCACACTGCCCTCCGGACCACAAGCCCAGGTAGACTAATGGCTCTTTCCTGAATGTAGCCGTGTGGGGCTAGTCTTCACATCCCACCTCAGTTTTGGAGATTAGTGGTCTTAAACAATCCCAAGGAGAAGGCACAGTAACAGGTGAACATGAACAAGAGGTTCAACCCCAGGCCCACACGGACAGGGAGCAGGCCTCTTTGTAAAGTCCAAGTCCGTTTTCCAGATGCATCCTGGAGCCCCGTCTGCCCGGGCTCCTCCTATCTCATGGTCATATAAAACAGTGACAGAGAATGCTCGCTGGAGCTGGAGGATTTTGATCTGTTTAATTATCCCAACCCTTCTAGGCAGTGGGGTTCGCCAAGTCCAGAGGAGAGTTGACAAATCTAAGGATCAAGGAGATCAAAAGATTCTTCATCTTCATCTGTGGGGCACTCTGAATTTTATTGTAACACAAAGCATAACCCCCTTGGGTATCTTCTTCTTGGAGGATAACTCCAGCAGGCAATCAGCTCTTTATCTTACAAAAGCACCTTGGAGAACTAACCAACATCTCCCTGATGCTTGCATGATCCCATGCTAATCCTCACAACAGTCGTGGCTGTATTTTGTTGCTTAAGAGAAATTAGCTTAAAATTATTGTTAAGGGACTGGAGAGATAGCTATGTTGTTCCAAGAGTCTTTACTGCTCTTCCAAAGGATCCAAACTGGATTCTTAGCGCCCACATGGAGGCTCACAACCGCCTGTAAATTCCAGTACCAGGAGAACATTTCTCTAAAAGCAAGGCAAACACGTGGGACGCAGGCATACATGCAGGAAAAACACCCACATACATGAGGTTTAAAATGCATTTCAGTTTGCAGGAAATGAGTGGAAGCGGTGGCTGTACTTTCTACGGCCACAGGATCATAAGCACAGCTATTATAAAACCAAGTGATAATGAACTACTACCCCAGGTCTCTGGACTGTACCCCAGAGAGGAAAGAGACCTGCCACGGGAAATGTATCTGGCAAGTACTATTTCTATGAAACACAGACAGGTATGTGAACCAGAGGCAGTCAGCCCAAGAGCCATCCAGTACTTGTGGGCCCTGCTACTGAATCCCTGCATGGTGTTTCCCACAAGACCCTGTGTGTGGACCTGGCCTAGAGTAACTTCTTATATTGATGCTGGTTTTCCAACGACTTACTCATGGCAAATTCAAAAATACACGAACTACAGTTTCAATGACAATGTGAGCTGGTGCTGTCTCCTCGATGCTATATGCTAACGTTCTCGTGACTCACAATGGTAGCATATAATGAAATTATTATAATGTAAGGCTCCCATTGTTGCTGCTCACTTCACAGAGCAGCGAAGAGCAAGCTATTTGGGAGTGTTAATGAGAGTCTATTAGCTCAGGAGCTGGAGCTGAGACTCTGCGATCGAGGGGTTGTCCGTGAAAAGGAAAACACTTCTAAAGAGAGAACCAATTTATTGCCCGCTCAGCTGAGGCTCCTTGGCCTGGCTGCTGCTTCTCTCCCTGTGCTTGCTTGACAAATAGGTTTATTCTATTTGCAGGAGATTAAGGATAAAAGAGGGGAAAAGAGAGAAAATTGTAACCCAGAGTTCCCTGCACTATGTGTGCGCTTAATTGGGAAGATATCTAGTTGAGAGAAACAGGTCTCTTTGTTGAAAGGAGGACATCTGGGTTCATTAAAGGTGTGCAATAGATTTTGATAAAAGCCATTTTTCTAAGTCATTAAATTGGTTTAAAGCAACTTTACATTCTCCTTCATTTGAACAATTATTAAACTATAAAACAGGATTGCACAATTGCAAAAACTGTAATCTGAAATTTTACAGTCGGCTATAAAATGCTGTATTATTAACTACGCTGAAGATGCTCAAGCCCATTACAACTTTTTAAATGAACTACAAAACCCGTTACTGCTGATAAAATAATCTTAAATTATAGCATTATGTATTCTAACAATATGCTGAACCCAGGTTGCTACAGTAGAGGCACGCCAATCACAAAGAAATCGTTACCTGAATTAAGTCTTTACAAGCCCACAATCTGGTAACAGCTGCTACCTGGACGCAACCCAGCACCTGATCTTCAGGCTGGCTGGCTGGGACAGCTTGTCTTCTACTGCAGGGGCCTCTTCCAATGTCCCTTCAACCACAGGCCCAACCAGGAATCAGAGCCTCAGAGTGCAGTGACTCTTAGCAGGGCCCCAGGGATTTAGACAAGGGTTGTGGTGGCAGCAATTCTGTCCTTAAGATCTTCCTGACAGGAGTTACTTTCTCTTTTCTTTCTTTACCTTCCTTCCTTCCTTCCATTCCAACTGCTCAGCTACTGAGCTACTTCACAGCACTATTTAACACGTAGAGGGTATGCGTAAGGCCCTACCACAGAGCCCGGCCCCCAGATTCAGTTCCTGTTTGGGGCACTTCACTACAGCCTGATTGCTTCCTTCACCACTTGGTTTGCACACACACGTGAAAGACATTACGTTCTCTGAACTGTCAGCCATCTTAACGGCATACTACCTAATTTTGAGTTCTGAATCAGCCACTCCCTCAGTTCAAGAACTCTAAAAGCATTCAATAAGTAGTTATTCACAACAGCCTCTTTCCTCCCAGGGCTAATGTGGGTTCATTCTGGGATCTGGTTTCTCCCTGAGCTCCTCTGCTGATACCCTGAAAGAGGAAGACAGAATCCAAGGTATCCACTGGCCGCCTCCATGCTGTGAGGGCCTGGGCCCACCATGTAGGCCCTGGAATAGTTGGTAACTTGGTCCACAAATCTGCCGTGGTAGGCAGTATAGGCACCCGTGTCTTAGCACCATATATATAGGGAAACCAACCCATCTGTGAGCATAAAATCCAACTAATCTCTGAGCTTATCCAAGCTCAGGAACTGAAATCTGACCAATTCCCACCCTAAAAATCTTTACCCTACAAAAACTGCACCCCTGAGAAGCTGTGTCTAAGCTCTGTACCTGTTCATATAGATATATGAATACACACATATGTATGTGTGTGTGTATGTTTTTACATCTATATGTATATATATATATATATATATATATATATATATATATATATGACTGTCTATATTAGGTAAGATCCTGGGCACGTCTATGAAGGAATTATCTGCAAGCATCGGAGCTCAGATGGAAAGGGAGCCAAGGCAGACCACAAAGTCACTGTTAGCACAGCAGCTTACAGCCCTGCTCCAGGGAAAGGTTTTCCCAAGGTAACCGCTCTGCTGTGGCAAGGGAGGGTTCCCCTGGGAAGCTGCCGCAGCTCTGCTCTGCTCTGCTCTGCTCTGCCCTGGGACAAGTTGTTACTGCTCTGTTCCATTCGGGCAAAAGGAGGGCTCACCAAAATCTCATTCGAGATATTTATTGAAAGGGAAGAATCCAGGAGGGTGGCTGTCTCTGCCAGGGTTCAAAAGGACAGCTCTCACCTGAACAGGTACAAAACTTAGACATGGTTTCTCAGGGGTGCAGTTTCTGTAGGGTAAAGATTTTCAGGGTGGGAATTGGTCAGATTTCAGTTCCTGAGCTTGGATAAGCTCAGAGATTAGTTGGATTTTATGCTCACAGATGGGTTGGTTTCTTGCTCAGTGGTTGGCTAGTTTTGGGGCTGAGTTGGTGAGGGGTAGAGTGTATTTCTTTGGTTCTGGTTTCAGGGCCAAGGTATTTCTTCCACTGACCCTTTTTAACCTTTTAGCTCTGGTTTCAGGGTCAAGGTATGTTTCTTTCACTGGTTCTGGTTTCAGGACAAAAATGTGTTTGTCTCTGGTTCCAGGGTCAGGGTGTGTTTCTTTGGCAGGCTCTCTGACCCTGTATTATCTAGATTATGTTAACTGAGGTGAGAAGACCCACTTTACCTGTGGGCAACACCATCCTAAGGGCTGGGGCTTTGGAATGAAGAAGAAGTAGAAGGCTACCCATCACCTCGCTCCTGACTGTGGATGCCGTGTGGCCAGCCTCCTCCCTCTCTATGACAGACTGTATCCCCTCCACCTGTAAACAAACCCTTCCGTCCCCTTCAGTCACTTCTCGCCAGGCATTTCTGTCATAGCAAAGAGGGACACCAGTGCCATCAACAGATTCTGTGCACCCCCAAGGTCACTGCCTAAAGAAAAGACCTTTAGTGCCCAGGAATCAAGAACCTTACGAAAGACTCACTCAGCATCAGCAACTCTGTCAGGAGGCCTTATAATCCTTTAACCCCCAACCCTTCTGAAACCCTCAGCCTTCAGTCCACGTGTGAGGAACCCCACTATGGTTTGGTACCGACCCTGCCACCCCCGTGTCCCCTTTGAGCTGTCCCTGGCAGTGTACTCAGTGTGCTGCAGGGTCACAGATATTGCTAGAAGAAAGTGACTGCGTGGCCCCAGAAGGCTGTGGGCTCCTGCGTTACCTGAAATGCTAACAGCTCAAGCCTAAGTCAGCGTCACCCATGGTGCCATCGATGGGCACCGTTTGGAGGCAGAATACTGTTTTGGGAAAATCAAAATTTCCAAACGTGGGTTTTTGGCAATGACAGGGACTGAAGGAACCTCTTCTCCAGGTCTCGTGTTGTAAGCGGGGTGTCTAGTGGGGATAGTGTAGTGCTGCTTCATTTGTATTTTAATACACAAAGCTTGATTGAAGAACAGAGAGTAAAACAGCTGCACTAGTCAGCCTTACACATCAGGCAGTGGTGACACACACCTTTAATCCCAGTAGGCACACTAGTTTGCCATAGAAACCAGGCAGTAGTGGTGCACGCCTTTAATCTCAGCACTAGAGAGGACTTATAGAATGGGAGGAGACAGGGCTCAGATTCAGTCTCACCATGAGGACTTCTGGAGGCAGGATCATCATTTTCAGTCTGAGGTAGAGGAGCCAGTGGCTGGCTGTTTTGCTTTTCTGGTCTTCAGGTTGAACCCCAATATCTGTCTCTACATTTTTATAATCATGCCACAGGGTAGCACTGAAAGAAAAGGATTCTGGGAAGTGGTTACACCGATAAGGTCCTGAGGGCATAGACCCAAGATGGAACTTAAGCCTTTCTCATGAAGACACAGGAAAAAGCCAGCATCACAGAAGAAAGCCTTTACTGGGAACACAATCTGTCTCCCTCTGAACTGTAAGCCATCAATTTCTGTGGTCAAAGCCCATCCGAAGCATTGTTACAGCATCTCACACAGACTATGGCCAGCAGCCATAGCCCCAGCCTCACCCCGTTCCACTCTTGCCTACACCACAAGATGCCACTTTTCTCTGGCATCTCCTAGGATTCTTACCACATAGCAAGGACGGTGAGGTGATTCTGAGGCACTCTCAAGCAAAGGTTAGTTTTGTCTTGCAAGGGGATATTTGGCAAGTCTGGGACCACTTTAGGTTGTCATAAACTGACCTATATAATCTTGACTGAAATCCCTCTGATTGCCCTAGAGAGGTGCAGCTCATGTCCAGCAAAGAATGCCAGAGGAGAAATACCGATTTCCTATAACTTAGAGCTGTAACATGGCCCAGCCCTTCCTGTCTGTATTAAGTCTATAAGTACAAAGCGGCACCGGGCACCAAGACCAGAAACCCCCTGGGAATCAGAACGGAGAGCGATACCTGGCCTCTGGGAGAAGTTCATTTTAGTAAGGGTAGGATATCGGCAGTTAGGTATTTCTTAGTGTTGACAGCTCCCTCAAGCCACTTACAACCGATAAAAACTTGCACAGTTTAAACCCTGAGGTCATCAAAGCTCCAAGCAAGTTTTACAGATAGAATACAGGGGATCCTATCAATACCCCAAGAGGCTCTTCCACCATCTTGCCTGTAATGCTGGGGCAGAGAGGATAAGTAACTTGCTATGGTTTTCATAGCTAGAAGACACCAATGTTTGCATCTCCATTTTCTTAGGAAAAGTTTGGCAGCATGTCTCCAAGACTGCAACCACACTTTAAGCCATCAACTCTGGTATGGCATTTTTGCCTAAGAAAGTATTTGATGGGCTTTATTGTTTACTTCTGAGAGGTAACCTTTACATCCTTGAGATTTCATGACAGTCTCTTCACTACGGGCCATTCCTGAATGGGTGGCAGTGGGACGCATCAAGATGGGTTCTGGTCACCAGAAAACCCAACCTTGGGTTCTAGGGTTAGGGCTTTCAGTCAGGGGAGGTCAAACTGACCTGACTTGCAGATAATATCTGGAGAGGCCTGAAGATTATGTCCAGTCACGTGGGGTCAACGATTGAGTCCCTATGCCTTCTCAGTGTAAAGCCAATAGCAACTTCAGCTGCTGAGCTGCACGGAGCTTCTTGATGGTGAGCAAAGTCATGCGACAAATTAATGAAAAGCACTTAGCCCACTGCAAAAGGCATCAAGAGAAATTGCCGACCAAAGCCCACTATGGTTGCTGTATTCATAGCTTCATGGCTGGCCTCGATCTGCATCCACTACAGCAAAGCTATTAAGGTTAGCAGTTTGGCTGAGTTCCATGAGTTACTCTAGTGACCAGAACCTGGAGCTTCCTGCAGATGCCTGAATCTGCAAATCGCTGGTCAGACTGCATCTGGAAGGAGCATCCCAGAAGGGCAGCTGGCATCTCATGGGAGGCCAGCCTTGATGGGACCTCTGGTTTGACACGAGGTGGTAGTGTCAAGACTGAGTGGTGTTGTGGTATACCAGTTGGCATCAGAACAGCCACCATTACTTTCCTTTATGCTAGTTTATGAGCCATTCTGACACTTCAATCTGCCGGATACTTGACAAGAATTTAGGGACCGATTTCATCTATAGTGATGAATAATGCTAGTGGGAAAGACACGCTTAAAGTTCCCTGATTTAGGTAATACAGGGCAGGCATTCTGAATGCATAAAGGAGATGCTGATTTACTGTATCTCCTCTCCTGACTAAGGCTATCTGTTCCTTAGGTCTCACCTGAAAAAACAGAGAGAGTAACTGTACTGACCTCACAGGCCACTCTGGGCTTTTTCATGGACAGTGCTGTGTGTACTCTGCTTTACTAACACCTAACCACAGTAGGATGAAGTGATACACGCTACCTCTGCAGCTGTTCTTGGCTCCTCTCTAATTTTATGTGTGTGGACATGTGCATGCCTGTGTGGGAGGAGCGTGGGAGTGGGTTTGCACATGTGTGTGAAGGTGAACACGCACATGTATGTATGTTTATGCGGAGGGCAGAGGGCAGTCTTGGGTATTACTCTTAAAGCTTCCATCTGATTTTTTTTTTTTTTTTTTTTTTGAGACAAGGTTCCACACTGGTCTGGAGTTCTAGTAGGCCCCAGAAACTGGCCTGATTCTACCTCCCAAGAGCTTGGGATTAAATGTATGCACTACTACACTGAACCCATGATTTCACATTGCTATCTATTAAGAGCTTATGGTGGATGGCTTTTTATAAATGAATTTATAAAGGTAAATCTTTATCCAAGACTATGACTAGTGATGTATAAATATGGCCACTCCTGGGCTGTGGAACCAGAGAGGCAGGGCTGGTTCTCAGACATCATCTTTTCTGCAATGAAGAGCATTTGCTGCTAACAATTGAGCCACCTATCCTCCCACGGAGACATTGGTGAGGAGCGCAGTGAGGCCCTTGGCAGACAGAATCGCTCTTGTAACCAGGTTGGATGGAATCTGGAATTCTGTAATTCCAAGGAGCAGGTTGTTAGGATGGAGCTCCCGAGAGAATTACCTGGGTAAAAAGATGGAATCTGGAGCAGTTCTGATCTCTCAAGAAAGATCTGGGCCTTTCTTTCTGCGTTGGGTGTTTATTTCTTCTTGGCCTGGAATCCAAAGAACATCCTACCCCTTGATAGGGACTGTCTACTGACATTTAGTTCAAAGCCCCTTATAAAGTAAAAAACAAACAAACAAGAGGTCTAAAGAGCATCAACATTCTTTCCCATTGCTGCCTCCTCCTGCGTCCTTGGAGCAGATTCTCCTTTGCAGCCGGAGCATTCCCAAGACATCGCTAAGACACTGCACACATCATGGAAAGACTTCAGCCACTTCCCAAGTGCCGGGGGATGGGGGGTTGGCCAGCCCTCGTGCACACTTGCACTGTTCCTTAATCAATACAAGAAAATCAACAGAAATTCAAAGAGGTTAAGGAACATGCTCCATGCCACAAAATAATACTAAGGTGGCAGAGGCAGAGGCCAGCATTCTCGCTCTGACTCCTCCTAGCAACCTAACCCCTAGAGGTTGTCCAACATACTCCAAAGGAAGACATGAGAGGTACCTGGGGTCAACTCCAGCCTCCTGGGAAAAGTGAAAGACATAATACAGTAACTCAGAGGTCTGAACGTCCTGGCCCCAGACAGACCTGGGGGTAGAAACGAGCCTCCTCCTCTCTGCCCTAGGACAGCCATCTTACCAGACATCTCCAGCACACCCTAGCACCCTGGCCCCTCTCACGAGTGTCTCTTCACCGATGGAAGATTAACGGGACGCCAAAGCACCCCATTGCTCTGCAAGCATAAATTGCAAGGAAAACATTTAGAATATTGATTAAGTGCTTCATGCGCGAAGATTTAAATTTACCTCCTGTATTTCCAGGATTAGCTGACATAATGGGGTCAGTCTGCCGGCACAAATGATTTACAGAACACCCATTGGCATCCTTCCTTCGGAAACTTGACACTTAAAAATCTGCACTCGGTCACAACCAGCAGAGCCCTGGGTATTTAGCAGTTCTGGATAATCGCCTTCCTGCTGTGAAGTTTCAAAATCAGTTCTGGAATGGTCGGGCCTTATCCGGAACAAATGGACTTATTTACTTGGGTCCCCTAAGGTACTGGAGCAGAAGAGGGAGGGGAACCTTCTAAATATAGATCATACTCAAAGTTCTCAAGCGAAACATGGTCGAGCTAAATGGACTGCCTTCCCTCCATGCCTCCGAGCCATCTGAGACACCTAGGTGATGCCCTATCCGAGTCCAGCCTGCAGTACAAATTAGCCTCTGCCTTTGGACCAGAAGGACATGGGTCCGGGCTACACCAGGAGACCAGGAAATGCAGTCCTAGATTCAGATGCAGTGATGTCACAGCCTCTCTGTGCACCTTCCTCCCCTTGGGCACACAGAGGGACCTGAGTGTCCCTGCTGAGAGGCACTTGGAGCTGATGAGCTCTGACAGCCAGGGACCATTGAAGGTGTGCCTATGCCGGGGTGAGGGGCAATAGGGGAGCAGACTCTGCACTGCCGACTTGGGCAGGCACCACTTTCAAAAGAACTGGCCAGAAGGACTAACTCATATCTTCCACACTGCAGACAGCTGTCTGCTGGTCCCTTCTAGAATGCTGCCTCAAGGATGAGGGGAGGGGACCCAAATCTGGGATAACACCTGACGGCCTTCCTGTCTCAGACTTAGACACGTTTCATCTGGCTCACAGAAAGCTAACATGGTGGCTCACACTGGTCACTGTAACACAGGCAAATACCCGCAGCTCTCTGGCCGTTCAGCTAGCTCTGGGCTTTGAGGTGCTCTGCGGCCCGCTGCATCACTCTCTCAGGCTCAAAGGCCTGTACAAAGGCTGGAGTGGCTAGCCTCCAGCAGGGGAGCCCAGTGCACCTACTTGAATTACTTGAATGAGGATTCAAGCAACCCCTGGAGAAAGTTAAAACAAAAAGAAACCTGGTTTTCTAGGGAGGAGACTCAGTGAGTGAAGCACACACCATGCAAACAGCGCGGGCTGAGTTTGGCCACCAGAACACACATATGAGCAGCTACATGCTTGCAATCCCAGCCCTGGGGAAGGAGAGACAGGTGAATCTTCACGGGGGTTCACTGCCTGACCAGCCAAACCTAATCTCCAAATTCCAGGTGTGAGTGCTATCCCTGTCTCAGAATATGATGCATGACTTCCTAAAGAACTCACTGGAGGCTGGCCTCTGTCCTGCACACACACACTCATACACATACACTTCGCCTGCAACAAGCATGCATGCAAAACTACACACACACATACACACACAAACTGAACCTGATTAAGGTGTGGTAACTCAGTTCTAAAATCCCAGTGCTTGGGAGGCTGAGGTAAGAAGATTAACACAAACTTGAGATCATCCTGGAATACAATGTGAGACCCTTTCCCCACAAGAGAATACTGGGTATGGATTTTAAGTAATCGCGGGAAGCTTTCTGCTACAGATACCCAAGGCAATGCTACTATAGTTAGACCTGGATTCTGGAGGTGTCTGGACACCGCATCAAGGGGTCTTCACTGATGGGGAGGGGGTACCCTGGCGCTAAGACAGTGACTTCACACAGGCAAGTTTCCAATATCCACTTACATCCCCAGAGATGTTTACTTTAAATCAGCGACAAGTACACTCTTTTAGTTTAAATACTGAAAGTGTTCCCAGCTGCCAGACCACTCGAGCACACAGATGATAAAGTGGATTGTAGAATTATTAAGGTTTCTTTGTTTCTCGTGTGACCACTTCACACATGTCGGAGAGACAGGCTAACAATAGCACAGCCTGCATCACGCTTGCTACGAATATGACTGCCAATTAATCCTGCCATAGGAGCTTGGCAGGTTACCCCAAACCCAGTATTTTATCTCCTCAGGGTGTCAGCACTTGAACATTTTGTTGACATTTTATTCTAATCAATCAATTTTTTTTGTTTTTTCTTTTCTTTTTGTTTTTGGTTCTTTTTGTAGAGCCTTCCACATCAGCCATGAGCCCATGATTTCCAGGCCTAGGCCAGGGCCACTGACTCCCCAGGTAGGTCTAGTTGGTTCTAGGCAGACTTTTAAAAAACACATGTTTATTCTTTTCCTTTCCTTCTAAGGGGGCAATCTATCTCAAATGTTAAGACAGATTCTCCAGCCCCCCAGAGTCTTCTCATGTTATTGTGCATTTAAAAATATTGCAAGAGGCACATCTCGGAGGAAGTGAACTTTAAGGCTGCCAGCACCTCTGACTGTCTCCAGATCTGTTACCGATGGATCACGAGTTGGTTGAAGTCAGTTCTATTTGGAGTCACAACACAGGCAGCAGGGACAAACACCATTCGAAGACATTTCTAGGACCCCCTGGCTAAAGGTAATTCATCTCCAGCCAGGCAGGCACAACAGAAAGGCAGAGGCAGAGAATGCGTCTCCTGGGAGCCCTGCACCGAGCAGAATAAGCCAGAGGGACGAGGTTCACTCGTCACTGTCATCAACCCCAGTCGATGGCTTCAAATCATCCTTCAGCCGTTCTCCATGCAGGTCACCCTAAAGAGGTCACCGAGCTACAAACTCACTGGCAAACGCTCAACCGACTGTACCCTGTGTCCTGGACCTGTAGTCCTGAGTGAAGTGTGAACTTCAGGTTTGCCACCTCATCCTGCAATGACCTCCAGCAGGAACCAGGGCAGCTTCCCCTTCCGTCTTTCCTGTTCTTTGCTTCTTCTCACTCTCTACTCCTAGTGCACAAAGACTGACTTGTCCAAGTGCCACAAAACAAGACAACAAGATACACCAGCCTTGGGCCAAGCCCGCCTGCTGGTTAAGTCACTATCTTCTCAGTTGTGAAGGGAAGGAATGCCTGCAATGTCTGCCCCATAGGGGTGCTCTGAGGAGGAAGACAGAAGGTGACACATTTGAAAGCACACTACTATTCACCTGCCATTTCTGTCTCACACCAGCACTCCTTGGCACACCCCAGACCCCCATTCCACAGCAAGGCTAAGGCTCAGTCATCACGATGGTCACTTTTGCATGCCATTCTGGAGCATCCATTCTGCCCACAGCCTCAATGCTAGCAGCTGGGCCAAACTCATGCTCCTGGGACACAGAGAAGGAGGCCTAAAGAGTTAGCTAAGGCCACCCTGCTAACACCCTCATCTTACATCTCAGACCCAAGGACAAGTTCAGTGAAAGCCCTGAGCCCTCCTCTCCCAGATGCCAAAGGCTGTGCCACTCCACAGTGTATCACAGGAAGAGAGGTGTGGCCCCCCTCCATCCTGGCCAATCCAATTCCTTCAGCCCTTTCAGTGGAGAAGTCAACAGAGGCAACCCTGATGAGCATCACACAAAGCAGAGCTCCTGTGTGAACACAGGGAGGGAGAAGCATGGTTTCTGGGGAATGATGTCATGTGTGCCTCGGCGTTGCCAGGACAACTGTGCAGTGGTACAGACTCTTCCTGGTAGGGAGGGCTGGCTGGCTCTGTCTGTGTTGGAGGTGAGATACTCACCACAAGAACCCAAGTCAGGAGCTGGGAGAGTGACAGGAAAAGGAACTTCAGACACAGAGGATATATTTTATGGCTAACAGAGTCTTCTCCACTCCTGGAAAGACACTAGAGTGTCATGGTTTCCAGTCTGAGATGTCACCTAGTTACCCTATCTGACCTTCTGAAACTGGGCGAGCTATATCCAGTGTATTAGACTGTGTTGAGAGAGGAATGATGTTCTGTTTTAGGCTTTGAATGTTTGGGTCTATGTAGTTTTTCAGTCACAGGAAACTTAATAACGGACTTTGGGTGGCACCTGAGTCACCCTTTATGGATCTAAATGTATACAGAATGGTGCAGACTTCTCAAGCCCCCTTCGTTACTCAGAAAGCATCCCTGGCCCACCTTCTTCAGCTCGTGATGACAAGGACTTATCCTTCATCTGTGTTGTGTTTACTGACAGTGGCATCTGAGGATGGGAAGCACAGAGAGCCAAGGCTGACCATGTGTGTGCGGCAGGAAAGGGAGGAGACAGGGCCAGAGTTCTGAACAGAAACAGAGAAGAGATTAACCTTGTCATTTCTGATGTTATTTCCACCCCAACAGCCTGGAAGACTCAACACATCTTCTTCATTTAGACCAAGGGCCCTGCTGCAGAACGGAGCAATAGATGCCACTGAGCATGCCCTGTTCCACCTCCCAGCTCTGATATTCACTGCAGAGAGGGAGCTGAAGACGGTAAGGGTCTAGAGAGTTGTTCAGAAGTCCAAAGAAAGCTGGGATTGCTGTTGAGCTGTGTGATCTGATGTCTCCCTGCTGCCTGGTGTGAATGAGAATGTACGAAACTGTGTGTTGGGAGTGAGGTCCCGTAGGGTCTATGAGACAGAGACGGAAGCTCAGATGAAGGGCACAAAGAGCAAGGCAGTGTCATACAGATTAGAGGGGGAAACTGCTCAACGCTTTATAGAGAGCATGACACTTGTGGGTGAAGAAGGCATTCCTAGGAATGCTCCACAGGGGTTGACCCTTGCCAGGGAGCTGGGGAAGGAGAGGCGCTCTTCTGGGAAGAGTGAGGTCCCATCACAATGGCTTGAGAGTAACACACACCAAGTCCTTGGACTCCACCTTTAACTCTGCATGCACTAGGCATGGTGGCACACGTCTATAAGCCTCCTTTATATACACAGCAAGTTCAATGCCTGTAAGGCTCACATGAAACCCTGTAACAAGCAAAACAACAGCAACTAGACTACCCAGCACTTTCCCTGGCATGGCAGAAGGCAGAAGCCACCGTGTGGCTACCTCCTCTCCCTCAGCATATAGGAACAACCATGGAAAAATGATGTTCTTGGATTACCAGCACTGCTTCTGTGGCCCACCAGCTCTGCAGACTTGAACAGAAACATCACATTCCAGAAGCCTGTGTCCTCAGATGCAAGAGCTAGAGCACCATGCCACAGTAACTGCCCTTCCCCACCAACCACCAAGAGAGCACCCAAGGAGTCTAAGTGCATAAGAACGGTGCAAACTTCAAAATCACTAATGTCTTGTTGACAGCTGAGTACTCGCTACTATGACAACTGAGTAAAGTGACAGAAACCACAACCTGACTGAAGATGGGAAATGGCCATGTTTGTACTTTCAACTCAGGCACACCTGGGTTGGTCTTCCAGAAGTTTCTTGATCATTTTCACTGCACTCTGTGCACATAAAGGCTTTTCATGACATCGTGCAGCTCCTCTTACTCTGGAATAGCATTTGGGTTTGCCTTGTAAATAATCAGCCTCTCCAGGACTCTGTGTCTGATTACCTTCAGAGACAGTTCAACATTTCATGTTACGTCTGAATGGCTATGATGGCGACAAGCCAAGAACACACTCTCTCTCTTTGATATGTTGTTGCTGTATCACAAACACAGAATCAATCACAAAGATAGCCAATACGGCTCTACAACCACCACCCTCCCCAAAACTCCATAGTGTTGCATCTGCCCAGACTCATCATTTTATACAGTCTTGACCAAAGGCTGACACGGAGGTTGTACTCTGACTTCCTCATGCACATGGACTCCCACGCCATACATGAGAACACATGTGCACATGTGAATTTCTTTTTAGAAAAATGATTCAGATATGAGTGGAATTGCCACCTGCCCTGTGCATCTTTCATATGATGAGTACACGTTCTCCTGGAAGGCAGCTCCAACAGGAAAGCCAAACCCACTTCTCACCTGAAGATTTGCACAAGGTGGCAGAACGTGTGTGGGGATTTCGTTTTCAGACCCTGCTGGCCCTGGAGGCTTGTTCTTGACCCGGAAGGCAGTGGTAGTGGTGGCAGTGGTGGTCTGTACTGGGAGGGCTGGCTGCCACATGGTCACGTCTGAGCCATTGCCGAAGGCCTGAATTGCATTTTCTGTAGTAAACAAAAGGAAAGCCCGTTTCAGAGGCAAGCAGCAAACATAACATACCGGATGCATATGGCCAAAGAGGCACGAGAGAAATTCTGGTTATAACATTGGATGTCTCACCCATCCTCCCATCCTCCCATCCACCTTTCTAGTTCTGAGAACAATCTCTTGGTGCTCAAAAATCAATCCACTCATTAAACACTGAACAAGATACTTACTATACTATAAATAAAGCAAGTATTTATTATGGGCCCTTTGAAAGACATTCTCAAACTCAGAAGTAGCATCACAGCTACATATTTTTCCAAGAAAAAAAAAATACCTGCACTGTATCAGAACTCTATACTGAATGAAAATTAACTGGTGTCTTTTTCTTTACCCTGAAGCTGAGGCAGCACTAACACTCACTTGGCAGCAAAATGCAGCTAGTTCCTTTAGAAGAAAAATCTACCTCAAACCTCATCAATATCTAGTGAAAATTTAAGTGTGATTATTTTTCTCCTTTCTGCTTCTAGTCTTCCAAACAGAATCTGCATAATTAGATAGGCACAGCCCTGTCTAAATGAAAAGTTTGAAATGTGAAACTTTCAAAGCTTATTATAATTTCATGGGATTAGATTGTTTTTACGGCAAGAGTAAATTGGTTGTGTGTTGCTCCCTTCCCAAAATGAATAAAAAACAGTTTTTAATCAGGTCTTCGGGGATTTGCCCTGGATTTAGGAATTTTTTATTTCATATTCATTGTATAAGAAATCAAACTCCTTCATTTGGGACCTGAAAGTGCAAATTGCTAATACATGACGCTTACTTGGCACTTTTTGATATAGAAGACAAAAGAACTAAGCCTAATCTTCCCCCTTAGAAGTGACGTTTTATCTCAAAATTGCTATCCATCAAGTTTAGCAGAGTTGAAAGCTAGTTTTCTATGGCTCTACATTTTGGGGTGTAAGAGACAGCTTCCAAATAATACAAATGCAGCTTGTGGTTCCAGCTAGGTCCTGTGGTTTAAGTGCTATACAAGACGTGGAGGAGGGTGAACCTGTAGACCAGGTTCCTTAGCGACCTCAGGACACGAACAACGCAACACTCTGCTTTTCCTTGTTAGACACAGGCACGAGAGAGAGAGAGAGAGAGAGAGAGAGAGAGAGAGAGAGAGAGAGAGAGAGAGAGAGAGAGAGAGAGAGAGAGAGTTGTCGTTCGTGAAGACTGCCCTTGCTGTCCCAGGAACATCAACCTCATCCTTTGAGCTCGACTGTTCTCACACTTGTTCTCTGACATGTTACTGATGTAACCCTAAACTCCAGGGATGGCTCCGTGTACTAAGCATGAGGTCTTAAATAGCAGTGATAGCAACCATAAGCAAAACTTCAGTCCAGGAATCAACAAGGCAAAAGACATCCGTGGGTGACAGTACGTGCTAAGAGACATGGAGGGACATGAGGAATGGGGCCAGTGTCTAGATAAAGTGGCCCTGGAGGCCCCTGGGAGGAGGATACAGATGCTTTTTCACCTCCCCCTTCACCTTCGTCTTCTCTCATCCCTACACATCCATCTGCCATGAATTGGCTGGAAAAAGACCACTTCCCATTCCCAAACCATGACCAAACAATTGATTTCAGTTGCGTTCACGGTAGGGCAATGTGAGAGAAGCCTGGCTTCACTGGATGGTGGTGGAATGAGGTTTCTACATGAGTCACATCCAAAAAAATAAAATAAAAAACAAAACTGTACCAGCTTCTAGGTCAGGGCCCTTTGTAAGACACTGTATTTGCAGCCCTGTGTCCCTTCCAAAGCAGGCTAAATAGAACGATTATAAAAGCCGTTGGCTGCCTTTGGCATTCATTTGTATTTAAGTCATTCATAAGACTGTTTTCCCCTTTCCTGAAATGTTGCCAAGGAGGGACAACTTTAATTTCTCTCAGAGGAACAAATTTTCCATTGCTTTATTTTTGCTTAAACTTGTATTCAACCAGAAGAGTACAAGAAGTGAAATAAACAAAAAAACAAAACAATGCATCAAACGAAGCCCAAAGAAGAGGTCCTCCTGAAACAGGCTGGTACACCCAATGTCTATGCAAATGCCTCCACACTTATGGCACATTTTGTGGGTCTGAATGCTATTTAAGAACTCTAAAGATAATTTTATTTTTAGGAGTACCAAAGTAAGGTACTGAAGTTGCATTGTTTGAAGCACCTATCAAGAAGTTGGGTTTTACTTTATAATGGAGGAAATGATGAGGAAATTTTAGTGAAATGCCCATGAGATATTTTCCAAAGAGTTGGTAAATTATCAGCTAAATCTTCAAAAGATATTAAGCATATAGCATCATGCAGAATTTATCACTTGAGGACAGAGTTCTTCAGGGGAATGGCTGAACCTTGATGGCTGTCACTCAAGAAGTTGTGCCTGGCCCTTGATGCTCAGGACTATGCTTCTAACAGTAGGTCCTCCAAATATCAGTCATGAACATGGTATTTGGAAGTCGGGGGCTGCACGGAGATTGAAGCTTAGATCATAACTCTACCATGCCGAGTCTGGGAGAATACTAATCTTTAACTCAGTGCTGTCATGTGGAGATGACACCTGTATTGCCTAGGGTTCCTGTGCAGCTCGGGTGGAATTGCATGAATTCTATACTCCCACAACATGAGCTGTGTCTCAGCTGGAGAGCCGTGCAGAGCATGACCACCCATCATGGAGATGTGTGTGAGGGAGACCTGGGGTCCTCCATTTTAAGTTTCGCTGACGGATACCCAGGGCTCCCATCTGTACATCTCTACCCCTTTGTCAAACATGATTCTAAATTGCCTAAAGAGGATTTGTTCCCAAAGAGAACCCACATCCTGAATGTCCTGGCTGTGCTGCCAAACTCCCCCATCAAGACAGATCCATGGCTTTCACTCGGAGCCAGTCCTGATGATGCAAGAGGCTGCCGGTGTCAACATTCTAATTTCCCCTCAGGGTCCTTGGAGGCCTGTCCTGTCCACTTTGCTTGGGCTTTGCACATTGAACATTCCTACCAGGTTTTCAGAACCTGGAAATGGACTCAACACTGGCTGCCAAGATCAGAACTTGATCCGTGGGTAGAAATATTCTTTCCCACACAAGACAATCTCAGTCATTTGAAGCTCTCATCCTCGCGGGCCTTTGGGAGCACGGTCTTGGCAGCACCCAGTTCATCACTTGTGTGGCTCCCTGCTGTGTCAGAGTGTGCCAAAAGAAGCAAGAGTCACCACCCGCCATCAGGGAAGGGGAGGGAGAGGGAGAGGATGGGAAAACATTAAGGGGGAGCATTTGAGCTCAAGGAGGAAACACGGATGCACTAGAGTGCTATTTGTGTTTTAAATACTCACTGAGACACATATTGTCCTTAAAAAAATTCAGAAACTTCAAGCACTCTTCCAGGTCGTTGCCGCTGTTGCTGCAGTCACACCACGGGGCCACACTGAGGCTGCTGGAGTCTATGTAGTTGGGGGTCATGACTGTGCCTGAAAGGAAAAAAGACAAGGCATGTTGCCCTCCTGTGTTGACATGGACTTTTCTGTGGAACAGGAAGAAACAAATGTCGGTCTGACGGCGGAAATGCCACGGCTAGTTAAAAATGCCATGTTTGCCGGGTGGGAATTATGTTAAGTGGTGCATTTTCTTGGCAATTTATCTTGAGCACATAAAATAATTTATACATTTACTTTAAAAATTAAAAGCAAACTCCTTGGGCTGTATTTAGGGTATTTTCTTCCTGCACAAATGGTATAGATGTCATGGAGAAGGCAAGAATTAACTTTGAATGTATGAGCTTCCAAATCCCTTGAAAATGTCATTAATCTTCATAAATAGTACTGGGTGCACATAATAATTCTTTTAAGGCTTTTAATCCAGTTTCCTCAGAGGCGAGTGGTTTCTTTAGGGTAACACAGGCAAGAGCGGATGCCTCCAATAAGATCCCCACATCCTGATTGCCTACAGATGTACTGAAAGAGGCTTCCTCTCCCAGAGTCTCAACTGATGTCAATAAACTCATCCAAGGTGGGAAAGCAGCGGAAATGGGGCTGGGGATGAAGTTCAGTTGGTAGAGTGCTTGTCGAGTCTGCCTGAAGGCAGTGGCCTACACCATCGTCCCAGCACTTGGCAAACGGAGGCAAGAGGACCAGGAGTTCAAGGTCATCCTTGGCTACATTGAGACCCTATCAAAAGAAGAAAGAATGGAGGGAGGGAGGGAAGGAGGGAGAGAGGGAGAGAGGGAGAGAGGGAGAGAGGGAGGGAGGGAGGGAGGGAGGGAGGGAGGGAGGGAGGGAGGGAGGGAGGGAGAGAGGGAGGGAGGGAGGGAAAACAGTGGTGATTGCCCAGCCCAGGACTCCTGAAGTATTGTCTGTGGGCCACAATGGTTCCCACAGAGATGCTGTGTGGGCCTTCCTGCTTATGACTTGTGGTTTCTCTGGTGAGTTCTCCGCCGGGAGAAACACACAATGCATTTATATTTAACACAACCCAAATGTCTTCTCCTGGGTGGCTCACACCAGGCAATGCCCATGGATGCCAAGAACTTTCTGTTTTTAGTTGCTTTATGGAAGGAAGAAGAAATGGGTCAGCGATCCAGAGAATGAGCCTGGCTATAAACAGAATGGTTCTAGAAGCTCTTCCAGGGTCAAGGACACGTTGTCACTGCCCCACTGCTCCTACTTCTTTGAACTTGGATCTCACTAATTAACATGAGACTTTAATCTGCATCGTCCAGGGAGGTCTAACTCACCAGGCACTGGTGACAGAATGAGGGAGTCAAACCCACTGCTCCTCGGATGCTAGCTACTGTGGATCCTGACATGCGCAAAAGGCACACACAGCTCTGTGCAGAAACCAGGCGCCGCCGACTCAGGGAACCACGGAGAAGAGAGCCAGAAGCGGGAGAGAAAGATGTCTTGGCCTGCACAGACGGTCCGTCCACCATTTGTTCCGTCCATTTCATTATCCTCAGGCATGGAAGGCTTTGCCAAGCCTAGGAGTGAGCTCACAGAAATGCTGGCGGGGCCTCTCCTTGGCCACTCCCAGGAGAGTTCAGGAGCGCTATCAACAGTGATTGCGTCTGCAGAGACTTAACGCTGCCCTCTGGGAGCATCCCGGTGTTATTTTTTTCCTTTTGAAGCAGTGAGTATGCCTCAATTGCTTTTGTTATTTCTGCAATTCCATCTTTTCATATGTAATCCCAAGCAGAGACTAAGACCTTCGTCAAAGAGGACGTGAATTCCTTTCTGCTGTTCCAGTTTAAGGAGGGCGTGCAGCTGGTTGGCTAGAGACACAGAAGTGGTGCGTACCTGGAGCAGCTGGGGTTCTCGCTGGAGACAGTCTCAGGAGGAGGGTAGCCTGTGCTGTCTCTCTTGGCAGAAGGCAGCTCCTGCTGGTGATGCGTGTGACCGGACATGGCCCCGGGAGGGAGATGCCGCTGAACCAGGGCTGTGTGACCTCCCCTTCCACAGTCTTCCAGTCTTCAATGTTGCTTCCCAAATGCCAACTGTGACGGAGCCCTGACAGAGAAGCTTCAGCTGTCCCAGGGACTTGTGGATACCGGCTTTCTTCCTGCCAGCTCTATCTACCTCTGATGTAAATCTGCCTCTGTATGGCCCAACAGTTATTTACAGGAAAAGAAGTTTAGCCCTAAACAATCCCTTGTACATGAGGAGTCAAATAACCAGGCAATAATGGCAGGAAGCTGCCTAATGTTGGGGAATTCATTTCCAAAGGGCCTTTCTTGGGAACAGCTTCTTTGATTTCCAAGCTCCTGCTCTCCAAAGTTCCCTTATTTAATTAACTGTGTTTGCCTTTCTCTCTCCTTCCAATGGCCATGGGCTCCCCTGCTTTTGTTCTGCATGGCCAGTTCCCCAGTGGAGATGCTTCGCTTCCTTTAGAATCTGGAGCCTCCCCGCTCCATAATTATCCCTATGCTCCTTTCTCCTGCATCCATTCTTCCCTCCCTCCCTCATCCTTTCTCCAGGCTATCTTCAAACTCTAATACAGAGGCTCCTTGGAAGTTGTCTCTTGTACAGACATCACAGGCTGCAGTAGACAGATCTATAATCCAGATTCTCCCGTCCCCCGCCCTCCTCCCTCCCAGGTCTTACCTATCAGTCCCGAGTAGGCCAGGAGGCAGTCTCCATAGTTCTCCTTCAGACAGCTGCTGGCGGACCTTGACTCCGGCTGGCAGTTGGTAAAAAAGTCCGCAAGGCGAGACCTGCAACAAAGGGGTGGCAGCACACTGAAAACACCCCGGGCCTCTGAACTGAGAGGAGGGGTCTGGGGAGATGTTGCCAATAACAAGCTCAGGGTGTTGCTGCTTAGAAGATCAACTTCCCGGGCTTCACAGCGCAGGAGAGTCGACTGTGGCTGCTGAGACTTAATTGTGACTTCAAAACGGTTAGTAGAGGATTTGGGATGTTCACAGTACAAAGACATGATACATTTCTGGGGCAATGAACATGCCAATTAGTCAAATCATTACACACTGCAGATACACATGTCTTGAAATGTCACCTCCATAGCCCATAAATATGTATGATTAGTATGTGTCTATGACAAATACAAAATACATATGAAGGGAGAGAGAATAACACCGTCTTTGGACAGACATAAGAGTAATTCTTTTACAATGTACCTCTTTATGCTCACCTGCTCTCCATCGCTCTGCCCGCTCCCAGAGAAGAGGGAGAATGAACACTAGAATACGGTTGTACCCTTCCTTCCTTCAACCTTCCACCTGCCCCTCCCCAAGCCTTCATCTACCTGTGTGTCTGCCTGTTTGGACAGAAATCTTCAGGGTCTCTAACTGGAGAAATCGAGAGGCTTTGAAGTTTCCATTCAATATTTATTTCTGACTAGGCTTATTTGCATCTTTAGGAAATACACTTCTCCACACGCTCACCGGAGATCCACAGTGGGAAAATATTTACTTTATACAGAAACCTGTTCCTGGCATCAAAATTGGATCCTGCAGGCCATCTGCTCCCATAATTCCTAGAGCCTTGAAAATTGCATGTCTCCGTCTCTTGAGGCATTTTTTTTTTCCTCCTCCAGCCCAGGCACAGTGATGTCCCTAGCCCCATGCAGGTAAAGAGCTGCTTTTTCCGGGAGTGAAGGGTAAGTCAAGAGGTGTGGGTAAGGCTCTGTGTGGGCAGAGCAGGCCTGTGCCTGGCCTTGTCTTCAGGGTCCCTTAGCCAAGGTGTGGCCCTTAGCATTCCCAGAACACTCCAGAGGCAAGCACGATTCGTCAAGAATCCCTGAGTGGTGGTGAGGTTGTGGAGACACAGAAGTGAAGGGAAGCCATGGACTCACTGGTCTGGGGAGGAAGAAGGCTTGTTTTTGCCATGGGGCTGTTTTAAGATCTTCAGGGGATATTGTTGGGGAAATCCAGAATAAGAGGAGGCCTCTTCTGAGGCCATTTTGGCAGACAGCAGTCCTGTTTCTATAGGAAACAATGCACGTCAAGAGGCGAGCTACCCAGGGATGCACCCCTCACTCAGGTTGCGTGCTAACATACTCAACTGATTCTACTTCTTTGCACAAGAGAAACTGCAATTTGTTTAGGATGTGCTCCCAGCGAGACTGAGTTCCCTGCACTGAGCTGGGCAGGGCTGTAGGAGTTAAACGTTTGTAAAAGCCCAATTTCTTCTAGGTTTTGGGGTGGTGGCCGGTGTGTTTCGTATTTGAAATAAGGTTTTGCTATGTAGTCAAGGCTATCCTCAAACTTGTAATCCTCCTGCCTCAACCTCCCAAGTGCTAGGATTATAGTCATGAGCTACGACACCTAGTTAACTAGATAAGGCCTCCTATGTCCTGGTCAGTGGTCACAGCTCACAGTACATTTCAGGGGCACTGCGTTCTGCTGTGGGCTCTTCGTGAGGGGTCCTCAACATGGCAACAACATTCCCTGGAAAGGCTCTCGGCACATACACACATCTGGAGCAGGGCTGCAGGCTAAGCAACGTGGCTCTGGACACCACCCCTTCCCCACCAGGTGAGCGGCTGAACGTGTGAACACCTGGATGGCAAACACAGCCAAGGACTTGCTCGTGCCCTCCACCTTGCACTAAACACAAGGAATGGTGTAAGACCCGGCTATTTCTATGGTCTGGCCAAAGGATTTCTTGACTGCAGAAAATTTCTAAAGATACCTCTGGCTTACTCAACTGGATGGGAAGACATTCAGCTTGAATGGAGTGTTAATTTAAGGGTAAAAAAATTCCTGGCTATGAAATTAATGCTCTAATGGTCCTGGGGTTTCTAACCTGACTCCAGCTCAGACAGTTCTACACAGAACCTGGGTGATGGTAGTGACTTGGAGCCTCCTCCTCGCCCCTGCTGCCACCGCCCCCACCTACCCGCTCTTGGAAGTGACAATGAGTCTCTGGAGCACACCGTGAACTAATGACCCTGTGGTGGGGGTTATGGTCCCTCCGTACAGGCTACCACCACCAGACTCGTCTTGCTTAATAACAACCCAAGAATTGACTCACAATGGACCCTGGAACGGAAGGCTAATTGAATCAGTACGTCGCAGAAAGCACACACCTGTTGGGGAGAATTAAACAAAATATACAGCTCTGAACAGAACCCCGACAGCTGCACTTGGAGAGAAATAAAGGTCCAGGCTCTAAGACCAGTAAGGCTGTGACCTATGACCAGAAACTCAGAATGGAAGAAAGCAGCCCCAAGATTAGCACGGAAGAAACCAGTGTTCAGAGGAAGACAGATAATGCCACTTTACCGGGATTATCCAGCAAGCAGAGCATGGGCCAAAAAAGCACCAATGAAATACAGAGTGAGGGAGCAATGCAGACCACCTGGTCCCTACATGGAAGAAAGACTGGGGACTCTTCTCCTAGCTCGTTACCCCCTTCCATCCTTGGGAGTGCTTTGAACGTTAATGTCTAACCTAAAGGACAAGAGTTCCCCCATCTCTTCTGGCAGTGGCCAGGATTTTCAGCTAACCTATGCTATAATTTTCCTCATACACGTCCTCAAGCCTCCTTCTGAGTCTGTTTTTAAATTCTTTTTTTAATGAGACCAAGAACCCCAAAAGAGAACCTCTGTGTCTCTGGGTACAAGACCAGGATAGCAAGGCGAAGAGTTTCAGAATCCAGGTGCATACATGGGCACTGAAAGCACCCCCATTTTTAGGGTCCAGGTGTGTACATGGTCATTGTGAAAGCATCCCCATTTCTAGGGTCCAGGTGCATACATGGGCACTGAAAGCACCCCCATTTCTAGGATCCAGTTGTGTACATGGCACTGTGAAAGCACCCCCATTTCTAGGATCCAGTTGTGTACATGGGCACTGTGAAAGCACCCCCATTTCTAGGATCCAGGTGCGTACATGGGCACTGTGAAAGCACCCCCATTTCTAGGGTCCAGGTGCATACATGGGCACTGTGAAAGCACCCCCATTTCTAGGATCCAGCTGCATACATGGGCACTGTGAAAGCACCCCCATTTCTAGGGTCTAGATGCATACATGGGCACTGTGAAAGCACCCCCATTTCTAGGGTCCAGCTGCATACATGGGCACTGTGAAAGCACCCCCATTTCTAGGATCCAGTTGCATACATGGGCACTGTGAAAGCACCCCCATTTCTAGGATCCAGGTGCGTACATGGGCACTGTGAAAGCACCCCCATTTCTAGGGTCCAGGTGCATACATGGGCACTGTGAAAGCACCCCCATTTCTAGGATCCAGCTGCATACATGGGCACTGTGAAAGCACCCCCATTTCTAGGGTCTAGATGCATACATGGGCACTGTGAAAGCACCCCCATTTCTAGGGTCCAGCTGCATACATGGGCACTGTGAAAGCACCCCCATTTCTAGGATCCAGTTGCATACATGGGCACTGTGAAAGCACCCCCATTTCTAGGATCCAGTTACATACATGGGCACTGTGAAAGCACCCCCATTTCTAGGGGTCTAGCTGCTCTACACTGACCCCCACACTCACAGTGGTGATGACAGGCTCCTATGATGCAGGAGGATCACCTGATACAAGAATTCCAAACACTAGTGTGCTGGAGTCAGCTTGCTATGGATAAGTGGGCTGGGTTGAGGAGCTGTAGGAACTGCTTGGCGTTAGAGTAGCTGATTGAAAACACCGTGATAAGGGTATTTATACTGCAGTAATCAGCCAGTGATAGAGAGAGCAGCTTGTCCTTGAACAATAAATGAATACCACTTCGAAGAAACAGTTGGTCCTATGGGAAAGACTGGGCTGTATCCCCGGCCGTCCGAAAGAAGTCCTCTGAGCCAGATTTCTACTCCTATTTTTCTGGTGCCAAATAAAGCCCTGTGGCACCAGGTAAACTCTAACTTCAGTCTTTTCCAAGGACAGACAGGAGTTCGTCCATTACAACGTCTCCCCCAATCGCAGTCCTTGGCTTTGAGTGATGAGGGTAACACGTCTTAGTGGACTCTGTGTTCCAGCACAGTGACCAACACTGCATCTCTGGTGCTTCTGATAGGACTATGACAAAGACCTTGTCAACCTTGAACTCAACTTCCTGCCCAGAAGCCAAGGGGATCCTGCAAAGGGATTATGATAATACCTTGGCTAATTCTTTTTGTTGTTGTTGTTTGTTTGTTTGTTTTGTTCCATTGTGACTGGGTCTTGTGTAGCCCAGGCTGGCCTCAAACTAGATAAACAGCTAAGAGTGACCTTGAATTCCCAATCCTCCTACCTCCACCTCCTGAGTGCTGGGAGAACCGGTTTTTCCACCACAGTCAGCAAGCCCTTGAAAACAGTTGAGAAAGCCTGCTAAGAAAACCAAAACCCAAGGCGAGTGAAGACTTTAATAGACAGCTTTACAAATGACCCAGTTTTTCCCTGACAGATATTTTGTTGTTACAAGTTTTGACTTCATTTATTTATTTCTAATGTTTCAATTAGCACACAAAGTAACAGGTTTCCCTATGACCATTTCATAACACTTAGTTTGGGTTAATTTCCTTCTAAGACCATGCCTTTCTCCTGCCTCTTTGCCCTACCTTCCACCCTAATACTAATTTTATATTTAAGTCTTAATCCTAGAGTAAAAGAGGGAACAGCAGAACCTGGATTTGAAAACCTCACACTAACTCCCTTGCAAATGCTTGCAACCCACAGCTGCAATGGCTGCAGAGAAGTCAGGCTGTAGGGACTGAGACAGAATGAGGGACACAATTGTCAAGCAAGGGTGCAGGAGAGTGTGGCAGGCAGCAGCAACATCATATGTTTGCTGTAATTTTAGGGTAGCAGTTACAGAGGATGTGCATGTTCTGGATGCTGATTTATATGTGCTCAACACAGTCACACATTCAGCACCCGCAATGATGTCACCACAGACCCCAGTATCTCAAGGAGGAGACTGCAGCAGACAAAGCACCAGTGTGGACCCATCCAGGTTATAGAACTCCATGGCTGGGTTTGAGAGATGGCCACATTCCATCCAGGTTCAGCACCAGGAAGGACCTTCATCCATTACACTCAGCATATACCTTACCAGGAGCACTGCTAACCATTTCAGATAGGACGGTGAAGCCACAGAATGTAGAATACAGGCTATAGGATGGAGAGGAAACAGGATGCAGGATACAGGCTATAGGATGGAGAGGATACAGGATGCAGGATACAGGCTATAGGATGGTGAGGATACAGGATGCAGGATACAGGCTATAGGATGGAGAGGCTATGGATGCAGGTGAGACTAGAAGGGGAAAGAATTGATGAACTCAGCTTGGATTTTGTCCTAAAGGCACGGGAACCACTGAAGGACTTTAAACTGAGAGGGTAACATGGTCAACATGTGTATGGTGAAGCCTCTTCCTTAGACCTCTCCGACAATCAGCAGAGATGGACTTAGGACCTATGTGTACCCACTCTGCTTGGGCGGTGACGGGGCACATAGAGAAGAGGATAACGTGTCCAAATGGTGGAAGCCACGCTGCAGAAGGAGCTGGCAGGCTACAGAAAGGACCAGAGTGTGAGCAGTTCATCAGAAGATGGTGCTGTGGTGGGAAAGACAGAGTGTGGGTTTGCAGCTGTGGCTCTTCTGTCAGGTTTTGGTAGGTGGTTTGATCACCAGCTCTTGCATCAGCCCAGCAAGCATTGACTACCTAAGCACCTACTGCAGGCACAACCCCAGCAGCCCTGGGACACCGTTCATGCAAACACCTCCACCTGCTGACCCTGAGTGATGAATCCATGCTCTAATCGGCTTCAGCGGCTTCCCTGCCTGAACTGCTGCGTTCTAAACAAGGAAGCATAAATGTCCAGCATGGGATTAACAAAGAAACTCCACCGCTGGGTTTCTTATGGAGACATGAAATCTCCATGACTACAGCAGTGATGAGCTCTGATTGTTTTTATCTGAGAAAATGAAAAGGAAATGAATAGGCAGTAATGTAGAAATGTATCACCCTCAGACACAGAAAATGCCCGCCTCCTCGCCCCCCACCCTTCACACTTAAAGAAGAAAAGGCTGGCAAATACCATGAGGCCCTCAGGAGATCTGAAAAACGGGCTGATGTAGAAAATAGCATATTAAAGAGAGCACACTGCTAAATGGAGGTAGAAAACCGATTACAATGATAAAGTCTTGACACATCTTAAGCAGCAGATGGTCTCCGGACAGTGGGAAGGGAAAATCATTTACCTACTTTCTCTATAACTTTTAGGAAAATTGTGTTATAAAGAATAGGCAAACATGTATCAGCAAGGTCGGTGTAACTCCTAGACCACCATGAACCCTGAACTGCTTTCTGGGACACACCGCATCGATGAGAGCCATGTGGTTTGTGGTGCTGATCCCGGATGAAGAACTGTGACCCCAAATGGCCTCCAGTAAAGCTTGACACTAGCCACAGCTGCTGAGTATGTCGCTTAACGTCTTAGCTCTGGGGTTTCCTTCTGGAGATCTCAGAAATGCAGCCTGTGAGACACAAGGCTTCCTCACTCAAACAAACAAATAACAACAACAAAACACTACTTTTTGTTTTTCCAGTGTTACTGCTATCCACAACCCATTCTGATATCAACCATGCTTTTAGTGTCAAGATGCCCAGTTTCCTCTGAGGGCATGCAACAGGACCTTCATCTAACTCATAAGGCCACCAACAGAGGCCGGGGCACCACCTCAGGGTCCCAGGGCAGGTTTCCACAGGTGGCATACTTAGCAGAAGTAGTTGTCACATGTCACTAACGGCTCTGCACGGAGGGGGGAGTACAGACACTGGTTTTCCTTTCCCCTAGGGCCTTGACATCATCCAGCACCGGCTTGTTCTTGGGACTTCATCCTCATGTTCGTCTGGGCACTCACGTATCTTACATATGAAGGGGGCAGGGCATGCACGTGAGGGTCTACACAAGAGAGGGTGACCCGATCCGTGAATTATTCTCTCCTTTGGCTCTTTGGAGTTCACCAGAATCCATACAGTCCCAATGAAAATCACGAATTTGGTAGAATGCCAGCTGTAGTGGTACACTGCCCAAATCCCAGCACTTGGGAGGTAGAGGTAGAGGCAGGGCAATCAGGAGTTCAGCTTCACAGTGAGTTCGAGGCCAGCCTAGACTACATGACAACCTGGACAGCGGGGAGGGAAGAATGAGAAATTTTCTGGAAGCCACCTTTAAGCATCGGGATGTCCGTTCCCATCACTTGGCTGACAGAGTTTTCTCAGGGAGAGTGCTTGGAGAAGTCTCTGCTCCAGGAACATCTCTCTGTCCCAGACTCCTCAGCTGGTGACTGAAATCCCTGTCTCAGCTCCTTTCTTTACTTTGGAAGATGGGGCCAATGCCAGGTAATCTACCTTACAAGGTTGGCGATTACAAAGAGTTCTTCATAGTGCTCAATACAGCTTTGTTTCCATCCCTTCATCCTTTTCCCCATAGTTCCCAGACAATCCCAAGGTGAAATGTTTGCCATAAAAGATACATCAAGTCCAAGTGGAGAAACACACCTCCCTCCGGGGCCCGCCTGTCACATATGTAGAGGAAGCTACATCTATGACGCTAGCAACATCTATGACACTAACGACATCTATGACGCTAGCGACATCAACGCTGACCAAAACAAAACTGTGAAGAATGAAAGCGTAGCTTCTTATGGTGTCCTTATGACCTTTCCAGGCACAAGAACTTACAGGATGAAGATGTTTTAAATAAAGCTACTTTACAGAAGAGAAGCTGACAGAAAAGCTGGCTTTCAGTGATGGAGTGTCAGTAAGTCCGCTACTACTTCTAATCTCATGCAGAATGAAAACATCTCGAAGAAACAAGCTTCTAATATGAGTCCATAGAAAACGATGCCTGAGTGTCGTGATGGTAACTGTCTGATACAGTGACACAGAACAGATTTTTTCCTCTTTCTGTTTTTAGTAAACGACCTTAGCCCTTGTGCTCCAGCGGCTTGCTGCAGCGCACATCTGGACATCTGAGATCAAACAGCCTACTGCAGTGCAGAGCTGGATATCTGAGATCCAGCAGCCTACTGCAGCGCACATCTGGACATCTGAGATCCAGCAGCCTACTGCAGTGCAGAGCTAGATATCTGAGATCCAGCAGCATACTACAGTGCACATCTGGACATCTGAGATCCAGCGGCCTACTGCAGTGCACATCTGGATATCTGAGATCCAACAGCCTACTGCAGTGCACATCTGGACATCTGAGATCCAGCGGCCTACTGCAGAGCCTACTTCCTGAATCAGGAAGGCCTCTGTGCCTAAGTAGTACTCAGTCCTGTTTCCTCAATTCCTTGCTCAGCTCTACTCTGGTTATTTTGGAAGCTCCATAACATCGACCAGAACTATGGAGATATCCCAATCATTTCTTTTTTTTTTTTTTTTTTTTTTTTTTTTTTTTTTTTGGTTTTTCGAGACTCCCAATCATTTCTATCCCCTTATTTTCCTGGCCTTGTCCCAAGAGCCAGGGTTCAGCACATGGCTCCCAGGCTTCCCTCACCATACTCCATGACTACCCTACAGTGCTTTCTACGGAGCTTAGCCTGAGGAAGGAGGTGGGCATCACATGGGCATCTTGCAGCTTCCCCATGTCTTCTGCAATCAGAAGCTTTCCAGGTTCAGACAAGACAAGCTGCAGGACTGGGCATCCTTATCCTTTCAGCTCACATCACACCGCAGTGGCCCCCTGAGGGTAGTCCAGTTGGCATCCAATCAATTCTGGCACTCCTCCCGAAGCCACCTTGCAAGAGCACTGACAGCCATCAGTCAGCACACACCAGGGAGCTGACATGGCCGGACAGCTGCTCTCACACTGGCAACTTTGCAAAGTGAGATATGGGTATTGGCGGCTAATCCATTCCCAACCAGGAAGCAGCTTTCAGTAGCCTCCGAGCTGGTGTCCCAGAGTTGCCCTTCAGCTGGGCTTCCTCCCTGACCTTCCACAGCTGATTCCTCACAATGCACACACTGATATATAAACAAACCGCAGACAATAGGAGGAGCACAGAAAGATCACAGACAGCCCTGTGCTGCATCTCCAAGTCAAACAGAGTTGTTTGCATTGCCCACAACACGTTACGTCTATTAGCGCAGAAAATCTAGCTTCGCGGTGCTTGTTTTTAAGGGAAGAAATTGAAGGAGCCAAGAAATTGGAGGCTTTCTGGCTGATGAAACAATCATAACAGTCTGAGCCACCCAACAGTGGTCTGCCGGGATAACCGCAGGTGACAAATATGCGAAATCCCTTTAGAGTAACTCTTAGCTCATAAGCCCTTGATATTTCTGCAGGGAGAATTAATAAATCAGTTTTGTGACAATTTGGCCACAGGGAGAAATATAAATCTAGATGTTCAACCAATCTTTCACCAGGGGAGCTACACGGTAAGGCTCCAGACCAACATGGTGTGAATTGACGTCATGTAGAATTTAGCAAGCCCTGTGTCTTAAGGGAAGAATTTCAGAAGGGGCTTCATATTCATCCTGGAACTCAACTCTCACATCATCAGTTTCTTGGGGACTCTGGACAGCAAAGGTCACCCACTGTAGCTTCATTTAATTATTCAGGCTCACTCTTGCCTCAGAAACAAGTCTGAGATGCGTTCTGGCGTAGTTACACTACAACAGAGTCAAGGGACGTACTGGCAAGGGGGCTGAGGCTCACAAACAGGTAAGGGTACAGAATGGATATATCCCAGCTGAACGGGGGCAAACTACAGATCTGGAGCCGAGCTTTCTAACATCCCTGGGGAGCAAAGTCAGTGACTAACACAATCCAAGACACCTGAAGAATTAAAACAGATATGTGTGAGGAAACCACACGTGAAAGTATGCATACACCTGTGGGTTTTTTTATTCCTAAAGTTTATCCCTTACTCACATGGTGAAAGGGATTTGGCTGATGGATCAAGGCAATCACAACAGCCCTTAAGAGTCCAAGTGAGAGGCAACCCAGGACTAGGGAGGTGGAGACAGGAAGGGGATATGGCTGGGTGGAGAGAGGAATATAAGGCAGGAAGAGGCAGGAGCTCAGAGCGTTTAGTCTGGGGACTTGTAGAGACAGGATACCCCATCAGGTCTGAGGACTCGGTCGAGGTAAAAGCTAGTGACTGGCTGTTCTGCTTCTCTGATCTTTCAGCTTTCACCACTAATATCTGACTCAGGTTTCGATTACTATTATTAAGACCGATTTGCACTACAGTGGTGGGTGCTGGAAATCCCAGAATTCATGAAGCCAAGGCAGGAAGATCTCAAATTCAAGGTCAACCTGGGCTACACTGTGAGATGTCATTAAGGAGGAGGCTTGAGGAGAAGAGAAATAACAGAAGAGGAAGAAGATGCTGACAATGTTGATGGCATGATTACCAGACAGACAGACAGACGACAGACAGACCTACAAGCCAAGAAATCAGGAAGTGAGAACAAGATATAAACATGCAGAAGAACTTAGCCCAGAGAGTACCCCAACCACAGCCACTGTGTGTACTCCAACCATAGCCCAGGAAGTACCCCAACCACAGCCACAGTGTGTACTCCAACCATAGCCCAGGAAGTACCCCAACCACAGCCACTGTGTGTACTCCAACCATAGCCCAGGGAGTACCCCAACCACAGCCACTGTGTGTACCCCAACCACAGCCCAGTGTGTATCCCAACCACAGCCCAGTGTGTACCTCAACCACAGCCCAGTGTGTATCCCAACCACAGCCCAGTGTGTACCCCAAATATAGTCCAGTGTGCCTGCCCCAACCACAGTCCAGTGCATCCACTGTGAACTGCGGGCTTGCGAGAGGAAGAGTTCATGTTGTTAAAAAGCCACCAGGTTTGTGGTAACATATTAAACACTCCTGCATGAACAACATAAACAGCAGGCATTTTGAATACCAAATTTGCTGATGGACTAGAAATTATATTTAAATTCAGCTACTTACTAACCATGACACTTCAGGCAACTACCCCAATTTCTCTGTGATTTACTTTTTCAGAGTGAATGACAGCAAATCCATCAGCTATAACGGGGGAGGAGGGGTTAAGTGCATCTGACAGCTTGCACCTCTTCCCAGCTGTTCCTGGTTCCAAGGCAAAGGAGGAAACTCATGAGCACCAGGGTCCATAACTCTGCTCTGGACCAGCCCACAGATTCCACACTGGCCTTGGGACCTCTCTGAAATGCTGGGGTTTAGATTTCCAGCCTGAAACTTGTAGAATTCAATCTGCTAATAACTTGGTATATGACTCCTCTCCAGGCTGAAGTCCATGTGTTCAACATGACAGACACCAGGCTCCCTCCCTCCATGGAGCCCATGGGCCTTTCTCTAGCAAGTCTTCATCATCTTCAAAGACTCAGAGCATCCCCAAAGCCAACGAGCCCACAACCCAGAAATATGCAGGCGGTGCAGTTTTGCATGTAGCTCCTATACACAGCTCACCACCAATCTGAAGACAGGTTCACCAGGCCTGTGTTCTTTAAGGGGAGCTGACTACTCTCGGAATGGTGTGGAGAGACCAGAAACTTAACATCATGATGCTCACAGTCAAAAGATCTGTCTGAATGCTAATGAGCTTTGGGAGACTAAGTAAATTCTAGAATTATCCCAAATGCTGTTTCTTTAGCCGAGTCTTGGTTTTAAGGGGGGGGGGGACTCCCAGAAGCTGAAAAATTAAAATTATGTACTACCTCAATGTTCAAAATTTGCAGAGCCCTTCCTTCTGGCTGTGACTCTCAAGCCCTAACTTCCTCTGAGGTGCACCTGCCCCAAGCTCTGTCCCATGGGCTGTTGGTTCACCTGCATTGCACTAGAGGAGCCAAGGAAGAGGCAGAGAGAATGTGGAGAGAAACAGATGCTCGAGTGGCTAATGACCTACACGCCTATGAACAAACTGTAAAGAGAAGCATGAAAGAAAATAGGTCCCCTACTAATCTTTAATGGGCTTGCAGACTTCTTTAGGAGGATTCTATTCAACAGTAAATATGCACTAGGCCATTTTTCTTTTAGGCAAGGTGTTTTAGAGTCAACAGACTTGAGCTTGGCAAATAGATGCTTTCTAATATCTTCCTTCCAAGACAGGGCACAGAGAATATCACAATTGCGCAGGAGGCAGGCCCTCATGGGGGTAAGCATCAAGGGAATGACTCACTCCTGCTCACAGATGATAACGCCCCCTTCCCGGAAATCCTTAGGTCTTGCTCTTAGCAATTCCTTCTCCTTAATGTCTCCTGTAACATACTCCACCCCATCTCAGTATCTCCATTTTATATATGGCTCGTCCAGCTGCATACAAACATTTCCCTCTCCTCTCCTCACGGACAAAGGAGCTGAGTCCCATGGTTTATACAAGTTGCTCTCTAGAAACTGGTCCCTCAGATTCTTGGCCTCCTTTGCTGTGGTAGTGACTGGTTCACACAGGGACCATCACTAAGCACTCCCACCAAGCCTCTTCTCTGTCTCTCTTTGAGTCTCCAGAAGATGCCCGTTTCAGACTCAAGGCTGCCAATCTCTGTCTGAGTCTCCAGAACATGTCTCTGAGTCTCCAGAACCTCTGTCTCTGAGTCTCTGGAAGGTACCCATTTCAGACTTGAGGCTGCCAACCCCTCCACCACTTTCAGTTGTAAATCTTCACTTTTAGAACAAACCTTGCCAATGCTACCAGAGAGCGGGCACCGAGAATTATGAGTGGAGCAAAGTTGGTTTTTAGTAAATACTTGGATGTGTGAGTAAATGAATCTAAGTTCCAAGCTCCAATCGCTTGTTAATCAACTCTTATTATGGATGGCTTGGGTCTGTACATTCATTCACATAACAGGCTCAGAGGAGCAGAAACTATACCAAGCGTGGCTAGCTCTTCTAGACTGTATGGGCAATAACTGCATTCATTTAGAAACGTGTGTGTGTGTGTGTGTGTGTGTGTGTGTGTGTGTGTGTATCAGCCTTCTTATTCAGGTTTGCCTTCATCCACAGTCGGGTACACTGGCTCCAGCAAGGCCCAGATCTGCCCAGTCACAAACCTGGCTAGGATTAGAACCAGATTTGGAGAAGAGACCCACACACTTCTAGAGCAAACTCTCCTCACCAACTTCATTCTCTGTCACTTCAGCTCCTGAACATCTGCCTCCACTTAGTCTGATTTAAATGTCTATCAGTGATCTTACTAAGATCAATAAACTACAATGATCCCATTAGTGAGCCCGGTCTAATAGAGCTTATGGTTGATAAAAACGTAATATTTGTTAATACTGTTCAGTAAGGCTCAACTACAACCTGGGGCACAGCTATATGGAGAGTCATCTGGGACCAAGCCCTATCTCTGAGCAGCCCTACTCCCGGGCTGCAGTCATCCCTAGGGGTTATCACAGACTTCAACCAGTATGGCATTCCAGAGCCAGCGTCGCGCTCAGGAGTAGAGTTCCCTAGGATACATAGGCTTTCCCCAAAACAGAGACCATACCAAAGGTATCTACAGGAGGCACCTGGTTGGGGCTGGTCTTCCCAGGACTACCTCTTTGAAAAGCACATGTGTGGACCCTCCATAGAGTCCACACACCGCAGGAAAGTATGTAAGACCAAATCCCTCCCACCACTGCATTTCAACCACGCAAGGCACATGCCCACATGACACCTTCAACGGCAGTGCACAGGATCAGAGCCTCTCTCCCTTCAATACACAACCTGCTGTCCTTCCTCTCAAGATTCTTCCCACTCTGACCACCCAGGGACACTGTGCAAGTACTACACTTCCTTCACAGGAGCCAGCATGTTTAAGACCCACAGGACTACAGACTTGGCAAACAGACAAGCTACTTGCTGGGTTCTGGAAGTGCCTGAGGCCACTGCTCTCTGTCCTCCTGGTAAGAACATTTGGCCTGTCTCCCACATGAGGCAGGGATGCTCTCTCATGCATGGCTTGGTATCAGAAACCCAGTCAGACGACATTTGGTGGCACCTCCTGGACACCCAGACATACCCCTTCCTGTAGTCTAGATGGCATTCTCGGTCCAGCCCACCCCATGCTCCCTCTTGACAACCACAGTTGTGTCCATGAGGAAAGGAACCGAGTAAAACATATCAGCTCTCCGAGTCGCTCAGGCACCGACTGCTCTGAAGGTCGTTTTTTGGAAGGAGCGCTTCTCTCTGAGTAACTGCCCTCAAGGCCTCTGTTTGGGAATTCATTATCAACTGTAACTCAGACAACTTGATTCCTGTTTCAGGTCACGGTCAGCCTATGGACAATTGGTTGTCTCCTCTTTCATGCACAAAACGAGGATACAGATTTGACGGGCACTGGGGCTACCCCTGAAAGGATCTAAGCAGGCTCATGAGTACCACACTGTTAGGGTTTGGAATTAAGAATTTCCCCCAAAGGCTCACGTGTTGAAACCTTTGTCCCGAGTTGGTGAGACTATGTTCGGGTCTGGTAACTTTAGGTGTAGATGAAGGAATTAGGCCACTGGAGTTGTATCCTTATGAGCTGCATCTTGTCCCAAGTCCCTCTCTGTCCTGGCCACCATGAAGTGGACAGATTCTGCCCCAAGTCCCCATCACCATCATGGTGTCTCCTCACAGGGCCAGACACAGAGCAAGCAATCACCAGCTGGGGGCCAAGATGGTATTTTCTCCCTTTAAGCTGTTTCCTCAAATATTCTGGTCACAGTTACACACAGCCAACTAAGATACAAGTGCCTTAGTGTCTGCCACGTCACGCCTGACTTTCTAGCCCTTCTCAGTGAGAGCCTAAGCCTTCTAAGCGTAGTTCCTGTAGTGTATAAGGGTTTCCCATTTATTATCCATATCCAGGACTAACTTCTTGGCCTCAATGTCTTCCCTATGGTTCATGTCCAACTGGTTGGACAGTCCAGAACTCACAGCAATGTACTGTCCCCTTCCCAACCCCCATGAAAGGCTCAGATCCCAGTATGATGGAGGAGTGTCTATGTGTTACTTTCATTATTAATAAAGAAAACTGCCTTGGCCCTTTAAGAGACAGAAAATTAGGTAGGTGGAGTAGACAGAACAGAATTCTGGGAAAGAGAGGGGAGACGCTTCAGGCAGTAGCCATAGTGAGTCTCCATGCTTCTCTCCGAGATGGATGCAGGTTAAGATCTCTCCTGGTAAGCCACACCTCATGGTGCTACACAGATTACTAAATATGGGTTAAAGGAAGATGTGAGAATTAGCCAATAAGAGGCTGAAACTATGGGCCAAGCAGTATTTAAAAGAATACAGTTTCCGTGTAATTATTTTGGGTAAAGCTAGCCCGGTGGCAGGAAACAGCCCGGCCACTTCCTTCTACAACTCTCTAGTCCTCATGACCCACCAGATGAACCCACCAGATAGGCACAGCACTCCACATAGCCAGCCTAACAAATGAAAGGGAAGTGTGATAGCCATGGGCCTTATTTGTAGCTGAGTGTGAGTCCCTTTGAAGTCCCTATGGGGGGTTGACCTCTGGGCCTTGTCCTGTCTCTGCAGAGAGGTTTTCCAGGGTGCTGCCTGGTTCTTTTGGCTGCAGCATTCTTGAAGGGAAGGCATTTCCTTGCCCTAGATCCCGTTCTAAGAAGCCTCAAGCTGTTGGATGGAGCCAGGTAACTGTAAGATGAATTCCAGCTGCTGGGTAATCACAGGAACTCGCCATTTCTGATTCTAAGGGTAGAGGGGTTGAGTTAGGTTAACTATCGTTGTAGCCACGTGCACACATGCACAGCAGTGCCCTAACCTGAGGAACACCTCAAGTCCCAACCTCAGAAGAGTCACTGATGAAGATGCTTTCTGCAACAGGGTTTTCTCCCAGCAGGACACCATGCAGATCCATGTTCTGTAGCCTGCCTGGCTGCCTCAGAGCATAGCATAGCTGACAGCAAAGTTTGGCAATCTTAGCGCTCACTGAACTGCACCAGCAAGGACTCCAGGGCCTGGTTCCGCAGACAGGCCCTAGGCATGCCTTGATGACATGCAGGTCAGGCTGGGGGCAGGCGCCCTACCCACACGCCTGAGTTCAGAGGCCTTGGGAAAGATGGTTTCTATGAACTGAAGTCTCCAGCTCAAGTTCACCCCAGTGAACCAATATGGTTCCTTGGAACCAATATGGTAGTTCCAAGGAAGACTCAGGCACCCTGCTGGTCCATGGAGCCACATTGGGGGCCAATGTGGTTGCTCCTCTAATCAAATGAAGCTCTTATTCTCAGGAAGGCAACAGGGCGTTGGCCAGAGGTCACTTGCCGTGAAAATGAAACAGACGGAACTGAACAAGAGCTACCCAAAGGTCTTCCCTCCAGATACGAGGCTTTGAAGAAGGTGAAACTCCCCCATGCATCTCCCTTCATATTTTGTTATGTTTGGGAAATCCTTCTAACAAACAGACTCCGTTACTTAAAGTCACGCACGAAGCTTCTTAATGTTTTTTTAAGTGAAATGCACATGGAGCTTTTCATTAGTGTGTAAACATTCCTTCAGCTTTGATGTAATATGGGAAGTATTAATAGATTTAACCCATATAAACAGAACCCCATGGGATTCTCTGGGTTTTCTTCAAGAGTGTAAAGAGGTCTAGAAACCAGAAAGGCTGAAGATTTGCTCCTTTAATGAGAAATGAAATACAATTCCAAGAGGTACAAGATGCAGAGGTCTCTTAAACATTTTACTTTGAAAAGAATTAAGTAAAAAGTGAAAATAAAGTCACCCCCAGTCTCCAATTTCACTCCTGCTCAGTGTTTCTGGCAGTCACGTGGGTAGCTCAAAAGACAAGCACCCTTGGCACAGCAGCGGGTGGCAGAGATTCAAGATCTCGGGCTCTGCAGCCCACCAGGCCTCCTGAGCTCAAATTCCAGTCACACCATTCGAATGACATAGAAATGACTTCAGATCTCTCCTCCTCAGCCCTCCCACTCCAGGTTTGCTGGAAAGAGCTCGGCACAATGCCTGGCACACTGTAAATGTCACCCAAATGCTGCTCACCCTTACCCTAACCTCAGCTGCTGCTGACATTCACACATTCCCGCAGTGATGTCCCCAGGCTCCTGAGTCCCGTGTGACAAACCACTCTGCCTCTACTCGTGGCTTGCTTCCCAAAGGGATGATGGGATGACTCACCGCAAGAACCCAGCCAGGGGCGGAATGTGTAGGTGCCGTCCCCCTGAGTCAGTGAGTGCCCTTTGCCTGGTCCCTCATCAAACTGACTCACACACAGCGCTTCCTCTGAGAGCCACTATCTGATGTGGTCCCTCTGGGTCACTGAAGCTGTCACATGCCCACAAGGCTGCCAGTCACGTCCCTGCTGCCTACACACCCTCTACAATAGAACGTCCCACCACTGTGGGACAGCCCTCCTGAGGCCAGCTCCGCTCACATCTTACCGTATGCACGTATGCGAATAACTGCATGTTCTACAAGAAATGTCCCCACGGTGACACGTACCCCAAGCACCACTAGTGTCCCCTGCCTCTGTCCTCACGGGTTTCCTAGCGGTCCAAACACCAAAAGGCGATTACAAGGGCGATTACAAAGCTTGGCAATATCACCTCTGGAAACAGTGCTGGCATTTCGACGAGTTTCTCTGCGGTGTCGATGTACAATGTTAGGCAGTGGGAATCTGCCCCCCACCCAAACCCCACGCACACACCCTACTGAAAAGGTCTCCTGTCGCTGGGGGACAGAAATGCTACATCTGGAAATTTTGTAGACAAACTGAAGGAGAAAAGATCGCTCTGTGCTCTGTGGGAGCCACCAGCCGACGTGCTTGCTTCATTTGCACCTTGAGCATCCCTGTGAGGGTGGAATCAGCGGTCCCATCCACAGAAGGGAAGCTGGGCCTCTAGCTGCCCATATTACAACCACAGTGGAAGCCCATGCCTTCCTCACTTGCTTGATATCCCAACACTCCAGCAGAGTGTGGGGCTTTTCATGTCGATAGTGCCTTTAAATTCTTGTTTTCCTTGGATGTGAAATTTTCTGCATAATTAATCACCTTTGGAAATTACAGAGAAATTTCCTATTCACTGAGTTGGAAATGCCCATAGAAGCAAAAACGGCGGCACACCCCACAGGTCACGCTGGAGGTGTGGAAACAAGAGGTGGGGGTGGGGAGCAGGATACCAAGTCTATGTGTGAGACCCAGGACC
The DNA here is from genome assembly GCF_903992535.2 of Arvicola amphibius. Lineage (NCBI taxonomy): Eukaryota > Metazoa > Chordata > Mammalia > Rodentia > Cricetidae > Arvicola > Arvicola amphibius. The sequence goes on from NC_052047.1 coordinate 197,673,138, forward strand.
ATGCTGGCATAAGAGATGGCCACAGTGGTAAGAGCCACACAGACGAGACTCAGGAACAGACCCCAAGGGAGGAGAGAGCACACTGGTCCAGTGGAGGTGATGATGTTCATACTGACCAGGCTACCCTTGCCCTCCGCAGGTCCTCCTCAAACAGCAGATGCTACATAAACACATGACATGCCCACTCCTGACTTACAGGATACCGAAAGGACAAGTCCCTGGGCTGCAGGTGTATGTCAGCTACCAACTGTGGATGACCAGGAAGCTACACAGTCTCAGCTTAGGAGGCAGCAGGCAGGGTCTGGATGAGGGTGGGCCTTTCAGAAAGCTGAGGTCTTACTTCTCTCCATTTATTCCCCAATGGGTAGAACAGCTTTGAAAAGAGGCTTCATTGTTGTTGAGCAGAGGAACCCACTGGTTGGCCTCTTTGGAAGAGGAAGAGTCAGCTGTACTGGGGCAGCAGAGGGGATCAAACGCCATCTGCCTCAGCTGCCCACATCTTCAAACAAAGGGGTCTGAATTCCAGGGACCCAGAGACCTCCCTGCTTAGCTCTTCCTTCAGCGCTTCCGGGGAAGTCCCTGAGGTCTTGTCCCCACTACACCACCCCCAGCTCTGTACTGATAGGATAGTCCTGTGCTATCCATTTAGCGCAGAATTTTTCTGTAATGAATGAGCTAGAACCTTGGGGAAAGGGGGAGCTAGGAAGGCAAACCTATTAGCTATGTCCCAGGAGTGGGACAGCTCATTGATTATTTAGAGCTGGTGTCACCGTGTGACAGCAAAGACTTCATCTAGACCACGAGATGCGCAACCAAGTCTCCTGGTGAGCACTGCTTTGGACTAGGTGAGAATCAAGGACTAAGCTGGAATGGAGGGCAGGGGGATCACACAGAATGAGCCCAAGTATCTGGAAGAAACACACATGACCGATACGTCCAGACCCAGGCTGTTACACGCACTCTGTTACTGTGCCCAGAGTAAATAGTGAGTTAATAATAATCATTAAAGAAATCAGTGTGGTCTTGGGGGTGTTTTCTACCTCTCTGTGGAAACAACTCTTTCAGGGACAGTGAAGCTGTCACACAACATCCACTCTGTAATAAGCAGAGAGAGCTTGGGAGGAAATGGGATGAAGCCAGGACTTAATGAACATGTGCTACTGGGAAGCCGTTTTCACTTTTCAAATGACACTAAGGGATTCTGATGGACATTATGTCCTAATCTCGATGAACACAAAACCAAGGCAGTCTTAGTCCCTGAGCCACGGAGAGTGTCTGGACTCAGGACCATCATTCTGTCTGTCTGGAACTAAAAGTAGGAAGGCTGAACACTGTGGAAACATTGTATTCTTGTCAGAAAAAAAAAAGAATCCTTTGTAGCCACTGACAGTAAGCTTGCTCATCTTTTCTTTGAGGTCCCTTTTCTCTCTTCTGCAGAGAGGGGCTGTGTGCTTCCTGTTGTCCTCTATGAACCACCCCTAGGGGCAGCTGGTAGATCAGAGACTGAAGAAGTTCCATCAGTGAGGTCCCATCAATGTAGCGTGTTCCTTTGACCCCATCAGTTAGTTGACAGTGTTAATATGGTCCCATAAATGAAATATGGAGCCTAGCAATAGCCCTCATCAACACGGGTGGGGTGGGCTTTAGTTCTCAAGCCTCTCCTGTACAACCCTAGCTGTCTCTACCACTCTGCTCTCCTCCTGACCTACTTCACGTGGTGGCTTCTCCAAGAAATCTTCAGTTGGCTGTTCTTATCTCTGTCCTCCCACTTCACGGCCTCCCGACTAGAGATTACCATGTCTTGATGTAAGATGTGCGTGTTGGTCTCCTTCTCTGAAACGTGAGGAGATTCTAGGTTTCTATTCTCTCCCACTATGTGTAGACCAGGTGGGTGGGTGGATCCATGGTCAGATGGCTGAAAACATGGATACGTGGATGCCGAGCGGCTGGATGGATATGCAGTGAACAGAAAACATGTAGGGAGATGAAGGAATGAATGGACAGACAAATGGATGGACTATCCCACAGAGGGAGGGATAAAATGACAGAGGGCTGGACTCTATGCTAAACCCAGTGTCCCTCTGAGCTTCCCTCTTTGATAACTGACATCACTGGCTACCACCCTTTCCTTGTGAAGGTTGTCCACCCGCCCCAGCTTCACGCAACTCTCCAACCGCCTACCTAAGGCCTCTTCAGATATGCTCGGGTCTTGGCTGGAATCACACTGAGGTGTGGAACCCCCCCCCATACACACACATACACACACACACACACACACACACACACACACACACACGTCCACAAGCTCCCTTCTGCTTCATCGTTTCTGTTTCTCAGCCACCCATGATCTGAACACTTGCTCCACTCTCTGGCTTCCCAAGCATTGCTCACCCACGTTTTTCTTTCATTTGCTTTTCCCATTGAACAATGGAAAAGAAAACTTTGGTGCGAAGACTCCCTCTGGATCCAAAATCAACACCGTAGGCAAATATAATACAAAGTCTCCAATTCTCCCCATCTCCTGGCCAAGAGTGGAGAAAGTGACTGTAGAAGGGTGTGGGCAAATTGGGGGTGGCGAGAAGGTCAAGGCAGAGACAGCAGGGAGCCCCTGGGCTTGGCAAGTGTGAGAATGATAGGCAGGGAGAAGAACGCAGATCAAATCCATGCAGGCTTTTCTTAACGCTACTGATGCCAGAAGAAACAAACTGCTTCATCCTGGCCTCTGCAAGGGAGAGTTACGGAGAGAGAAGACGGTGGAGCAGGCCTGTCTGTTCACACACCCCTGGGATGAGACCCAGAAGAGTGAATGCTATCCTCACCTGACGGGCAACGAGTGTTGAAGGAGGAGAGACGGCTCACCCAGGTGGGGTGTGTTAAAAACCAGCCATTTGAACGCATGGCTAAAGACACTCATGTGCTCATCGGAGACGAAAGCCGTTCAAATGGACTGGAAAACGTTTCACTGTATTTTCTCATATTCCCGGACCTTCCCTTCCATGGTTCAAAAGCTTGCATTGCCTAATCGCTGATTTCCATGTATGAATGAGTTAGTGTAAAATAAAATTAAGGACCAAATCAATCTGTCAAATTAATCTAGTTTTCGGCATTAATTATCCTCTCAGTCGTTTTCTCTCGAACTCACCACACTCAAGACACACTCAGGCCTAGTGACGCAGCACTCAAGTTAACTCAGGAGCTTCCATCAGCAGTAGAGAGAGTCTTCACCATTACGACCCACATTTACTGTACAGGAAGGGTCTTATTCCAGGTAGATGAAATGCCACTCTCGCCTTTTAAAGGTGCCCAACCACCGTGGGACTAAATAAACCACGGGGGTGGAAATTCCCCCCATCATTCTGTGGCATGTTTCTCTGGTTGTCCCAGCTGACGAATTAACAATACTACACTTCCTTTACATGTAAGGGGGCCACCCCGAGTGTGGCAATGTAAGGGGGCCACCCCGAGTGTGGCAAATGAGGTATTAATTAGGGCAGGAGCTCAGAGATTGCATACACTGTTCTTCTAAAGCTGTACCAAAGGATGGGTGCCTTCTTGGTTCAATGACCAATTCCCCGGTTTCTAAAATGTAATTATAGGATTCTGAGTCCACAGGGGACAGAAGAACCATATACCTGGTGACCTAATCAAGCTACTATTTTGAAGACTATGAGGACCTACAGCTGGGAACCTGGGAAGAGGGAGGGGAGGAATATCTCTAGGAGGTCAGGAGACGTTCAGAGACAGAGGTCCCAAAGCCCCTTACTCCCTCCTTTAAAGCACATCTTTGGATTTATTTATTTTATTTTTATGTGTATGCATGTTTTGCTTGGGCATATGTATGAGCACTACATGCTGCCTGGTACCCAAGGAGATCTGAAAGGGGGTCATATTCCATGGATCCATAGTTACGGGTAGTTATGAGCCCCATGTGGGTGCTGGGAACTGATTGAACCTAGGTTTTCTGAAAGAGCTTCAAGCACTCTTAACAGCTGGGTCTTCTCTCTAGTTCCAGAAGATTTTCTGAGACAGCTTTGCAACTTCCCTGAAACTTGCTATGTAACCAGGTTGGACTCAAACTCACAGGTATCTGTCTGCATCTGCCTCCCAGGAGCTGGGATTAAAGCTGGGCCCCACCATACTTAGCCAATAGTCTAAAAGTTAGACAACCATGACCTAGCATTACTAAATGCAGAGAAACACTTCAGGCCCTCTGGGGCATTCTGCCAAAGAAGAACCTGGGCTACTGTCCGGTGTGGGCACCTGGTTCTGGCCGAGGCTCCCAGGACCCAGTTCTCTGAGGCAGGGTGCCTTAGTGCATACTCGGAATGCAAGGTTGCAGGGTCTCTGCTGCATGCACGGAGCAATCATTTCAGCCCCAGCTTCTAGACAAGGAGAGCAGACAGTAGCGGTGAAAACCATAAGACAGGTGGCCTGCTCAGCAGCCTCGGGCCACCTCTCTGGTTGGCACGGGAAGAAGAGTGAGAATGGCCCTACCTCTGTGATTCTTCAGAGCAGACCGCTCAAGAGAAGATTCTCTTGGCAATGAGAGTAGCCAAGCGCCTGAGCGACTCATTAGAGCTAAGAGCAGTTGAAGCAAATCTCTGGGATCCTGAGTCAGAACTCAAATGCAGAACTTAGCTCTGAACGTTGGAATTTGGGAGGAAGGGGGGGGAGCAGGCAGAGTGGAAATTTAAATAATGCATATAATACAGTTTGCATCAGGAATGAAGGACGTGTTTCCTTTAGGGCACACTAGGTACTGTCATCCTTCCAGGCAGTGAGGAAAGCAACCAGAAGGAAGCTGGCATGTGAGCTGTGGTGCTCCAGGGGAACCGCTGTGCTCCAGGGGAGGAGCAAGATCTTTCAGATTTCATCACAGACATCTAATAACACCTTGGTACGTGCTCTGCTCCCGAGAAGCTTGGAGGCCCGAGCAGTCAAACTCACTCCTTCCCCAACCACCCCAAGAGGAAAGGAGCCTGTCAGCTTCACTAAAGAAGAAAGGAGGGAAGGAAAAACAAAGGCAGAGCAAACCTCCAGTTGCTTTGTAGCTGTCTGAAGACTCAAGGCAGAGAGAGCCGGTTTTATGCAGAGGCACCCTGGGACCCTCGGGAAGGAAACCTGAAGGCTGTGGTAGGAAAACATTACTTTCAGGGAGGTTTTAATCAGTTTGAGCAGCTCTTTGATAGGCAAGGATGTTAAGCCAGGAATGGCTCATTGCAGAGTCTGAAGATGGGGTGAGGGGTAGTTAACACATGGTATCTCCTCCTGCCACCCCTCCCTGTCGGGGATGTTGACACAAGCCCTTCAGTCGGCTTAGAGGAAGGTGGGTGAGTACAGCAGGAAGCTCACAGAATTCCAGAATCCAGCACTATCAGCCGCTGCCCTGGGTAGGTATACAGAGGCCTCCTTAAGCTCAATTGAGAAGAGATGAAATAAACGGCCTAAAATTAAAGACAAGACTAATAAAATCTACTGAAAGAAAATACCACTAGCCAACTTGTGGCTCAGATTACATTTACCCCCATTGGGAGGGAGTGGGTAACTGTGAGCAGTAAGACCAGGCTCTGGAAAGAAAGTACGGGCAAGATAATCTCACAAGAAGTAACGCCAGAGAGATCACCTTCCCGGAGAGACTCAAGACACGGTGTAAAACCCATCAGTGACAGCTGAGATAATTTCCCTTGCGGGGGGTGGGGGCTACCTGGTAAGCCCAGCTCTGACTCTCAAGATTCAGATTCTACCCAGAGCAGCAGTGACAGCTGTACCAGTACTGCATCCGCAGGGTTTCCACCCTGCTGTGGTGTTGTGGCTTCTGTCTGTGCCACTCTGGCCTTAGCAGGGTGGGGCACTCAAAGTTGGGCAAGAACCGTCTCAGTCTCCTGTCCATTTCCGTTTCTGCCCCATCAGCTGAGCCATGGAAGGGTCTCTCGGTTTCCTGAGCTTGTTCTTCTGCTGGGTAATTCTGAATTCCCAGAGAGCAACCAATCCATCATATGATATACAGGCTCATCCAGCCACTTCCCCAGAGGCCTCAAGTCTTCGAGTTCCCAGTTCTTCTCCCTAGCAGAACAGGAGTCCAGCACATTATAACAAATTTACACCAACCCAAGGATTATGTCTTTAGCAGAGCAGGGCAGTGTGTGTAGGTGAAATTCAACACTCATGGTAGGCTTTGTACCCATGTGAGTGTGTCACCTGGAAGTCATGTGTTCTGAAAATCTTTAAAAGAAAAGGATTCACCTCCTAGGCCAGCCACTTCTCAATGGAAGATGCTGATCTACCCCTCCACTTCTGCCCTATACAGCCCCTCTTCCTTCCCCAGTAGGACTCAGAGCCTAGGCTCTTTCTTCGCCTCAGTAGTGGGTAGGATGGTATCTAAGGGATCAACTGTTGGGCTCTAAGTCAAAGACGACACTGGAAGTCCTGTGCACACGAAGGGGAATCCCTTCTGCCCCACGCTAAAAGGGTGCTTCAGAGTTCCTGAGCCTTCCCATCCCTGCATGTGAGGCCCGGTATCCATCACCATTCCTCATCCTCCCAGCTGCAATCGCTTTCTAGGTTCCCACCCCGTGCTTAGGACAACTAGCGCACGCATCCATCTTCCCCAAGACGACCCTGCGGAGCCAGTGGCTGGGAAGTGGAGTGGCTCCTCTCCACACTGGAATGCTTCATGCAAGCCCCTCCAGGAAGAGCAGAGCACAGCTTCCAACAAAGCAAACAACAGTACACACCTGTATGGCCATTATTCTCCAACTCAGTCAGGGTGCTCGCCCTGTGAGTAAGAGGACATGAGTGTGAGTCCCCAGAACCCATGTGACAAAGACAAGTCTGATGGTGTGCACCATAATTCCAGAGCTGGGGAGCGGGGCAGGGACAGGCAGATCCCAGGGCCTCGGTGGCAAACCAGCCCCACTGAATCTGAGAGTTCCTAGTGAAGTAAAAATCCCTGTTTCAAGAAACAAAACAACAAAGTGGACAGGGTCCTGAGCCACAACATCTAAGGCTGACCTACAGGATCAGTGCAGATACCCAGATGTGTGTCTGCACACCCACACCCACACATGGGGAGGGAGGGAGGGAGGGAGGGAAGGAGGGAGAGAGAAGGAGAGAGGGAGGGAGGGGGAAGGGAGGGAGGGGCAGAGAATATCTTTAGCACAGGACAGGAATACATACGAGGGTTTCCCTTTCCTTTGATCACTATTAGAGCTCATTTAAAGAAAGAATGAGTCCCTTCCACCAGAATGAGACTAACAACAGTGAATTAGAACTAACACATCGGGCACTCTGTTTTCTCTTGATCTCTAGTCTTTGGAAACAGAGAATCTATTATTATAGAACAGTTTCTGCCAACTGCCCACCCACCAAGTACAAGGGATTTACAGAGGCTTGAGTCCCTTGCACCCAACCCCAAGGACAGAGGGCAGGCGGCACAGATATGACACCCTGCCGAAGTCTGCAGCTCAGGATCTGATCTGCTCTTTGGAAAGAAACAGCAAGCCTCAGTGGGCAGAGCTAATTTCTGCTCACTGGTATCTACTGGTTTCTAACTCTAAATTCTGGAAAGACATACATCAAATTGTCAACAGGGCTGGGGGGTTGGGGTGAAAAGGAGCTACTAGAGCAACCTCATCCCACTGCCTCACACCGCCCCCACACCCCTGCCCTACACCCCATATCCCTTTCTCCCCATGGAGGACACATTCTTGGATTCCTTCAAATGTGAAAAATAAACCAATAAATGCACGTTTTCTACATCACACCCCCCCCACCACACACACACACACACACACACACACACACACACACACACTGAAGGCTGGACACAGCCAACTTCTACTGTCTGGTCTCTTCCAGGCGCCTGAAGAGCAAGAACCTCTATCCTTGGCTAGCTCTTTTCCAGGCTTAGCAGCCCCCTCAGAGCCCGTATGGGCACATGCTCCAACCTCGCCTCACCCAGGTGACTCCCTCACCTGAGAGGGCTCCATGTAAACAGTGTTTTTTCCCCCTTCTGCCTCAAAGCATTCCCGGGTTAAAGATGGGGCCGTTCCCAGGTGAGATCCAAGCAGCTGTAAAAGCTTCCTTGCAGCTGCCAAGGATCAGAGTCTCACCATCCCACTCAGAGGACTAAGCCTGAGAGCAGCACAGAAGCCTGGGGCCCAGCAGCTGGAGCAGGGGCCACGGCTTGAACCCCAACCGCATCAATCACCTGCTGGCAGCACACTCACCTGCAGATGTAGTTTGTCTTGCAGGAGTCCTGCAGATTCAGGCAGTTGGGCTTGTCCCGTTCTTCATAGGAGCACACGGGGACGATGGTCTGTCGCCGCCGCTCCGTGCAGGCAATGTCCCTGCAGGAACAGAAGAGCATCCCGTAGCTGTGCTTGGCCGGGACCTTGTCGAAGAACTGCCTGAGGGCCTTGTGGCACTTGCGGCGGTTGCAGACTTCGTTGGACATGCTGGTGGTGCATGGCGTGATGTAGGCAGACCTGTACTTCTTGCAGGTGTCGTCCAGGTTGCAGGCCTTGGCCGCGTCCAGGCAATTGTTCCCTTTGGAAATGTGCTCCACTGCAGGGCAGAGAGAGAGAGGAGTGAGCGCAGTGCTGGGCTCCCGAGCGTCCCCACGCATGCACGTCTGCATTGAGGTCTCGCCATTCCCCTGGGTACACACACACTCTGGGATTCAAGGAGTCTCAAACCTGGTGACTTAACAGTCTATGACACAGAGAAGGTGTTAGGGTGCAAAGGCAAAGAGCCGACAGTAGTCCCTAGATGTCCCTACACGTCTTTGGGGAGCTATGGATCCACCTTGGGAACTCGGGCACCTGCCCAGCTACTAGTTAAAAAAAGGCAACTGGAAAAATGTTTCCAGCTCCTGCTTGGTAAACTAAAATCAGGACCAAAGAAAACAGCAACAAATTATATACTTGTTCATGATACAGTATATAAAATGATATGCTGAATGCAAGTATAATTGCCATGCAATCCTCCAGGAATATAATTATGTAATAAATGCGTATAGAACATGCTAATTACTATATGATTACCGAGTAATTACATGGTTATTTGAGCCCAGAAGACAAAATATTATGCCAGCCTCTCTAAACAGGAAGAAGCAACTCCAGAGAGTTTGCGTCTAAGTTTCAGATCATAGGCCATTGGATGAACACCAGAATGAAGCACACAAAATTTTTGCAAACCTCAATTACCACTTAGCTCACCACATCCAAAATGTCGGCTCTGTGGACACTGATGTTGCTGATTAGGAAAAGTCAGCTAGGATTTTGGATAGAATTTCTCTGGGTTTACACTGCACAGGCTTTAGAAATATCACAGAGCATATGCTATCTTCTGCTTGGGCTCTCTATGCCCAGGCTGCCTGGAAAGTCAGCGCTGCCCACTATGGGCTGTTCTTGTGCCGTCTAGATTAGAGTTTCCAGGAGGCAGATTCCACTGGGCAACTGCACAGGCTGCCTGGACCAATGGGGAAGTTTCAAGTAAACTGATAAGGGGAATCCAGTTCAGGACTCAAGTTCTAGGCTCAGGACCAAAGTTCTAGGCTCAGGGCCCACACTCTAGACTCAGGACCCACGCCCTAGGTTCAGAACCCATGTTCTAGGCTCAGGACCCAAGTTCTAGGCTCAGGACCCATGCTCTAGGCTCAGGACCCACGCTCTAGGCTCAGGGCCCACACTGTAGGCTCAGGGCCCACGCTCTAGGCTCAGGGCCCACACTCTAGGCTAAGACCCATGTGCTAGTTTCTCTGTTGTCATGACTAGCACCCTGACAAAAAGACAACACAGGGTCTTGGCGTACTGTTCCAGAGCAGTCTATCATCGAGAAGCCAAAATGGGATCTGAAAGAGCTTCTCACATCACACCCACAGTCGAGAGCAGAGAGAAATGAAAACTGACCACTTGATAGTCGCCCCTCTTCCTCCACTTGGTGAATACTGTCACTCGTAGTGGGATGGGTCTTCCTACAATTCATCACTGCCATTAACAATCCCCAGACGGTCCCTAGACGATCCCCAGACGATCCCCACGTAATCCCCCAAAACATGCCCACAGACCAGTCTGATAAAGACAGTTACTCAGCTTAAGAGTCTTCTTGGGGAATTCTAGGTTGTGGCAAGCTGACACTCAGAAGTAACTGCCACAACCTACATAAGGGAGTTTCTCTAGAGGAAGTGAAATGAAGGAACCTTGCAGAACCCACTGATAAGGTGGCCCATAGCTGCTGGTAAGCAGTTATGCCAATGAATCTCAAGAGCAGACAGAGTGGAGCAAACTAGCACCCTACAGATTAGATTCCCAAGCAAGGCCCTACTCAGGCTTGGCCTCTCTCTATTCTCTCCTTCTTTCTTAGCGTGTTCTCTCGATGGACAGAAGGCACTTGGGCAATCACAGGAGGTGAGAGAACTGACAGGAAAGGTCCAGGTGGGCTGGGCAGGGCTGAAAGGCAGGGCAAGGGGAATATAAAGATATGTGGAATATTACTCTGCCCTATAAAGGAAGGAAGCCTTGCAACCTGTGATAATAGAGAGGAAACTTGAGGATGGAAGTCCTAGGGCAATGAGTCATTATCTGAAGGAAACCAAACGTGATTCCACTCAAGTAAAGACGACAAATGCGCCAGCTCCAGGAGGCTGCTGGGCTGAGGGCAGGGGAGGAGGTGGTCGCTACTCAGTGGGAACAAAATTCCAGCCTCAAGCTGAGTACATTCTTCAAGTTAAGAGGTGTGTCATAGAAGGGCCTGTCTAAAGTTACTTGATTCTGTAATTAGACTTACATTTTTGCTAGGAGGCACTGAGACAGCTCAGCAGGTGAAGGTGTTTGCTGCCCAGCCTGATGATGGCCTGAGGGTGACCCCTTCAATTCGTGTATTGCAAGGAGAGAAACAGCCAACACAGCTGGCTTCTGACTTACACTCCACTGCCCTTCCCCACCCTCCCGAAGCACACACAAAGTAAGTCAAAGTGGAATAAACTCTTTTTAGTTGCTAGGAGGGAAGATTGCATATTGGATACTCTTACTACAACCTCAGAAATAGCTTATACAGAACACAAACACAAAAAAAAGCTGTCTGGTTTTAAGGAAGTATTCCAAACCAGAACCCACTTTCAGCCTGGCATTGCAAGCTGAGAGCTCGGCACCCCAGGTCCACGTTTTTGTCTGTGGCCTTTGAGACCTTCGGGTTCCAGGTGGAGGGTGGTAAGCAAGACTTCCAGCCTCTCAGAGTGAGCAATGCAGCTGTTCAGAGAGCACTGACGGCAGCAAACATACCTGATACTCTGTCTGCCCTGCTCTCCCCAAGCCTGCTGCTCTGCTCCACTCTCGGTATCCAGGACCTCTTAGAGGGTAATAGTCACTGTGAGCCCTGGCACAGACACCAGTCTATGGACCTGGGCGACACCTATGACCTTCTACTTAAAGACCCTCCTCTCTCCCTCCCTCGCTCCTCCCTCCCTCTCTTACTACTTCTCTGGCTTTCTGAGACAGGGTTCTGGTGGTCCTGAGACTTGCCTTGTACACCAGGTTGACCTTGAACTCAGAGATCCACTGCCTCTGCCCCTAAGTGCTGGGGGGAATAAAGGTATGTGCCACCATTATCTGTGATTTCTTTTCTAAGTCTTATGCACTCCAGCCTGGCCTTGAAGTCCTTTTGTAGCTGAGGATAACCTTGAACTTCTAATACTCCTGTTTACACCTCTGGAATTCTGGGATCGCAAGTGTGGCCCACAAGAAGTTTGCAGAGTGCCAGGGATAGCGCTGGCCATCATGTGTACTCAGCTGAACCCTGGAAACGTCGACTGTGGAGCTGCTGGGCCCAAGAATAATTTTTAGTGTTTTTGCATGCCCATACTCCTCTAAGTTTATAAATTGTGAATGCTTTAGGATAACTGAAAATAAAAACTAAACTTTTATTCCACATCATCGGGGGGGGAGGGGCTTAAGGCTAGAGGATGGTGTATAGAGCATGAATTCTAATTGATCTTAATAATAAAAACCAAGAGTCAGATACTGAGGGGTGAAAGCTGAAAGATCAGAGAAGCAGGGCAGCCGGCCACTAGTTCTTACCTCTATGAAATCCTCAGACCGAGTTGGGTATCCTGTCTCTTCAAGTCCTTAGACCGAAAGCTCTGAGCTCCTGTCTCCTAGGCCTTCTATTCCTCTCTCTGCCTCTCTGCCCAGACATATCACTCCTGTCTCTACCTCCGTAAACTGAGATTAAAGGCATGTGATCCCAAGTGCTGGGATAAGAGGCGTGAGCTGTTTCTCTTTTAGACCGATTCAATCTCACGCAGCCCAGGGTTGTCTTGAACTCACAGAGATCCACTGCCTCTGCCTCTGCCTCCCGAGTGCTGGGATTAAAGGTGCACACCACCACTGCCTGGCCTCTATGGCTAACTAATGTGGCTAGCTCCACACTCTGATCTTCAAACGAGCTTTATTTGTAACAGCACAAACAAAATATCACCACAGTGCTATGTCTGCACTAGTGTCTAATGAGAGGTTATGGAAGTTTTTTTTCTAAAGTCCATATAAAACAAAAATACCTGAAACAAAGGTGGTTTACACATAAGGAAAGGAGCTAGTGACACACGACCCAACAATGCATGTAACCTCAAATGGAGAAAAATGGCAGAGAAGGTATCGCCACATGCACCAGGTATCACAGGCATGCCACACTGAAATGTACCCGTGCTCACATCCGGCACCAGGTTCATCGCAATCATCAGAATTCACTCAGTTCCAGCAACGCAATGTCGCATTAAGCTACTGTTCTTCAATGCCATTCCACTGACTTTAACGCTTGACCTTTCACTGTTTGACTTGTGTTATAACTGTGCAACAACAAGCAAGGGTCCCTCGTCTTTACAGACCTAGGGTAACTTTCCAATAAAAATAGAAGTCAGCCCATGACACCCACAAAACTTCTTTTTCTCTGGAAGTAATCCATACTGCAACATACATTGTTATTTTTCATACTTTTAAAATAATTACATAAGCTTAAGCTTTAACTCTGTGTATGTGTTTACATGGGTGTACAAAGGTATGTATGTATATGTGGAAGCCCGGTCGGTGTTGGGTGCTTTCTTCTAGCACCCTTCGTCTTGCTGTGTGAGACAGGGTCTCTCACGGAACCTGGAGCACATGTGTGTCTAGCGTGGCTGGGGAGAGGGCTCCAGAGACCTGTCTGTCTCCTCTGGCACCAGCACTGGGAGCACACAGTCATATGGCCTGGCTTTTTATTGTGTGTAGTGGGGACCTGAACTCAGTTCCTCACACTTCTGCAGCAATGCTTGCAGACTGGGCCATTTTCTTAATGTTATAAAAGAAAGAAAAGCAATATTCTAAAGGAAAAGCTTTGTACAAAGGAAACAGTAAAGTGTGTTATGTCTGAACCAATCGTTCATGGCTAACTTAGTTTATCAGGGGCTGTGACTGTGCCTCACTTTCTGCTGATTCCATTTTCTTCCGTACATACGCCATACCAGCTCACAGTCCCATTACCATTCGTTCAGAGCCTGTGACAAATTCCAAAGTGTATAACCCGGCACATTTGGAGGGGCAAAACCAATTTATTCCTACCTCACAGGTCAGATATGGCTTCAGACACGATTCTGACCCTTACGAACACAAACCATTTCCACTACACTTCCCACCTCAATGAGCCCAGCAAAATCCAACACAAGAACCCAACAAATGCAAAATAAGCCAACAACAGACTCCCTCTCCTCACAAAGACAAATGTAAAAATCTCTGGCAAATCTGAGCTAGTTGTTTAGCAATATGTTAAGAAGATAACGCACCATTTCCCCAAGGATCCAATATAATTTTGATGTTTAAAAAATCAATGTAATTCCACAGTAACAGAATTCAAGAAGAAGAAGAAATGCGTTATTTTAGCAGAAAAAAAAATGCATCCAGTGAATTTCAACACTCACTCAATACAAATATTCAGTGAACTAAGAATAGAAAATAATTTCCTCAGTTTGAGAAAGGGCAGCTAGCTATGACACACAGATACGATCAGATCTCATAGTAAGATACTTTCTCCCCTAAGACCAGGAACAAAGAACGCACATCCTTTCTCTGCAGAGTCAGTGCTATAGTAGAGGGGTCTTAGTCTTTGCAATAAAGCAACAGAAATAAATAGTGGATGAGAGGAAGACACACAGACACACACACAGACACACACACACACCTGTTTGCCAATGACTTCAAAACCCCATAAGAATATATGAAACTGCTAGAATAATTAAATTTAGCTGTCAAAGATATAAAATTAATATAAAAATCAATTGCACCTTCTCGAGTTCATAAGTTCATTTTTTGTTATTAATTGCCTCCCGAGTCCAGTGAGCACTCCCCATATGCATCAGGCACCCACAGACTGGACGGTGCAGCAGGAGGACTCAGGGGGGTGTCCACATCAGGAACCCACAGTTAAATATTTAAGTTTTGAAAACAATGACACTCTAGAAACCCAATGGGGGTAAATGTCTTTTCAATAAATGGTGCCAGAAGAGTGAAAAGACAAAAATCCCAAATTCTCAACCCCCACTTTACACCAGGCATAAAATACATCAATACAGGATACATCACGGACTTCAATATAAAAGCTAAAATCATGTATTAAAAAATAAAATTACCTGGACAATCAACAAGCATTATAGGACTATATAATATAAAATAAAATCAAAGAAAAAATGCTCTAAGTCAGAGCTAACAGAAATTAAAAACTTCTGCTGGCATAAGAACACTGATAAGTATGTCTAAAAGACCTTATGGGAAAATAGTCACACACACACACACACACACACACACACACACACACCACCATCTAAAATCTATAAAGGCCAGGCAATGATAGCATACGCCTTTAATCCCAGCACTCAGGAGGCAGAGAGAGGCAGGCAGGTCTCTGTGAGTTCAAGGCCAGCCTGGTCTACAGAGTAAGTTCCAGGACAGGCTCCAAAGAGAACCCCTGTGTCAGAAAAAAAACAAAAGAATGCTTAAAACTTAATGATAAAGAGAAAGAACCCTCTTAGAAACAGACCAATCATTTTAACATATGTGTCACTGAAATAAATGTATAAAGGGCCAATAAAAACATGTTAAGTATTCAATATCATTAGTTATGCAAAAATAAAAAAATAAAACTACAGTGAGTGTTTTATTCAGCAATCACAATGATCAAAACTAACGTCCAGGAGTAGAGGTATTAGCTCTTCTTTGAAGTTCTAGTAGAATTCTGCACTAAAACCATCAGGCCCTGGGCTTTTTTTGATTGGGAGGGTTTTGATGACAACTTCTATTTCTTTGTAGGTTTTAGGTCTATTTAAATTGTTCACTGGTCTTGATTTAATTTTGGTATGTGGTATCTATCCAGAAAATTGTCCATTTCTTTTACATTTTCCAATTTTGTAGAGTACAGGTTTTTGTAAGTATGACCTAATGACCGAATTTCCTCAGTGTCTGTTGTTATGTCCCCCTTTTCCTTTCTGATTGTGTTAATTTGGATTTCTCTTTCTGTTTTTTGATTAGTTTGGATAACGGTTTGTCTATCTTGTTGATTTTCTCAATGAACCAGCTCTTTGTGTCACTGATTCTTTGTATTGTTTTCTTTGTTTCTATTTTGTTGATTTCAGCCCTCAATTTGATTATTTCCTACCCTGGTAGAACAGGCACTGAGAGAAACTATAAATAAATGTGTCTTCTGTAAAGCAAAGGACACAGACAATAAGACAAAAAGGCAGTCTACTGAAAGAAAAAAGATCACCAACCCCACATCAGACAGAAGACTCATCTCCAAAATACATAAAGAACTCAACAAATTAGATATCAAAATATCAAATAGCCAGGTGGTAGTGGCACACATCTTTAATCCCAGCACTTGGGAGGCAGAGGCAGGCAGATCTCTCTGAGTTCAAGGCCAGTCTGGTCTATAAGAGCTAACTCTAGGGCACCCTCAAAGCTACAGAGAAACCCTGACTCAAAAAAAAAAAGAAAAGAAAAAAATTAAATAATCCAATTTAAAAATGGGGTACAGATCTAAACAGAACTCTCAACAGAAGAATTTCAGATGGCTGAAAGACACTTAAGGAAACGATAAAAATCCTTAGCCATCAGGGTAATGCAAATCAAAACAACTCTGAGATACCATCTTACACCTGTCAGAATGGCTAAGATTAAGAAAAACACTAATAAAAGCTTATTCTGGGGAGGATGTGGATAAGGGGAATACTCCTCCATTGCTGGTGGGAATGCAAACTTGTAAACCACTTTGGAAATCAGTATGGCGGTTTCTCAGAAAATTGGGAATCAACCTACCGCAAGACCCAGCAATACCACTCTTGGGCTCAATCATACTACAGGGACATTTGATCAGCTATGTTCACAGTAGCATTATTCACAATAGCCAAAACCTAAAAACAACCTAGATGACCCTCAACCAAAGAATGAATAAAGAAAGTGTGGTGCATTTACACAATTGAGTACTACTCAGCGGGGAGGGGGGTCTTGAAATTTGCATGCAAATGGATGGAAGTAGAAGAAACCATCCTGAGCGAGGTAAGCCAGACCCAGAAAGACTAGCATGGTATGTACCCAAGGTAGGTGACAACTACCTGTAGCAAAGGATAAGGAGCCTGTAGTCTACAATCCCAGAGAAGAAGCTAAGTAAAAGAAGAAACCCAAGAGAAACATAGATGGATCCCTTGGGAAGGGGAAATAGACAAGATCCCCTGAGAAAACTGGGAGCGGATGGGTGGAGGGAGAAGAGCAGGCAGAAGGGGGGAGGAGGGGAGGGGAGAAGAGAACTAGAGGAAATGGGATGATCAAGATGAAGGAAGGATAGAAATGGAGAGCAAGGAAAGATGGAGAGCAAGGAAAGATTGAGGGAGTCATTATAGGACTAGCAAGAAACCTGACACTAGACAAAGTCCCAGAAATCCACAAGGATGACCCCAGCTAGGACCCTAAGAAATCGTAGAGATGATGCCTGAACTGGCCTTGCCCTGTAGTCAGATTGATGACTATCCTAAATGTCATGATAGAACCTACATCCAGCAACTGATGGAAACAGATGCAACGAACCACAGTGGAGCACTGGGCTGAGTTCCTAAAGTCCAGTCGAAGAGAGTGAAGAGTGAGCTATGAGCAAAAATGTCAAGATCATGATGGGGACACCCACAGAAACAATCTACCTTCCAACTCTGGCCTGATGGCAAGGGAGCCAACACAGGACCAAACTAGACCCGCTGAAGGTGGGTGACAGTTGTATGGCTGGGGCAGACTGTGGAGACACTGGCAGTGAGACCAGGATTTATCCCTACTGCTTATACTGGCTTTTTGGAACTAATTTTCTCTGGAGGGATACCTTGCTCAGCCTAGATGTAGTGGGGAGGGCCTTGGTCCTGCCTCAGAGCAATCAGCTAGACTTTGCTGACTTTCCATAGGAAGCCCTACCCTCTCTGATGAGTGAATGTGGGGTGGGATGGGGGTGGGGAGGAAGATAGAGGTAGCAGAAAGAGGGGAAGGAGTAGAAAATGGATTTAGCTTGTAAAATAAGATAGGTGTTTTTTTTTTTTAAAAAAATAAATTTAAAAAACTAACATCTAACCACTTCAAATACGAAATGAATATGGAGCTTCTAGAAGACCAACCACACTGTGGAAAACTTGGGCACTGTCTTATGAAAACCACAAATAAATTCTACTTAATCATCATCATAATAACAGTCACACAGAGATATCTAGTAGACAACACCACAAACAGGACTTGTATTTTGTGCCTATAACCACAAACAAGACTTGCATTGCTGAAGACACCACAAAGGACTAGGAGGAATAGAGGTGGAAATTAATCTGGAAGCCGACTAACTCTCCCAGTATCGTGAGAGGAGAAACTGGTCATCCTAACCAGTCAGAAAGCCTATGAACTACAGCAATGCCTGCCCAGGAAAGATACCACCAATGGTGTGGTAGTGACACTCTTATGTTTGGGGCAATCAACAGCTGTCTAACTGGACTTAACATCCATCCACTCAGTATAAGGGAACCCATGACAAACCTACCATGGCAGGAGAAGTCATATACCCTAGAAGAGATTCTACTACTGTTGTTTTTCTAAACTAACGGCATTTCTAACTGTATTCCAAATACCTATCCATACACTCACCAACAAATGTAGTTCCCACTCCTCATCAAAGCTACATTCTACAATACATGGAGACTATTACAGAGAGCCGCAGCTGGTCAAACACACAGAGTAAGCGGCAACAGTGGGCTCAGACTCAATTACCCACAGAAGAGGGACAGAAAGATAAAAGCAAGAAGACAGGGGACAGCCATAGCAGGCTTTCTTCTGGGCCACCAACCAGCTCCCGAATCATGACACAGAGACTTATTAGTCATAAATGTTTGGCTTCATCCTAGTTCTTGTTTTAAATCTATTTCTCTTTATCTACGTTTTGCCTCAGGGCCTTTCACCTTCCTTTATTTCTGTACATCTTACTTCCCTGCTTCCTCCAGTGTCTGGGTGGCTGGTGGCTGCCTGGCTTCTGGTTCTGGGCATGCCCCTGTTTTTCTCCCTCATTCTTCCATTCTTCTCCTCTCCCTTATACTTTGAGCCTAGATTTCTTCTCTTACTTATTATCTCTGACCATGAGCCCAATTATCCTTTCTCTGCCAAGCTATTGGCTGTTCAGCTCTTTATTAAACCAATCAGGTGCCCTAGGCTGGCAAGGTGATACAGTAACACATCTCTATATAATTAAGCAAATGCAGCATAAACAAATGTAACACATCTTTACATCATTAACAAAGGCCGCAGAAACAAATGTAACACACCTTCACATAGTTAAATATTCCACAACAGACAATTGCTGCTAGGTTGATGGTATACCCCAGAGGACGGGGAAGATGCACCCATGAAACCTCAACAAGAATGTTGCCCAAACAAGACCTGCATAATGACAATGGCAATGCCACAGACCACTCCAAAAGTAAGCCATGTGGCCAAAGGCTACTCAGAGAGGGAGAACCAGTTTTCTCCAGGAGCTAATGTATGTATGTAGCAATAATAGTTTACAAAGAGGTGATGGATTTGGAAGGAAGGTGGCAGACAAGGGAAGACTTGGAGATGTCAGGAGAGATGTTAGTGCTTGTGCATGAAGTTCTCAAATTATAACCACAAAAACATGTACTGCTGAAAACCCCCAAAGTGCAGACAGTTCATGTGTTGTTGATAGGAAACCACCAGAACAGACAGACAATGAAATTCCACTGAGACGTGAGAATGAGTCAACTGTCGACATACACAATGGCACTGACGAAGGACAAGAACACTGTGCTGGAAGGAAGAGACAGAGGCCTGAGGCCTGGGCACACTCAGCCTTCGACGCTGTGACACGGAGATGTCTGCCGTCTACAAAGTTCACACCTGAGAACCACACAATCGAGCTATTTGTAGGAAAAACATCGCAATCATGTTTGGAGAAAGCTAACAGTTGTGTGTTGGGCTGCAGGCGTGCCTCTCCTCTGGGACACGTGGTCCTCGGCCAGGGTTACACCGGCCTGCTGGGAGCAGAGAGTACATTCTATATAATTCTCTAGGCAAACACAAGCGTAAGAGAATGAATTATTCCCACAGAGGGCATAAAGATTTGCTGGAAGGAACTAGAGAGAATTTTCTGCATCCATGGCAACGTTCTGTACCCTGATACAGGGTTGGTTATACAGTTTAGGTCAAAACCTGAGAGCATGGTGCAGACAAGGTTTCTGAATATTTAAATATTCCACCACCACCCCACAATAAAAAATAAACTAGAACAAAGGTGAAGGCTGGTTAATGTCATGTGTGCTGAAGTATTTAAAGGATGGGTTCTGAGAGTTTCATTTGAAAACATAGAAAGACTGATAGATAAAAGCTACCCAGTAAGTACCCTCAAATGTTGAGGGTAGCCTCTAAATGCCTGGGGTATGATACCTATTAAAATGCTTTTCTGTAGGTTTGCTGATGTTCACAATAAAATACTCAGAAAAAGTAAATTTATGTTATGCCACTCTTAAAAAGGAAGTCTTTCTTGGGCAGCTATGCACTGCATATAATAGCTCTCAGTGCCGTCTCCTCTGGGTCCCTCACAAACCCCACTTCCAGCTCTCTCTTGAATCCTGGTGCTGTATGCCTTGATGGAATGAAGTTTATAATAAATGTTCCTGAAATCACAGAACATACAAGAGAATGCTAAGCTTCAGTCTGGAAGAATGCTGAACCTCTGTATTATGAAATGATCTCCTACTAGAAACAATGTCACTTCAATGACTGCCAGGCAAAGGGAGGAGACAGGAGATGACTGACCCCATTGCAGAGGCACGGGCTCTCCACCCTCTCAGGAGATGACTGACCCCAAGGCAGGTGCACGTGGAAGAGCAAGAACACTCCCAATTTTACCCTCTGGGCTCTTCTCCCTGTTGTTGGTGCTGGATGGCTTCAGACTTCTTTACGGTGACTTTTAGTGCCGTCCTGGACACAGCCCATTTTTTAGTTCAGTGTTATGATCTCGCTTCCCGTCCCCTCGATCTCTAATCTCTCCCACCATCTGCTGTTATTCACCCTTTAACTTGGTAGAGTGTCTGGGGTTGCTGGCTAAATGGGAATGCTCTCAAAATGAAGGCTGTTTACTAGAAATGCTTTTTTTTTTTTAAATGGGGGTCAAGGCATATGCCAGTAGGATGTGTTCAGCTAATGTGTTCCTCTCCAGCGTTGGCTTCCATACTATATTTTGGAGGAGACATTTGACAAGCTTTTTGTTTTGAAGCTCAACACAACCATGCCAATGTTTTGCAGGTTATAGACGGCTCTCTCTAGCCACATTGGAAGTCTTTCCAGTTTCCAGTGGAACTGTATCTGACTGTATGACTGGGAGGGGTTTTTTGTTTTTTGGTATTTTTGTTTTGTTTCGTTTTGTTTTGTGTGTTTTGATTTCTTGGGCATGAGATGAATCACAGTCATCAAAACTGGAGGACCAGAGCCCAAAACAGAATCAGGGGCTGCCAGTGAGTAATGGTTTGGCGGTCAGAATGTCTATCTATCTTTCATCATCCACCTACCTACCGCCTATCTGAATTTTGAATAGGTCTGTAGCACAATTGACCTTGAGCTCCACCTAACCTTCTTGACCCAGCTACCCAGGCACCTAGATTATAGGCATGGACTATCTACCATGCCGCTAGATGTAGGTTTTAAAAGTGGTCCAATCAGCTGGACATTCATGCAGAAGTTATTTTACCCCTTTGGACCCTTCTTTCCCCATCTGCAAGAAATGATAAATGAAATCACTTCAATGTTGGGGGCTGTGGACCCAGACCCTGAATTTCCTGTCAACAACATCTTATGCTTGCAGCTGCTCTGAGCACGAGACCCTCAGGAGTTCCTGATGGCAGGGGAGTGGTTTCTGGTGGGTTTGGCAGGGGCATGGCTATCAGTTAAGGATCCATATATAAGCAGCTGTGGCACGCAATAAAGGGGACATTCTTTTTTCAAGGACGACCCGTGTCTCTCTCTGTCTGTGTGACTTTGTTTAAATCTCCAGGCCCTTGGCCGGCTTGCGAATGGTCCTCGAGTGCAGGCTCCACACTACAGCCACAGTACCGTAGTACACATACTAGTATGGGCAGTACACTTCAATCCTCAATATCCTCTGGTTTAATGTACAACATAATTTTCTCTTTTAAATAATTACTTTAAATGTTTAGGATGTTGACCAATGACAGAATGAAACCAATGCTCTCACAGGCACCAGCCTCTATGTTGATCCAAGAAGAGGGGGCACACATTTGTTCCCGGCCACTTAGACCCAAAATAATAATCACACTGAAACCATATTATTTAAATCACTGCTTGGCCCATTAGCTCTAACTTCTTATTGGCTAACTCTTACATATTAATTTAACCCATTTCAATTAATCTGTGTATCACCACGTGGCTGTAGCTTAGCAGCTAAAGTTCCATCTGGCTCCAGCGGAGCTACACGGCTTCTCTCTGACTCTGCCCTTCTTTGTCCCAGCATTCAGTTTAGTTTTCCCCGCTTATCTCTATTCCCTGCACAGGCCCAAGACAATTTCTTTATTAACCAATGGTATTAATAGCATACAGAGGGGAATCCCACATCAACTCCCCTTTTCTGTTTAAATAAAAAGGTTTTAACTTTAACATAGTAAAATTATATATAACAAAACAGGTATCAAGCAAGAATTATAGTTGCAATATTCATACCTACTTTATCTTTTATCATAACTAAGCTAAACTATAACTGTAGATAGGAAATATAACCTATCAACTCCATCAAAGACATCAGAAGGACATAAGAAAACAGAAGTTCACTGTAAGCAACTTCCAAAATTCTAGAATGGACAGCAATATCTTACTGCCAGGACAGTCACCCAAAGTTCTTCTGTAACATTGGGTTACCCACCTTCAGCCTACTGGCCCATAACATACAGCAGACTTTTCTATGAAGCACGAAATTTCAAAGACAGTTCCACCTATATTATCAGTTTGTCTTTCTTCTGTGTCCTGCAGAATGTCTGAGAGACTCTTTCATGAAGCAGGAACCCTGGAGGATCATCTCACCTTTAGGCAAGTTCAGCAGTCGTTTCTCTGTGGGTCCTGCATGTCCAGTTCATCAAGCAGTCCAGGCAAGAGCAGTGTCTTGCCCAAAAGACTAGCAAACTCCATAAGGAGCCTCTTCGATGCCCATCATCCTCTTGAACTAGACCCAAAGTCAACCCTGACCTGAAGGCAGAGTGAACTTGGAGGACCATCCCCTCAAGGGAGATGTAGAGATGTGCACAAGGGGATGAGAGAACAAGTCAAATTCAAAAATCTCTGAAGCGGGGAACTGCCTTTTCCCCCAGTATCACTCCTCACAGTGTCTCAAATAACATAGGCCACCATGACCTGGAGCTTCTCTGCACCACGCTCAGAGAAATGTTCCCAATAGTAGTAAACACCTGCGCCGGCTACCCCATTGCATTGGTGCTACTCTGGATAAAGCAGCAATGCAAAGTAGCAGCAATCCACTTCTGTTGACGGTGCGATGGAGTCAGGCAGCGAGTACATTAAAACCTGCATGGGCTGCATGCGCTGTGACGGATGAGGCAGAGAGTTCTCTCGACACAGCGGGAGTGTGCTGTTTTCAGAGGCTTGCCAACTTCCTGCTCTCTTTCTGCCCTCCTCTGTGGGGCTGTAGAGTGGAACCCACAACCCGTTCCTTCTTTCTTTCTGACTTGATTAATTGCCATGTTAACGCAGCGACTTCTTCCAATAGGCGCCCTCTCATGTATTAGCCCAGCAAATGAAAACTGAGCAGAAGGCACCAAGCTCTTCCCGGGAGCAGCCAAGCTTTTCTGGAAGCCCACGTTGACAGTCGTCTGATATCCGAGTGGATCAGGTAGCAAAATCTGATCACGCGGGTTGTGACCCTTGTAATTGATCCTTCGTGGGTCTGGCCTTTTCCAGCTGAGGTGCAAAGAATTACATTTCAAATCCCTGT
This sequence comes from Arvicola amphibius, assembly GCF_903992535.2. Classification (NCBI taxonomy): domain Eukaryota; kingdom Metazoa; phylum Chordata; class Mammalia; order Rodentia; family Cricetidae; genus Arvicola; species Arvicola amphibius. Next base: position 197,696,700 of record NC_052047.1, read on the forward strand.
GCCAGCTGTCTGGAGCCCATCTTTCCACTTACGCATGTTCCAGAGCTACTGTATTGTACAATGTGCACTACCTGATGGCCTCACTTTTTTATGTTTTACACAACGACATGAAGTCCTAAATTTCCTTTGGAAATGAGAAGAGGGGGAACATTTTTAATACGAGTTAGGAAGTAATTCTTCTACCTGGTGGAAACAGTGTCTAATGTTGACCACAGGGGTAGCCTCAATCCATAGACCGCCATTTTCTTTATGCACATAGTTGCCCGCCTTCTCTCCACTCCCTCCCCAACTGCTTCTATACCTTCTCTGAGGAGTGTGCCAGTCATAGGCTTACTGCCATGGTGATGGAGAGTGCTGTCTCTGCAAATGGGATCGTTACATTTTTAATTAACCTTTCCAACCTCCCCCCACCTTTCCCTATTGTTACACACCAACTCCTCAAAGCTCTCCGCTTGTTTATGTTCAACCATGTCTGAGACAAAGGCATGACAAACGATCTCAGCTGAAGCAGGAGTCAGCATTGCAGGTGACATGCCTACAGAGGTGTGGCTCGCCCCTGTGTGTCAGGCATGGGGACAGGCTCTTAGTCCTCGGTGGCTGGCTTCCCACCTAATTTTTGTTTTGGCAGCTTAGCATTATTTAATGGCCCTGGCTACCAGGGAACTGGCTTTTTAAAATCTCTTTCAACCTAATTATAATTACAGTGTATAAATCATAGAATGATCAATTATAAAAATCCTGGGTTCATAAATATTTAACTTAGCATTTAAATCCGCACCGCAGGAGTGCATGAGATTGTGGAGCCAGTCTCTCCACAAACAATTGCTTTATTACAGCCCCACTGCCAACGACTGCAAATGGCACCAAGTTTGTCTTGTAGCACACTCCGGCACATATCTGGGCATACCGCCTCTCCAAGCCGAGATGGCATGTTCAGTCTTCTCTTAAAATATGCAAGCCTCCCATTAAAAAGGAGTTTTTTTCCCCTGCAAAGACTCCAATCATCATCCATCCTTTAATTCCCCAAGTTTGGAGGCATGATTATGATACTAGACATAAAAACACTCATTAAAATATATTTTATTTAATGTAAGATTGATTCCCAGATAATTGAGGTCAGATCTGTTTGGAGATGGATCGTGACACGTGCAAATGTTGAGGCAGAGAGGAAATGATCTTCGAGGCGGACTCAAGCAAAACAGCTAAACATTTCTCAGCAAAATCATAAAAGCATAATTGGATTTCAATTTAGAAATAGTGGGCCTAAGACAGGCCATTTTTAATAATCTAATTATGTGCTCAGGGCCTACCCCAGAACTCAGCCATGGCTACAGAACTATTAATTGCGTTCAATCCTGCTGCATTTTCAACCATGAAATTTGCTATTACATGTAGGGCTGGTTTTCAGTTGCGGGCCCTTCTTCCCCAACCTCAGATGCTCTAATGTCATCCAAATGTGCCTGCTTTTCTCATTTTCCCAAAGCAAAATCTCTTAATGACGTCTGTGGACCAGAACAGAAGCTCAGATCTCTCCACAAACACTATCCACAGTGCGACCTGCGAATATTTCCCGTTTTTATGAAGGCACAGTGAACAGCCCTTGCTTTTGTCTGATTTTCATTAATTAAAGGTATTTAATTGCTAACATCTCATTAGCAGTAAAATTAATGAGTATTTCAACTATCGGAAGGAGCTGCATGATAAAATAAACCCAATTCATTTTATGGAGTACAAAATGTAACTCTGCTAATATTTAGCCTATGCAAGCTCTACTGATATTTAGTGATTTCAATGGTAAAAGACTAAATACGTCTTCAAAATAGGCGCCGTTTCTTCTCAGGGGAGACAGAAGACATGGACCAGCTAACTAGACCCCAAACCTTCTCTTATTTTCTACCACCATATTGCCAGAGAAAAGACTAATTGGAATGAGCAGGAATGGCTTCAAATTTTTTTTTCTAGGTTACTGTTTAATAAAAGTTGACCGTAATATAATGTATCTGTATTTTTTAAGTGGCCGTGACACCCGTGAACCACAACAATAACCAGAATGTTGAGATAACCCTGAAGGGTGCCAGAGTGGCATTCAGCATCTCAGCTGCTTAAGGTCCGTTCGACAAGAAGGACATCCCACCCAGTCTTGAAAATGTGGCCAACTGCCCTAGGGCCATAGGCCTTAGAGAAGAACCTACTACCGCCACTTTATTAATGAACGTAATCTCTAACTGCATCTGGATATTTATCCTCATACCCACAGACTGTAGTGATGAGCTGCGAAGACACACCTACATCAACAGATAAATGTTCCTCTCATCACCCATCAAAGAAACTTCTCTTTGCAACAGATGAAGACCCTTACAGGAACCACACTCAAAATGCAGAGAACAGGCGGTCACGGGGTGCCCAGTTCCACCTGAACCATCGACAACAAAACTCCTGCACCTGAGACTCAGGGAACATCTCAGAAAGGGAGGCGGAAAAGGTGAAAGAACCAAGTACTAGGAATTCTGCTATCAGGCTGTGGTTCCTAGAACTGGCATGAAAACAGCACCCATCATATCTCAATAATATGGCTGCATACACAGGAGCCGAGGTACAGCACGAATACACACACTAACACGGAAGGGAGACATGCCATGGGGCAGCACCTACAGACAGAGAACTACAGGCAAAAGGAATGCCGAGAATGAGAGAAACAGTCTTCTTGGAGATGAGCCCTTTCATAGGTTATTCAATATCAAGGGGTCAGCCCTGAAATCACGCACAAATAAGTAATACTAAGTGGACTGGGTAGGTAGGACATATATGTGTGTGTGTGTGTGTGTGTGTGTGTGTGTGTACATATATATTTTCATAGGTTGGACTTACATATTTATAAGTAGGCATATATATTTAAATATCAATTAAAGAAAGAGGTCATGATTTAAAGAACAAGCAAATTGAGCTACATGGGAAGAAATTGAAGGAGAAAAGGGATGATAGAAAACAAAGTAACTTTTTTAAATGAAAATATATAAAAGATATGTGTAAATATGGGGCATGATGGGAAGTTGAACTGTTACCTCAAGAAGGCTACCAGCACTCTGAAGACCTCAGGAGCTTTCTCCTGGTGCTGAGATTTGTTCTTCAAAATGTCTGAGCCATGCTGAGTCTCCGCATCAGGGATGGATTTTAAAATTATTATTAGTGCATGAGTGTTTTGTATGCATGTGAGTCTGTACACTACATGCATGCAGTGCTCACAGATGCCAGAAGAGGGCATCAGATCCCCTGGAGCAGAAGTTACAGATGGTTGTGAGCTCCATGGAGGTGCTGGGAATAGAACCTGGGTCCTCTGGAAGAGTAGTCAGCGCTCCTGACTGCTGAGATCCGCCTCCAGCCCCAGAGATGAGGCTTACAAGTCAAGTGAGGGTTGCAAAAAGTAATAGGTGGTAATATTGACAATTCTTAGGGGTAGAAAAAAGAAGGATGGGTCTATGTTAAGGTGTTTTTGTACCTGTGGCTGACTGACGAAGAACTTTCAAAAACAAACCCCTGAGGAGGATTTCTCAAAATAGTGTTCTAGCAGAAGATCCTGGGATAGGTATTTCTAAGATGGCTACCTGGAAGGAGCGGGTTTGTTTGAACTCTAGTTCATCTAGCCACAATGTTGCGGCCCTAAAAATGGAGGACCTGGTATAACCAGATCATGGGCCGGGTCCAAAGGTTGCTTCTACCCAAAACTCTCAAAACATAGCCTGGCCTCTGAGACACAGGGAGAAGAGACGTCTGAATTTTAAGGCCCAGAAAGAGAGAAGAGAAGATCCTGTTACGTAGTTGAGATGGTGCTGAGATAAAGAATCATTGATGCTGCTGCTTGTCAGGGCCCTCACAGTGTGGCTTTCAGCAAAGATAAGCTAAATATCAAGCCTTTATTTTTAGTTAAAGAGCATAAAATTCAATGCCTCTCCTCCCACGAGCCTATTTACATACCTGCTGGGCTACCTATCTGCCTTCACCTGCGTTCCAATTAATACCCCATTAAGCAGGTCCACCTGCAGTGGCTTTTCCCTTAGCCACAGCCCTGAAACCATCACTCATTTGGTACAGCTCAACTGTTTCTTTTGGGAAGACAAACAGAAGCTGCATGAATAATAATAGCAACACTTTGCATTTAAGGGGTTCTGTGTTCACATAAAGGCGGTAGCTATGGCCAGGATAGAAAGAAAAGCACTAGTTCAGCCAAAAGTCTGAGTCGTGTGGCTGAGTTCCAGAAGATGGGGGTGGAGAAGGAATGGTCATTAGTGACTCGTGTGTGTGGATTCTGAATTCTATGTCTCCTTTTTCTAATGTACATGGTGTGGGTGTGTGCGTGAGATGGGAGGAGGGAGGAGGGACAGAGAACAATAGAGACAGAGGCAGAGAGACCCAGCCTTCTTGTGTGTTCTCATGTATACAGGCTTACATACATGCGCATGCCGGTGCACTGAGGTCTGAAGTTGACATCAAACCTCTTCTCTATCACGCTTCACCTTACACCTTGAGGCGGGAGGGGGGGCAGGTCTCTCAGAGTCTGAGCTCCCTGGTTGTCCTAGTCTAGCCTGCAAGATAACTCCAAGGACTCCCTGTCTCTACCTCCCTCACACTGCAGTTACAGATGGTGGCCAGACCACCCAGCTTTTATGTGGGTTCTAGGATTACAACTCTGGTCTTCACTCTTGTACGCCATCTCCCTAGCCCCAAAGTTAATATTTTAAAATGATGTTTTGTTGACTGAGGTTTCTGTCCTGCCTGATCCCACAGCCATTCAGCCCCAAAGAAACACACAGAGGTCTACATTAATTATAAACTGGTTGGCCTATTAGCTCAGGCTTCTTATTAATTAATTCTTACACTTTAACACATAATTCTTGTCTGTGTTAGCCACGGGGCTTGGTAACTTTCATCAGCAAGGCATTCTCATCTGTGTCCTCTGTGTCTGGGTGATGACTGCAGAATCTTTCCTCGTCCCAGAATTCCCCTGTTCTCACTGCTCTGCCTCTACTTCCTGCCTAGTCACCCCACCTGTACTTTCTGCCTAGCTACTGGCCAATCAGCATTTTATTACACAAGTACAAGAAAGAAATCATTACAGGCTGAAACCATGGTACCACAGCCATGTTTCCTTACAGTCAGTGGGTTTTCTGTCTAGCTATACTAATAAGATTTGTTTGGTTAAAAGCTTTATGGTCATCTCCTACTTGTAGTGAATACTGTGATTTCTTTTTTGTATAAACAGATTTCAGTATTCCAGTCATTCTTTCCAGGAGTTACAAGGCCTGCTTACCCTTCAAGAACTTGTACTTTTCACACAGCCCCAGGACTTCTAGCAGTCAAATTTGGAGCTGGATGACCTTCCAGGACATAAACCTTTCCTTTTGGCTCTTCACCTGCCCCATTCCTTAGCTCCATGGCAAACCCCAGCCTTCCATTTCCAGTTAATTCTGGACACATTTTCAGGACTGTGGTCATCAGGGGTGCCTCCTCATGAACCATTCCTTCAGCCATCATCCCAGGAAGATCCAAATGACAACAGAGTCTTTGTCTGTGTCTCAGAAAAGGTAGACCAGATGACTCCAGTGTGCATACGTTCAAGGTGGCTTAAGATGAAGCAGGTTAGCAGGATAACCACACCCCCTCTTTTCACGAGCCCATTCCCTCCCCTGAGCTGCAGAGGCAGCAGACAGCCCAATGGTCAGGACTGTGTGTACCCACAGATCTGAATGACCCAGTGGGCATTTTGTCTAATTTTAAAGGCCTATTGGGAAGTTTTCCTGCTCATAGCTTCATCCATTCACACCTGTACCCTCTGATCCCCATTAGATCCGCCTCTGATGGACCACACACCAGTTAGCTCAAACACTGTTAAAGCCCTCGAATTTTTACACAGAAATTCCTTACTTGGGACTTCTGCTACATCCTGGTAACTTTAAACTTCAGCTTTGTCTCCCAAGGGATTTGCAGAGTAAATACAGTTCTAGCCTGGTGGTACTGGGCACCAGGCCACTTCTTCTAGTGAGGGCGGTTCTCTCCACCTGGCTCCTGTCCATGGGATGCTCTAAGTCTGTTGAGGCAGAGGAGTAAGTAGCACAGCTCTTTCCGCTGTTTTTAGAATATAGCTTTCCTCAGCTTCTCACACAGAATGACAGCTTTTATAACCCTGAGTGCAGGGACACCAAGGAATGAAGGTTCAGTGAGAACAATGCCAACATCCAACGCTGCTGTTTCCATGTGGATGTTTCTCCCGCTAAAAACAGCTACAACTGAGGCCCCAAAGCATGTTTTCTACTGAAAATTCCTCCCAGCTTCTAAGTGAGCCTTTTCTAATAGGAAGGCAGCGGTAGCAGCTAGCTTTTGTGAGAAATATCCACATGAATGGTTCCATTTAACTCCGGGCAAGGCTGAAGCCGAATGTGAGAGTCGAGGTCAGGGTGATTCCATCAGCTTTATGCCTGGAGAGATCAGAGTGACATTCAATGCAAGCGCCCTGGACCAGGTCAACTGCTAATGCTGCACCTAGCACCCCAGGACTTGCCAGAGGTACAGGGTCACCCTTTGGCAAGGGCACTCCTGCATGAGAGAGGCAAAAACTGCCAGCCTCAGCATGGCCAGTCACATTGCCTTTCTGTGAAGAAGTCATTGAGGGTTGGTAAGAAGCAGTGGACGTTTACCTTAAAGAATGTCCTCGCTGCCTGTCTCTGTACTAATGAAGCAGGCTCCGTGTAAGGAAACAAAAAAAGAAAGAGTTGTTGTTTTCAGACACAGAATCATAGGAACCTCCTCTCTGTGGCTTTGTATTCATTGGCCAACATTGGTACTAATTAACCTTTTGCCCTTTGGCCTTAGGAAATGAAACCAGGCATCTCCTGAGAATCTGCCCACAGATAAGTGTCTAGAGCTGGCAGCCCTCTCGTCCTCCCCAGTGGTAGGAGCTAATGAGCCTGCCCAAGAGCACTGTGGGGAGGGGGTATGACATGATTCCCAAGGTAAAGGCATGAAATGCAAAGTGAAGGCTCTGTGACTTGGGAAGGAGGCTGGCATTTCTCTTAGCCAGGCTGTGCCTTCTAAGAAGTTCTTAGATGGAAAGAAACAGAAGCCAAGTTGGCTTTTTGATGGGAAACTACGCTTTCTCCAAGATTTTTTAGCTGATTTGTTGTGTGGACTAGAAGATGATCAGTGTTGGATTTAAGAGTTATTAGTTTTAATTTAAAAAAAAAAAATCCACCCTGAGACTCGCCCACAGTCCTGGGAAGGATTTCACTCAAAATCCTCTGTTGAGTGCTGTAAACAGGACGGCATTTGGAGATGCCTAGGGACAGAGTATGGCTGAGGTTCAGACTTCAGAGACAGGGATCTGAGAAAAACTAAGATTAAATGTGGCTTTGGAAAACATATGTCAAGGGCCAGCGAGACCCAGACGGCTCAGCACTTGCCACTAAGTTCGATCCCCAGGTCCCACAAAGGAGGAGAGAACCAGTTCCCACTCGGTTCTCTTCTGATTTCCTCCTGTGTACTGTGGCATGTGCATACACCACACGCGCACGCACACGAACACACACACACACACACACAAGCACATACACACATGAGAGAGAGAGAGAGAGAGAGAGATAGAGAGAGAGAGAGAGAGAAGTCAAACAGCAAAACAAAGTTCCAAAACTACAAGATATACTCTGAAATTGGTCATTAATTTTCAGCGTGGTATCTGCACATCAGAATGGAAATAAAAGGAGGGAGGGGTCTTACTCTCATTCTTTACTTAAATAAGAGTCTTCTTTCTCTGTGTAGTGAGCACTTCTCTCAAGTGTCAAGAATTCGTCAGTACTTTTGAATCTGAGAGAGGTGGGAAAGGAAACTTCAGATGTGATTAGAAGCTCTCCACAGTCCTCTGTGAGGGGAGGGCAGACCTCTGCAAGGGCTGACAATGGCCTAGGGGAAAGGTATCTACCCAAGATTAGTGTGTCAGCAAACACATAAGGCACAGAAGCCCCACATCGTTGACATTTGAAGAACAAAGCTATCCATCAATGTCCTGGCGTGGATCGATCAGACAGAATTCTACTTCTGAAAACCTAATAGTATGATGGTAATAATGTAGCTATAAAACCTCCAGTCTGTAATTGACTGCTTCCACTTGAAGTGAGCGCGTCTCACAGGGTGACTAATGCCCACCTAAAAGTTTCTTCTGTGTTGAATGGCAATCGGTTGCACCTTACGCCGTTCTCGGTGGATGGCTTTGCTAGATAATGGCCTAGGGACAGACACAGAGGTGGGTGAGCAGAGACTGTCTTCTAAAATGAGTGATGTAGGTGTGTGATCCTTAACTCCGAGTCTCAGGTTCTTCTCCGGCTGTCTCCTAAAGGGACGAGTCTGCCACTTGCTGACAAAACCACCCAGTTAAAATGCAGACTATGGAGTCAGTGCCATGGTGGCATGTTCCTCCTTGGGGCATCGAGGTCTTGGTGGTGTGCTGTATAGTCAATGTGGTATTCTAATTGCAACTGAAGGGCTTAGGGTCTGTATACTGGCCATGTATAAGCATGTGAACACAGGGGAGGAGAAGGAGAGCAATCTTAAGCTTCTGGACCTTCTGCAACTGCAAGGAACCAGACCAGAGATCTTCACAGACTACAGATACAAGAACTTCAGAGGAAAAGAAAGCTTCCTGATGCTGCTGTATGTTAAAAGGGGAGGGGGGGTCACTCACCTCACCACACAAATTCTGGGTCTTCTACTGGTGCCAACGGCAGCAGATCAGGCAAGAAGCAGCAAGTGTGGGACAGCTCAAGGTAGTCACCCTAATGATCAAGTTCAGCAACAGCCCCATGCAACGGGACATGGCAGGACTGTGTTACATACCTCAGTGTTTCGATTTGTGGTTAAAAACTACTTCCCCTGGACAGTGCTTAATATCGTATCTGAGAGCTCCACCCTTCCCTTCAATAACGGAGAAGGAAGCTCTCTGCATCCATCAGCCCACAGTTGCGATAAAAACCCCTTTCATGCTGAACTAAAGCACAATGAAGCCACCCCAAGCCTTTCTATCCCTGAAATCCACAAAACCTTTAGGGGTTCTGAAATGTATTTTGAAGTTCTCAGTTTTCAATTCCCCACAACTGTTTGTTACCAAACAGTGTTTGGCTACAGAGTTAAGACTTCATTGTAACTAAAAATGTTAATTAATATGTCCAGCGGCTTCTAATGGACCTTGAGTGTGTGTGTCAGGTTGCTCAGCTGCCCTTTGATGTATACTTAAAGGTAATTGGGGAGTCTTACTGATGTATTTTTAAAGAGCCAACTATTGATTAATAATGTTTCAGTATTAATATAGCCACTTTGTGTGGATCAAGAAACATCAACAGTGGAAAACCCATATTTATCTACGAATTAACAACTCACTATAGATCTGTTACTTTAAGCTAAATGGGGTGCATCCACTCATGCTATCCCAGCAGGGACTAGGCCCCTCATAAGAAAGATTAAAGCCCAAGCCGGACTTATTGTTCCCCTGCATAAAATGAGAGCTATTTGGGGCGTCATGCCCTAGTGCGGCCAAAGAACAGCTGCAGTGGAGCCAGGTCCACTTCCCACCCTGACAGGCTGGTATTTTTAATGCCTTCCTTGATGAAAATGCTTCATACTGTGGGAGCTTTAATTGCTTCCTGGGCCGAGCGGAATGAAATAAAAAATGATTGTACCATTCAGGTTGGAAGGAGGACGAGCTCAGCCTTCTCCCTGCTTGAAGCCAGTTGTACGGTTCATATACTCCAAGTGTGCGCTCATTCAAATTGAATTACTGCAGAGAGGAGAGCTGGGGTGTGCGGGAGACTAGTGAGGAAGCAGGTCCTGAGGCTGGGCTTCAAAACACTAGGCAGGGCCAATCTCCAGCAGGAATTGGCAGCCCCATGACATCTAGAAGGCCAGAGACTCTACTCAGAGGTGGGGTGGAATAAAGCTCCCGCCTTGTCTTGAGCATGGAACAACCAGTCCACATGAGCACACTTCTCATGTTTACATGGTAGGTAAACAAATGGGGGAATCCAAGACAACTTACAAACAGCCTCCATGGCGTGTCCCATGCTACAAAACTGCAAGCCAGATTTCTGTAAGCGTCACTTTGCTCTGAGCCAATGACAAAGTATCTATCCCTGCCTTGCAGCCACCACCTGAATCTGAATACTATTCAGATTTAGAGAGAGAAAATCCAGCAGCTGCCAAGGCTCCTCTTCTCAGTTTAGTCCTCTCTACCTTCAGTGACCTTGGGAAGTTTGACTAGCAGGCCAACAGGCTGGAAAAGCCACTGATGGGAAGCTAACATCCTGGAACCAAAACGAATGCATGATGGGGTGAGCGGCACCCTCGAAAGAGGGTGGAACAGATAGACCCAAGGATTCCAGTTCTGGGTGAAGATCTCAAATGAGGTAAGAACCTGAGGAAGGCCGACAGCTTTGCTGAGAGAAGTGTGCTGAGATAGATTTCCATCATCGCTGCTCTTATTGGTAGAACTGAGTTAGGGGCCATCAAACTAGGAATGCTTAAATTGCTTTGACAATAATACTCTTCTCATGAAGCAAGGCTCTTGCTCCCAGTCTGGCTTTGTGGGTAGATCTGGGCAGTACCCACAAAATAGGAATCTCTATTTTATCATTCCTCCCATGTAATTCTGCCAGACCAGAGCCTAAGAAACATTACACCACCAAAATAAAATGCTTTCCTGGAAATCACTATGTAGTAGTAAGGTAAATTTTCTCCATATAAAAGCTTAGGGTAGGCCAGTAACAATGTAAGCGCTAACCGTGCATTGATAAGCTGGTGTCATTCATCCACACACAGTGTTGTGCTGTTACTTATCCTGGTGTTGAGGCCAGGCAGGATAAAATCTGCCCCTATTATTCCAAGACCGACCACACTGAAATTCAGCTCAAGTTGATGAGCATTAACTGTATCAATGATTTGCCCTGAGCACTGTACTGATTACTTATAGGAAATACAAGATAATGTGAGGTGGAAAAGAATAATTCCTTCTACCTGAAATCTTAAGGGCTACTATAGCCAAATATTTTTGTATAATATATATACATATATATATATAAAATATGAATACATATTCAAAATTATATGTGAATTTAGAAAAAGCAAGAGTTGGCAAAGTATAGACTACTTATGAACAACCCTGCGATGACAGAGAATGCCCTCGAATCACGTAAAGTCGGGTTTCTAGGCTGGGGAAGCAGTTATGTGGGGAAAGCGCTTGTTATGGGAAGAGGAAGACCCCAGTTTGAGTCACCAAGAGTCACACAAAAGCCAGGCAAAGCAACGCACACCTCTAATTCCAGGGCGCCTGTGACAGAAGGGAGGGGGTATAGGAGGAGAACCCCCGAAAGTTCACGGGCCAGCTAGCCTGGCATACAAAGCAGGAAGCAATGCAGGGACTCGAGATCAAATGAGGTGGAAGGTGAGAAATGACACCCGAGGCCGCGCACCAGCCTCCTCAAAAGCACACAGGTAACCAACTGCATGCCCACACGCTTACATATGAACGTGTGTAAACACATAATGCATGTACATGCACATACAGCATACTCTCCCCACACAAAAGATAAAAACAAATGAGATTTCTAAGGCACTCATAGTTGAGAACAAATCCTACAGACATGAAAGAACTAAAATGTAAAACACAACTCTAAAACTTTCAGAGGAGAGCAGATGGGATGGCTAGCGTAAGAAAAGAAACTCTGAAACAAGACACAGAAGGCTCCACACCACAGAGAAAACATTGATGAGTTAACCATATCAGGACGAAAGACTGGCAAGAAAAAAAAAATTATTCCAAAGCAAAAAGATGAGCCACAGATAAGGGAGAGACTGTGAAGTCTCAGAGAGGCGGAAGAGTTGGATGCAGAAGTCACACGGCCGTCGGACAGATCCACGGGAGTGGGACACAGCACAGGTGACTGGTACCAGAGGTTACCATGACAAGAATACAGTGCGTCAAGCTAAAACTCTGAGGATGCAAAAGAAACGACTTTAGGATTAAAACAGCCAAGAAAGTTCATTTTTTTTTTTTAACGATGAAGAAAACCTTAGCATCGTGTTGTATTTCACTGTTCTGAGTTGGGGGTCTAATGTAGCAGCGGGCTCTCGCGGTGGACGAGGCTGAAGTCCTTTTCCTTCAGTTCTACCTCTGGATAGGTGGGGCTGCATCACACTTCGGGGTGTGGCCCTCGCGCCCTGTCTTGGGGAGTGGTTAGTGCAGTGCCCCGCCCACACCAGGCTGAGAAGTGCACTGCGCCAGAGGAGGACGCAGCTCAATCTTCACCCTGTTTTCATATCGCTGCTTCCATTAAATATTATGATCCTTACTTAAATAGATATTTAAATATCTGTATCATAGTGTTATGCAAATTACCACCTTTCAAATTACACAAACTATGCTGACGTATCTCAGCTGTCAAAAGGAAGCGAGGAGGGACAGGTTCCTACAATTCTTTTAACAAAATACTTGAACAAGAATTTGAAGATGTTCACTACAAAGAACCGTCACTCACCTACGTATGTCACATTGTCATGTACGTCGTTTACTTCCAATTAGTCACGATTATGACCCAAATACTCACTGACAGGAGACAGGAAGTATAAATTATAGACCGCCACACGCTGAAGTGATGATGTAACCGATGGAACCGGCAGGAAAGAATGAGTAAGACTGTCATGTACTAAACGGGATAAACTTCCATGCAGGCAAGTGGCTACGGAATGGTAACGTTTACGAAAGAGAGTAATACCCCAGGCACACATGGGCAGCACACACATACACGGTACTCACATATCTGCCAGTCCATGGGTACAGAGAAGGCATAAACATGAGGTTGAGCTGATGACTCAGTTAAGAGCACACACTGCTCTTCCAGAGGACCTAGGTTCAGTTCCCTGTAGGGATGTCACACAGCTCACAGTGACCTGTAACTCCAGCTCTAAGGGGTCCAATGCCTTCTTCCAGTCCCTGCAGGGACTGAACTTGTGCACAAAGCCATGCATATAATTGAAAAGTAGTAATAAAATAAAGTCTCTTAGTAAAAACACGTAAGAGAATGATCAGCGACTGAGGGTACCCCATGTGTGAGTGAACCCCAGGTTGTCTCGGCAGGGAGTTCTTACCATACAAAAGGCTGTCACTGAGAAAAGCAACGTGACGTCTCGGGCAGGACAAAGTGGTGTAATTATATGGACCTACACCACTGAGCTCCTTCCCCATGGGAGAATGTCCTCAGCGTGAGCAGGTGTCAGCCAGAAGTGGATCAACTACAATCTGCCACGCTAATGCGTTTGAGTTTCTTTCCCTCCTCCAAGAGTTTCTTCAACTTTGGTTTACTCCTGTTTCTGCCAGCGTCAGGTGTGGGCAACCCAAGATACAACACTGTCACTATGTGACCTCCGACCCGACTTTGAGCATCCTGGAAGCCACTCTACAGTCCCTACACTTGACACCTTTAATAGTAACATCACAGAAGTAACTGGGGCTCATGAAATACTCTACACTTGTGGTGGTTTGAAAGAAAATGGACACCGTAGGTAGTGGAATTATTAGGAGGTGTGGCTTTGTTGGAGAAAGTGTGTCACTGTCAGGGTTGGGCTTTGAGGTCTTCTTTGCTCAAGCTTGGCTTAGTGTGACACTCAGTTCACTTCCTGTTGCCTGCAGGTCAAGACCTGTAATCAGCTCCTTCTCCAGCACCCTGTCTGCCATGAAGATAATAGACGGAACTATTAAACTAATAGACTTAAAACTATTAAGCCATCTTGAATGAAATGTCTTGGTCACTGTGTCCCTTCACAGCAATAAAACCCTGAGAACAACACCCAAACTCAATTCATGTCCATCCTCAACTTCCCCTTAGACGTATTCAAATGCCATCCTGTGCCATCCTGCAGGGCAGGAGGGATGTGAGAAAGGAAAAAGTCAGACTGGAATAAGAGTGTTCAACCCCAACTGTAGCAGAAACCTTTTTGGAAAATTTCCAACATTAAAAAAAAAAAATCATTTAAACACATGGCTGGAGCCCCTCCTCAGACCTGGGGGTGAGGTGGGGGAGGGTGGAGGGTACGGAGGTAAAGCAGAGATCTGAATCTTCAAACTAAACCACCCCCTGGGATGACAAAAAGATACAGAATGATTATTGGGGTGAGGGGTGAGGACTGTCTATAGCTAGTTGTGTTGGCAGGTATTTGTGTGAACACATAGTGTTTACTTAACACTTAACCACGTGGATCCCTGTATTATAAAACAGGCAGAGAACCCTTAGTGTGCACACTCTAAAGTGTGCAGGGAACCAGCCCGTGGAGAGACGGTAGAAATGACTTGGAAAGAGAGCTGTTTGGCCTTGACAGAGCCGGTGACTAGCTCCCAAGGCAGGTGTCAGTCATCCGAGGTCAAGCTCCTATGCCCTCCTAATTGCGGCTGGCGGTTTATCCTGCTCCATTGCACTGCGGTGTTTTCAGATGTCTGAAATTCTTTCAGAATTTTCAGAAAATACAAGCTTATGCCCTGACCGCTAGGAGAAAGGGTAACCAGTTTTATCAAGACAAAAGGAGTTGCTATCAGCGCGCGGGCCTCTACCACAGCAAGTCACTTCGTGTCAGCTGGCACATGTCACGGGATGACACAGACAGCTGCGCCTGCCATCCCGCACGCAGCACATCAATGCCTTCTGTACAAGGCTGCAGGGGTGCCTGACTTCCTTTATGAACTGCCATGCGGGGTGGGGGCGGGGGTGGGGGCAGGGAAGCCTCCTTCCTAGGGCTGAGGAGAGTGGAGCAGCAGGAGGCTCCTGTTAAAAATAGGCCCTCCACTCTTCCCACCTACCATGTTCCTCCCCCGCGTATCTGTTTCCTGGGGACACTGCGGGAGATGTCAGAAAGCCACAGGTAGCGTTGTGTGCGTGCGTGTGCGTGTGTGTGTGTGTCTGTGCGTGTGTGTGCGTGTGTGTCTGTGTCTGTGTGTGTGTCTGTGTGCGTGTGTGTGTGTCTGTGTGTGTGTGCGTGTGTGTGTGTCTGTGTGTGTGTCTGTGTGTGTGTCTGTGTGTGTGTGTCTGTGTGTGTGTGCGTGTGTGTCTGTGTCTGTGTGTGTGTGCGTGTGTGTGTGTGTCTGTGTGCGTGTGTGTGTGTGTCTGTGTGTGTGTGTGTCTGTGTGTGTGTGTCTGTGTGTCTGTGTGCGTGTGTGTGTGTGTGTGTCTGTGTGCGTGTGTGTGTGTCTGTGTGTATGTGTGCGTGTGTGTGTGTGGGTGTGTGTCTGTGTGTGTTGTGGGGCAGGGTGGGGAGGTGCCTTTTGCCTGCTGGTGGCCCCTCAGAGCATTTTAAAACAATTAGTAAGAGAGATAAAACTTTAGGGGCTGAATGCGCCCTAGTCTAAAATTCCAGTCTACAAGGGGAGAAAAGCAGCAATGGGAGCCTGGAGGAAGTGAGCTGCAGGAAGAGCTGAGAGGAATTCAAGCAGCCCCACAGCACCACCCTAACGGTGGTGACCCTGTGGTAAAGGTAACAGTCCCTTAACCAGAGTCCTGGAGCGGCACCCTAAGTCTGACCCCTAAAACCAGGAGCTTTAGACAAGTCCTTCCACCTCACAAGCTCCCCGGTTCCCCATCTACTTAATGAGCACACAGTCGCAAGGGTCCAAACCACCTCAGGCTATCGGGAAGGTTAAGTGAGATAGCACAAGAGTGCCTGTGGTGCCCATGGCTGTTCCTCAGATTATTAAACAGGTCATTTGCTTTTTCCACCACACCAAGACTCCCACTATCCCAAGCCTGTTTCAGAAAGAGCTTTACTAGGGTAGGGAGGGGCACATATTGACAGTCTTGTAAATATGAAACGATCGTTTCCATATGATGACTTCTGTAAAATAATTAGCTTTGATCTTCAGAAAAAGAATCATTAAACAGGAGGAGGAAGCTGATTTGAGGGCACGGAGAGACTGGTGAGAGAGAGGAGCTGGCAGGGAAGGAAAGGGGACACGGGAGGAAAACACATCTGTAGTCCTGTGGGATCGATTCTTAACTTGATTCCAATTACACCTCAAATGCTCAATTTCTTTAGGAAAGAAAAGTTATAATAACATTGGGACACAAGGCTCCAAGGATTGCTCTTCACAGTCACACAGGGACTAACTGGACACCTACAATGTGACACACACCGCGCTAGCCTGTGGAGGCAGGGGGATGCACACGAGTGAGCCCTCTCCAGATGGTGGATTAGCTATCTCTAGCATCAGGCCCAGTTTTAATACATACATCCATCCAGGATGTTCCTGAAAGCCAGAGCCACTGCCATGTTGAAGAAATAATGGGAAATTAATAAGGATCTTGACATGCCTGAGACGACGCGGGACTTGACAATGAAGTCGTTACTCCTTATCTCCTTGTGTTCCAAGAAAGCAAGACATAGCATCACAATAAAAAAAAAAAGGCTCTCCTAACAGTTGATTAGAAAATATGGCCTGCAGAAAACCAAGCTCGTCCACACTGTTATACTTCCACATTAACAACCCAAATATATTAGAGGAAGGGAGGGTTTTCTTCAGACCCCCACAGCTTGAACACAAAGGATCACATTAATAAGATACAATTTAGATTTGCATATTTTAATAAGCTGGGGATCAAAGGGAGCGCATAGCTGAAGGGGTGTTGAAATGTGCACATGCAAACTGCTCACGCAGGAAAAAGGTACGTCTCCCCTCCCTGCAAGACACCTAGAATCTCAATAGACAATTAACACAGGGTTGACTCTCAACACCGTCCAAACGTTTCGGATAGGTATCCTATGACTTCACCTGTTAACCAATGTAGGAGGGCTAGTGGAGACAGCAGAGGGGAAATGACCCTTCACCTGTTGTTAACCAATGTAGGAGGGCTAGTGGAGACAGCAGAGGGGAAAGGACCCCTTCATTCTTCTTCTGTCATCTCTAGTGATGCACCAGCAATGGCCAGCCTGCATTGCTCGGGGAGGGTGGTGCATGAGGGGGATTTGCTATTTACTGAAGTATCGCCGTTAGAAATGGACCCATTATCGGGGACCCAGAACCCCCTTTTGTCACATTTATAAAATGATTTCCCTAGGCAGCAGTCGACGAGAAGCTGTCTTTGCTTCTATATACGGGGCTCTTCCTGTGTGTTCACTATGTATCAACTCAGCATGCTGTGCATGTGTTCTCTGCCTTGAGGGTGCGGATGGGGTGCAGCTCTGTTAGGGCTGGGGTGCAGCTCTGTTAAAAGAATGCTTGTGTAGGTGCCTAAGCTCTGGTTTGATCCCCCAGCATGGGGCATGGCTCACATTTTTAATCGCAGTATCTGGGATATGGAGACTGGAGGGTCTGCAGTTTAAGGTCATCCTTGGCTACATATTCTACCAGATCTGAGTCCAAGGGCATCCTGGGACAGATGAAATCATGTTTCAAAACTAATTGACTGACTCAGGCTACAAAGGATCAGTAGTGGGGCTGGGACTCGAACCTAAGCAGATGAAAGGCAAAGTCAAACCTTGAGTCTTCAGGCCCCCCTGAAGGCCTAGTTAGTTGTTCATCTGCTTACTCGTTGTGTCTCCCGAAGGTGCCTCCTTGACCCTGGCTCAACACATGCAAGCCATCTCAACAGTGGTGTTAGGGTCTTCATCCTTCACCTCTGACACACACACACACACACTTCCTCTAACATTGTTTTCTGTCACACATACTTCATCAAAGTAGTTCCCGATGTCACACATTTTTTCAGAAACCGTCCAGATAAAGACTGTCAGTTTTCCCTGTCCAGCTTCAGTCTCTGGGGTGAGGAACATGGAAACATCTCTGAGGGGTTACACAGTACTTTCCCCACTGAGCCATTACAGCCCGCAGCGCCTTAAGAACCGCACCCGAGAGGCCCCTCTGACGGGGCTGGGACCACCAGCTGCAGCAGCTGCACGCTGTCTTCCAGAAATCTGGTATTAGGAAGTCTCTATGGACTACGGACTCCCAGAATAGATACCCAGGCAAGGCCGCGTACAGGCCCCAGATGTGCTTTCTGCTCTGCGTTTCCATGGACACGCCTGGATTCTTATCCCACTCTGTGAATTAAGCAACTCAAGTTGGTTTCTTTTATCAGAACACTGACTATGAATCATTCTGAAGAATATCTTGGCAAGTTTCTATGGCCTTAACTGAAGGCACGAGGAACGTTGCTGGATAGGGACTCTATATCTCCTATAAGGCCAAACAGGAGAGGCACCAATGACATCACAACCAATGACTCACAGATGGGGCCCTTGATAATCCATATGACAGTGGAGGAAAAATCTCTGTCACTGGACAAAATGGGGTTTAAGAATGGTAACAACAGATGTACCATGAACGTGAGAAACTACAAACTAATCTTACAGGAAGTCAGAGAAAGGTGAGCACATTGGTATTGACAAATGCCACCACCTGGCTTAGGCCAGGACCTTCCAGACAGACAGAGAAGGCAGTTTTAAAAAGATATACACACTCCTCAAGGTCCTGGGAGTTTGGTGCTGAGGTCCAGGGGGACAGAGGGAAGGAACAAATGTCTACCCATTTATTTGTTTGTACAGACTCAAGCAATGGAGCCTGCACTTTATATAGAGTCTATGGAAGGAGAGAGAGAAGCAACACAAGCAATGAAAGATAAAGACAGAATTTATCGTACAGAAGGAGTAATGCATGAAAATGGTGTAGACACCATTGTTCTGCTGTAGCACAGTCAGAGGGCCAAGTCCACCACACCTGGGAAACCCGGGGCAGGGAAAGCTTGCTTGAGACACAAGAAAAGAGGCCATTATGTCTAACCCAAAGTAGGGAAGGGAGACACACGGATGTGGGAGAGGCTGCTGAGAACCAGACCATTCTCAAAGTCATCGGGGGACAAAGGAGTCTTGGGGTCATTCTTAAGCGCAGTGAAAATCACCGAAGGGCTCCTAGTGAAGAAGTGGCACAGTCCGACTCGTGTGTGTGGCGAGCAACCATTTCATCTCTGGGTGACTAGTGAGTGGTGGTGGTGACTTAAGGTGGCTCAGAGAGGGAGCGGGGGCATCCGTGTGGACACTATTCAGAGAGGGAGCGGGGGCATCCGTGTGGACACTATTCAGAGAGGGAGCGGGGGCATCCGTGTGGACACTATTCAGAGAGGGAGCGGGGGCATCCGTGTGGACACTATTCAGAGAGGGAGCGGGGGCATCCGCATAGAGGCTATTCAGAGGGAGCAGGGGCATCTGTGTGGACACTATTCAGAGAGGGAGCGGGGGCATCCGGGTGGAGGCTATTCTGATAATTCAGCACCCTGCATGGTGTCATCACAGCAATATCTTCACTGTGACATTTGCAATGTCCCCCATGCAATCCTTGAGCTCACCCACTCGGCAGCAGTCTGCTGGGAGACACCGGGAGCACGGGGTTGGCTTTTTAAACTTAATTTTTTGGTGATTTCAAAACCCCACGCACATGACTTTGCCACCATAACCATCACCTTGCCTCAGTTTATCTGCCTTTCTGGGACTTCCAGAGCAGGAGGAAGACTACATAGGTAAGGGCCAGGAAGAGATTAGCATTCTCATGGATACCTGGCCAGGATCAGGGTCAGGCTCAGTGTCCCTGTCTCTGTAGACCAGCAGGCTTTTCCAACAACAGTTCCTTACTGGTTGGGCACTTCCTACTCCCCTCCCTTTAAGATACTTCTTAGGATGACTTCCGTTTACTGCAGAGTTGTTTACAAAGCTGTGATCCTACCAACTGTAAAATTAAATAGCTTGGCTTTTAAAAATGGGAAGGTATGTGTTGGCCTTCTGTATCCTCGGGTCGAATCTTGTGGATTCAATCAACTAAGGATGGAAAATATTAAGAAAAAAATTTAATCTGTCTCAACATCTACACACGCTTTATTGTGCCAACCTTCCCTCAACAATACAGTACAACTGTTATTGACACAGTGTTTATGGTGTGTTAGGTATTAAAGATGATTGACAGTGTACCAAACAGGAAGACTTGTGTAAGAGCCAGGCAAGTATAGTATCGTTTTATACAAGAGACTGCACACGCTCTGTTTTGGGTTCCTGTGGGAGATCCTGGAAGTTATATGGAGGGACAACTTACAATGAGCCAGGGTAGGCAAAGATACCTCCAATAAAATATAACATTTGATATAAGGGAAAACTCAGAAATTGGACAACATGAAGTAAACAAACTTCTGCTGATCAAACTGATAGCATTTAGACAGCAAAAGGCAAGCAAGCTACTGTGTGGGTGGAGATGTTTGTAATACATTCATCTGACAAAAGATTTTCTGAGCATTCCAGGAATCAATCAGGAAAACAAAAAAAGCAGACAACCCAGCAGAAGCAGGCAGAACCAGACATGCGCTCGCAAGAAACAACATCCAAGTAGTTTTGACAAGAGAAAAACAGAACGAGGAGCAGAGCTCAGCATCACTAGCCCTTGGGGACTAGTGCTGTAAAGCTATGGGAAGCCATGGCAACTCCAGGAGGTAGCTATAAAAGAGGAGAGCCAATGAGAGCACACATGGTTGAGAGCATAGATCACCCAGCACAAGCACAGCCTGGCTGGGATGGAGAGGGAGCACTTAGGAAAACAGAAACACAGAACTCTTTACCAGTACTAACTAGGCTGGATGTAAACATATGACCTAGTAAATGTGGCCAGATGAAGTGTGTATTTGTGGGTATCTGTGTGTGCATGTGTGTATATGTTATATGTATATGAGCAACAGACACACAAGGATCTTCATTGTTGCAATATTTGTAGCCCTGACCTAGATAAGAGTCAGAGTCCAGCAACTATGCAGTTGGTGCCTGTGTTGTCATAAGAGAGAGTCAACACGCGGCGATGAAAACCAACAAACTACTGCTCCATGTAACAAAATGGACAAGTCTTATGAACATAATGATATTAAACAAGAGGAGTCAGCTGCAGAGAGTTCATGGTATGTGTTCACTTATACAGAGTTCAAAGGTGAATCTAATCTATGCTGATAGAAGACACGTGGAGGCTAACTCTTGAGGTAACCTAAAAAAGAAGAGGCCTTTGGGATCCCAGGACCTCTTTGATTCTTGACTAGGCGATACACACAGGGCTGTGTTCACTATTTAAAAGTTTTTCTATTAGTGTGCTCTTTGTACATGTCCAGGGTTGTTCAGGGGATTCTCAGGCATACATAATGGGCTGTGAGCTAGGCTCACACATCTTGCTGTGTACCCACGATCAGTTTACTGTTCCACAATCTTCACTCCAAGTTAACTTCCACAACAGCAATTTCTAAGGTCTTTTTCACGAGGGCTTACTGAGCACTAATACACAAGAGATATCAGACTGGAACAGAGGAAGGATGTGGCTTTAAGATGGGGGCGTCCCTATAAGGGGAGGACATCCCTGACCGAGTTGACCTCCCAAATTCAGAATCTCTGGCCTTTGTGCCCTTGGCCACCACTGTCAATCAGTTGGAACTGTTCCACACACAGGACAGGCTGTTTCAAAGCAACCCTGCTGGGAGCTGTTCTAGGAGCACGAATACAGTGCCTCGTATCTCTCCTTGCAGTGTTTATACATTACGTACAGTAAGTTAACGCGCTTGTTATTTTTTAAGTATAATTACTTTAAATCTAATGGTATTGTTAATCACTTCTCAGAACTACTTTATGTCACCAATGTCATTTGAATTTATCCCTGTATCACTTATATGAAATAAGTGTTATACTTCTCATATTAAAATTAGGGATGCAGACACAACAGGCAAAATCACAAGCTCACGAGGCAGATGACCAGCAGAAAAAGTGTGTTAAATACAGTCTCTGGGCTCCCACACCCCATAACCGCTGTCAGTACTGCCACAAACACAGGGCTTCACCGTCCCTCTCCCCTCACCTTCTAATGTAGAAAGCCATGAGGCGAACAGCAAAGGCCACCTGGCCATCCACTTTTTCTCAGAAGGTAGATTCCCTTGACAAGAGTGATCTGTTCAAGTCACCTGCAGATATCTAGAGAGAGTCCTCAGGGAAACAGAGAACCACCTCCCAGAGCACAGAAACTTATCAGCCTGGACGAATAAAACATGCTTCAACAAAGGTCTGGGAAGGCGGCTCCGTGGGTAAAGCGCTTGCTCTAAGGAAAAGTTCAATCCGCAGAACGCATGTAAAACAAAGACAGGCACGAACAGTGTCACATGCTCACAATCCCAGGACTAAGGAGGCCGAGACAGGCTCATCCTGGGGACTCCACGGACAGCCAGCCTCACACACTTGGCAATTTCCAGGCCAGTGAGAAACATGTCTCCAGAGTCGATGTGGATGACACCTGAGGAATGCCAGCCGAGACTGCCATCTGGATTCCGCACAAATGCTCACACGTGCGCATACACATGTGCATACGTGTACACACACACATCCAAGATCAGTACAGTAATTTTTCTATGCTGCTCAGCTCCAGCAGCGTCCCCCCTTCCAGCACAATCAGGTTCAGGAAAACACAGCAGTAAAGGCAAAGCCCAGGAGGGCACTGCTTCCCCAGAACCTCATGAAAAATGGAAGGTCTGGCTGTCAGAGACAACGGCTGCTTCACGGGCACCCGTCCTTTTGCCGGATGCATGCCGGGTGCGTGCTGGAGCTGCAGGCTGAGCCGGAGCTGCAGAGGTTTATGGGCGCAATGACTGGCTCTGGGTGGTGAATCTGGCAGGTTGGCAGGAGAAAGGTCTCTATTGGAACAGGCTCTGCAGACACCTACTTTTAAAAAAAAAAAAAAAAAAAAAGGCAGCAAACAAGAAGGCTGCCATCCCACATATGCCTGAGTGGCCCATGCTGTGTCAGCCTCACGTGCAGCAGGTGCCAAGTGAGATGTTATTCCAATCAATCCACCAGTCAGTTTCCCTCACCCCTGCAAGAAGGCAGAGGCCCCCACACCAGACAAATGGCACAGAGTACCACTAAACACGGGGACGCAAGCCATCAACGGATGCCCTGTCCCTGGTCTCACGGTCCATGGGGAAGGACAACAAAAGAATATTCTACTTAATGAGAATAATCTGTCATTGCTGCATCAATCTGATTGATGTAATGGGACCATTTCAACAGAGGAAATTATAGGTCATTAGGGGCCATTTCAAATGAAGTTAGGGGGCTAAATGGTTTTCTTCAGCTTTCTCAAGAATTCACCCAGAATTTTATTTCGTGCATCTCCTTCTGAGGGTAAGTGGAGGCCGGCACGTTGGGGGGACGGGAACAATTCTTCGCATTTAGACTCAGCCACCCCTTCCCACCTCTACTCTCTGTCCATACCTCCCTGCAATGTGGCACTTAGGTTTGATCCAACATGTGTGCCCCCCCCCCCCACGTCCATTCTTTATTTTCTTCACTGATAAAAACAAACACCCCGGTTCTGGGTTGTTTATGAAACAGTCTGATGATGTGATTCCAATTAGACGGTAAAGAGCTACAATAAAAGGAAACTATAAATCATGTTACCGTCTGTTCGGGGCTGACAAAAGCAGGCAATGGAAAGGTTAAGTTGATGGTCTGCATTTAATCTGTTCTATTGTGGAAGTAAAACCCAATTAGAGGTGGTATTTCACTGCAGGCTCTCACTGTCTCCCCTTTGTTCTTTAATTGGAATTGTACCTATTGTGTTTCCAAACTAGGGGGCGGGGTCATTATCTCCTTCCCCCAGTGTGGTGTAAGGGGCACCCTCTTGATAAACCTAGATCACCATGCACCAATGCCTGCTAATTATAGCCAGCCTGTCGCAGAGCCGGCTTTTTTTCCCCCTCCAGAGTTTAGGAGCTGGGCTGTCTTTAGATAACAGGCCATAATGAACTCTACTGCCACCAGTTTTGCTCTCCCAAGGAAGGATGAGTAAGGTGGGAACTCACACAAAAGGAGTTTTCAAACTGTAGAGGAAAGTTTAGCCTGCACAGTTCCTCAGACGCTAGCCCTCCAGTCACTGTGTGAGCTCACACAGGTTCACCAGCCGGCGCATTTTAACTCAGACTGCCTTCGTTGTGGATTTCCAAGTCAGTCTTTAGTGATGTCCTCTAAGGTGCAGCACCCTCACACTCCTGGATCTGGGTATGGGATACACAAGAGAGACAAGTATGCCCCCAAAATCCCTTTCTAAACAACCCCCTAGCTATGTTCAGAAGACCCTTCACACTAGGCAGCCTAGGTGACACCACGGCGGGGGGGGGGGGGCACTTCTCTCTTTTCTCTCTTGCTTTTTGCAGACCTATGCCTTCCAGCTCCTGGGAAAGGTTCAGAGCTGTGCTCATTTGCGCCTTCATGCTTCAGAGCACACTGCCTTGACGCCCTGAGCTCTGCTTGTCCTTCTAGGGGTTCCTATCCACCCTTGAAGAGCACCACTGCCTGCCTATCAAATGCTGTTCTGTCCTCTCCTACAGTAAGGTGCCTCCTCCTCCCTCTCTGACGCTCTTCCTCATCCTCCTTGTCCAGCTACAGCCTCTGCACCACAATGCCAATGTTTGGAGGGGTAGCGCATGCTATCCCGCAGGCCTGTTCTTGCTACAGAACTACCTTAATAAACTGTGTATTCTTAGTGTCGTGTACAATGCATGTCAGGAGAGCAAAAGAACGGTAGGAGTGAAGAATACATGAACTCATCAGTGAATCAATGAACAGAGATCTCAGAGCTAGCAATGGGGACATCTCTGACATACTCCATAGACCCCAATTTTATAGAAACAACTCAGCTGGAGCATAGAGTCTTCTAGTCTTTGCTCAGTTTTTTTGATAAGCCAGAAAGACTTTTTTATAGGAAGGTCTCCAGTCTCTTCTCTGGATTGTTCCCATAATCTAGTCATACTGGCAAATGGCCTGCTGACCCCACACCATGATTATGGTCCCTAACTTGGGCATTCCCATTATCCCCCACAATCTGAGCAGGTGCAGCAAGATGAAAAGCACACTGTTAGATAATGTGGAGACAGCCCTCTGCCTGGTCAGCGTGCTACTCAGAAAGCAACCGAGGAGACCAAAGGCCTTGGCAGATGCTTTGATTATCAGGTATACCCAGAAAATGAGAACAAGTCATGGGGTCCCAGAGGGCAGACATGGATGGGCCGTCACCAAGCTCAAGAACGTGACGAATGAACGAATTATTCAAGCAAAGATTCTGCAAAGGGAAGAAGAGGTGGCTATACCTCATTAGATTTATTAGGACATTCTGCAGCCTCCAAGAGGCTTCTCTAGGAAAGCAGTTACACCTCTGGCCAGAGAAGAAAAAAAGCTGCAAATCTTGAGGTGAGGTCAGACACAGGAAGGGAGGCCATTGCTGCAGACAAAAAGCCAGCAGTTCCAGGAGGACAAAGTCAACTTGTGGGCAGACATGGCTGCTCAACCACACATCAGCAGGTTCCTGGAAACCGCTCAGAATGAGGAAGCCACTGGGGCTCACCCCCTGTCCACAAAGAGCGAGCAGGGCAAGGAGGCATTCTGTAGGCATCTGGCACCCACAGGGAACTGGGCTGCCCTGAGTCCAGTGACAGTGGACACCAAGAAGGGCCAAACTCACAGGGCCATAGGGAGCCCAAAGCTCTGCCTGTAGCATGGAAGTGCCAGCACTCTTGGGCCCTGGGAAGGAAGGGGGCACAGACCTTTCCCACTGTGGCACTCTGTCCTTGATCCCATCAAACACAGAGGCCTCCCATCCTCCACTGCACAAATTTTGTGTCTGAGGGAATCAGGGCATTGTCCCGGCCACATAAAAACCAGGCCAGCATGTGTCCTGGCAATCCAAGCATGAAATATGACCAATGTGTACAGGCCACAGAGCATGGCTGGAAACAAGAAAATGGAGACCAGTTCCCAACATGACTTCAGAGCACAAAAGTCACCTCCAGGAGACTCGATCTCCCTGATGACCCCACCCTTCCATGGTGGCAGAGTTAGGAGCCCCCACTCTGGCCTAGTTCATTCTAGTCCTGCCTATCCAGCAGTACCTAAATGTGCTCCTCAGAATTGGATGAGGGTCCCATGAAGGGTTCCCCAGTCACAGACACACGAGCCAACCACAGTTAACTGACCATGAGAGATTGCTGCAGAACTTGCCATGGCCTTTCCATGCCTCTATGCAACAAAGGTTCACAGGCAACACGGTGAACTACTCTTCTATGTCCCCAACACTGACTTCTGAGAATGGCAAAGAGCAAGGGAAGTGCCATTCTTGAATGCATGCTTGGAGCTTCCTGTCTAGGAGTATGCCCCAGCGAGGTGGCTTCACTTCAGAATGTGAAGCTTGTGGTGGCACATGCGTTTAATCCCAGCAATCAGGAGTCAGTGAGTTCGAGGCCAGCCTGGTCTACAAGAGCTAGTTCCAGGACAGATTCCCAAGCTACAGAGAAACCCTGTCTTGAAAGAAGAAAAATTCAGAATAAAAAGCTCACAGCTGCTGGTCTTGGGTCAGGCTGGGCCAGGAACCCTGCTGTGCTGGCCAACAGGTATCCTGTGATATCAAGACCCAGGTGACCACATACAGAGGTACAAAGCACTGGCCACCATCCTCCCATCCTCCCCGACATCGTTCTTTCCTCTCCAATCGTTCTTTCCTCTCCATTCAGAAAACAAAAAGTAGAGACTTCCCATAATTCCACAGCTTACACATCATGAGTTAACAATGAACCCCACTTCTGCTGACAATTTACAATTTTTTTTCATTTGTAAGTCACATGAAATTTATGTTTTTAGACCAACTGATGTATCAGAGACCTTGCCCTGCCGAAACACGGAACGGTCTCATCCCGACGATCAATTTCATTCTCTACCACCGTAAAAATTATTACTTATTCCCTAGCACCCCATTGCTGACTATAAAAGGCTTTTGGTTTGTGTCTCTCGGTTTTTATTAGTTGTTAAAAATAAACATCCTAGAATTTATGTCTTCGGGTACCCACACTGACTTCCTAGAAGACAGAGATTACAGGAGTCACAGGTTAGATTATTTTTAATTTTAAAAGATATTGTCATATTACTCTCCAAGGCTGCTGTAACCATTTTCCAGGCCCATTAACATTATAGAAGAATCCTGTTTAGCACATTTCTAGGACGGCTATTTGGGTATGTGTCTCTCTTCCGCAAGCAGACAGAAAATGCCTTGAAGGCATCATGCATTGCTGATCCATCTCTGGGTGCTCATGTCCTTGGCATTTGATTTCACTCACACTACACAGATGCATAAGGAATATTTTCTAGATGGATGTCAGTAAGAAATCATTAGACATCATTCAAGTGCCTGAGCTGAAACAATAACCCACGAGCAATAAACTAAGATTCAGTGTTATACAACATGACAAAGGCATACAATTATCAGTAAGAATAACTGTCCTAAATGGGCTGGAGATCAATGGCCAATTAATGGGCAATATATGTTTCGCAGAAGGATGGACTGTCTTTAACAAATCATGCATTTAGACAACCCCCAAGTGGCAGGGACCACCAGGCATGGAGCCACGAATAGATCGGGAAGCCACTCACACACCAATGCGAGTTCCTGCAATCCTTGGGAGGAAAGACACCTGTCAATAACAGCAATGAATTATTAATTCTCTGGTTATAGGATCTTAATTTACTGCTCAGCTCCGCATAGGGAATCCATGCAGAAATAGAAGCCTTGACACTCTAGGCTCCAGGTCTCCTTTTCAGGAAATGCCTGGACAGGGCAGCAGAGTAGCAGAAAGCAGAACCAGGGACAGGAGTGAGAGTGGCCTTGCCTGCTGGGATAGGAGCGTGAAGCTCTGGTGGCCTCTGAGGGTGAAGCAGTCACTGAAAGTAACAAACGGGAGCCTCCTGCCACTCTGGACATGCGCAGTGTGATCCCTGGAAAGCCCTTTCTGTGGCTGGTACCACACTTTGCCAGGCTCCTGCTATCTGACTGCTGGGATTTCACAAGCCCTTCACTGCTGTCTGACACCCACGCATACAGACCTCCCTTACGGTGAGCCCCTCGCCCCGTGTTCTACAGGACACAGCACCATTTCTGTAGCAAAGGCAGAAGAGGAAGTGCCCTCCACTAAGAAGGAGGTTGAAGGGAGTTGGCTCAGTCTTCTAAAGTGCCTGCCATGCGAACGTGAATTTGGATCACCGGTGCTGATGTAAAGAAAATGGGCACGGCAGCTCGCATCTATAATCCCAGCACTGGGGAGGCAGAGACCAGAAGATCCTCGAAAAATCACTGGCCAGTGTAGCCAAGTAAGTAAAGTACAGGTTCAATTAGAGAGGACCTGTCTCAAGAACATGATCAGTAGTGACTGAAAAGATACCCAATGTTGACCTCTGGCCTCTACATGTTTTTATACATGTGAGCATACCCAGATGAACATATATACACATCATACACACACACACACACACAACAGAGAAGGACACTGAACACAGCTATACTATGAAAGTGGAACCTAACAACAACTTTACTATCCTGTAGAAATACATTTGTAAATTCACCTGCAAACAGACCACTTGGTCCTTAATCAAAAGGAAGAAGCATCTGAGCCCCCTCAAAACACGCAGACCCATCGCAGACCCCCAACTTCACACATCATCCCATGTCTCCCAGTTGCTTCTGTCTGCCAGCTGTCTCTCAAGTTCTAGATTTAAAGGATCACACTCCCTTCCTTGTCTTCAGGATGAACCCACATGCTAACCACGGTGTGGTTTATCAGCTCTTCCCAAATCTAAAAGACACCAGCCTTGGCACAATAAGCATGTGTTAAACTTGGAGTCAATCCGTGCATGGATCTAAGTAGAGGTCGTTAAGCCAGAGAAGATGTCAGCCTTAAAGTATAAACAGAAATAATCTAAGAGCAGAGAAAAGAAAGAAGAGCAGGGTCTCTGTGTTTCTCCACTGGCTTGAGACTCTCACGTGGGTGGCTGGGGTCAGGGGTGGTGCTAGGACTGAGACAGACCCACCCAACTGTTTCCACAGCTTCCCAGAAGCACTGGCAGCTAGATCAGAGTGTGCCTCCATCAACTAGTTCTGGGCTTCCTTCTTACTAGGTTCCTGTGGCGAGCATCACAGCCCTGCCAGGGAGGTTCATCTGTAGAGGTTCCAGAGAATGAGAATGCTCACACATACACTCGTACATACAGCTGAACACTTTGCCTACTAGTAACACTCACAGCAAAAACCTATGTTGCAAACTTTCAACTAAACTAACAAATTAGTTTTGTGTGTATGCACACGCATATGTTTGCATGTGTGTGGGTGTGTGCACATGGAGGCCAAAGGTCAATTCTTCACTTTCCATTCGTCTCTCACTGAACCTGGAAGCTCGTTGATTCAGCTAGATGGCTCTCTCTGCCTCCCTGGTGGTGGGGTTACAAGCATGGACAACCACACAGACTTTTTATGTGGGTACTGAGAATTGAACTCAGGTCCTCATGTTTGCAAGCAAGGACTCAACCTACTGAGGCACCTCTCTGGCCCCTGGAAATCAGATTACTACAAGAGCAATAATATACTGATCCAAAGGATTGCATTTCGCTGTGTGTACAACTGTGTTCTTCTACCATCAATGTTGACAGTGAAGAGTGAACTCTATGATCAACAAGGTACGTTTCAAAAGAGAACTTTAGTTTAGAGGAGCCCCAATTGGAATGGGGTGCACTGCTTCTGGATGATTCACAAAGACAAACCTGGTCCCCCATGGTCTATCTTGACACACACCCACAAGTGAAAACAGCTGTGAAGACAGCAGCTTCACTCACAGAAGTGGTCACGCGGCTGCCGGCCATTTTAATGTCACACGTTGCTACTGGCAGGTGACCCCCTGGTCCACAGTGTGGGAAAGGCCACGTGCCCTGCTCTTAATAACTCTGAGCCTGCATGAGGAAAAATCAATGTAATGACCCATAAGAGAAATCTGCTCATAAAGAAGGTCACTAAACACCTTGAGTTATTCTCTGGCTCTTAAGGAAAGAAAACCCCATAAAAACCTATGGGTAGGGCGTAACCTCAGGCTCCATTAATGCGTGTGGCTCAGAAAGGTAAAATACCCATGGGCATCCACGCCAACATTCTCCTCGTCTCCATCCATACCAACAGCTTTTGCCTGGGTGCACCCTGCAGTATCTAAGTGCCCCTGCATCAGACACTTGCCTGAGAAGCACTGGGGCCAAACCATAGCCTGTCACCACCATCAAGTCGATTTGTTCTCAGCAAATTGAAGACATTGTCGGAAAACAATTTATCCACAGCCTCAGGTTTCCAGCATCCCTCTGGTGCCTTCAAGGTCCATTTCATCTTGGCTTGTTTCTTGCTAAGCTCCAAGCCAGGTTGCATCTTGAAAGTCGTGCAAACCTTGAATAAATGGAACTGACTGGTCAGAGACGCAGTTGTTTTCTGCGTGGCCTCCTCTGCTTTATCGTGGTTTGTGCTGTTTCTCTTAGCATCACATGGCCTGATGAATGGGGGGGGGACGACACAGAACCCAAAGGGCTTGTCCCATGTGAGCTGGACAGACATGTCTTTGTCAGCTTCCTCTTCAGGGTGGAATGGACATGGGGCAACTCTGAGTCAAAGGCTAGGATGAGCTATTATATCACAGGCTTCATAGATGATGGTCAGGTTTCTTCCACGGTACCCTGGCTCAGACACCGTAAGGGAACTGAATGAATCCTACCTCCTAGGGCCTCAAGTGTAGTCTGCATCTCTCAGCACTAGGATATGACAGATGAGGAATGTTGCCAGGTCTTATGCAATGTCACCAATTCCTTGGGATACTCTCTTGATTCTGTCACTAAGACTCTTTGTGCTTCCTTTGAGATGACATCACTCCTACCCCTGAAGAGGTTTAAGGTAGCACTAGTTCAGAAGTTCCCCAAGAGGACAACTCCCTTAGCTTGTCTCCATGTCACACCAGCCCGGCCGGCCCCTGCAGAATGCTGATGACTTCACGTTGATAATCACCAGTACTGAGCCCACCCCCCTCCTGTGAATGACCTTCACAACCATACTTCTCATTCGCTGGAAGCCTGAATGCATCCTCAAAGCAAAACTCGGGGCTTCAGTCTGTTGACTTGATCTTGGAAATCAGCAAGCCGAGGATAGGGAGAGAGCTCAGCTGGTGAAGTCCTGCCATGTGTGCACAAGGACCTGACTTGAATCCCCAGAACCCAAATAAGAAAACTTCAAGGTATGTGGCATGCACTTGTAATACTAGCACTGGAGAGCCCAAGACAGGGAGATCGCTGGGGCTTGCTGGCCAGCCAACCAAGCCTATTGGGCAAGTTTCAGGCCACTGAAAGACCCTGTTTCCAAAAACCAAAACAAAATACAGTAGAGACTGTCTGAAGAATGACAGCCAAGGTTAGCCTCTGCACATACAAGAATGAATTCACATGGACAGATAGACAGGCAGGCAGACAGACACACACACACAGAGACAGACAGAGACAGAGAGAGAGACAGACAGACAGACAGAGAGAAAGAGAACGACCTCTTAAGCTCTGCACTTTCCATAAAAAACAAAATTCTAACAGTGACCCTAAAACTCTAAGGGTGACCCTAAAAATCGCAGTATTTGCCAGCGGCTTTTGTGCAGCCAATTAGTCCCTTTTGTAAGCTCCGTCCTGCTTTGGTTCGGGTAAGCGGGAACAGCATTTAAAATAAAGGCATTGTTTATTCACAAATCAAATAAGCTCCCGACAGCTGCCCCAGTGGCTTCCTCATTCAGTTAAATTAATGCCCACGGCCTCAGGGTGAACAGGCTTCTGGGGAGAATGTGGGCATTTATTTTCAGATCCCCATGTGGTGTTGGGTCTTTTAATGCCAGATCCTACTTAATATACCCATGTTATGTTAAACTGTGTGCAAATTTATTCGCCAACGACTTGACAGAATTCATACTATTAAAGTCACGCAGGATTTACACTGGAAAAATCAAGTCTCTACTCCACGCACAAGCTGTGGTAAACCCAGCACCACGAAAGTGGAAGCCCAACCCGTCACCCCGCAGAAACCAGCCCTCATTTTGCTTCCAATGACCACTGTGAGGAAGGCCATTTAAAAGCACGGCAGGCATTTTGTCCCCCATTCATGAAACCATTTATATGAATCCTTTTATACATTTCTCATAAAACTGTTGCTCTTTTAACTACATAGCCACTTGTCTTTCCAATATTTGCTTTTTCATCCCAGCTGAGGAGGCACAGACAGCTCTTAATAACATGTTATTGGGCTCCAGACACATCTCTCAGACTGCTTTCTCCGCAAGCCCAGAGCAACTAAGAAGCAATCTCTGAGTCTGGGGTGAGTTGTGATCAAAGCAGAGCTTTGATTTCTTCAGAGTGTCTCTATGTGATGTCAGTCATTCCGCCTTCAACACACCTTAAGCCCGATCATGGCAGAATTGTAAATGCTGCAGACACACGGTGCCTCTCCACATCTGACTCTCGACTGTCCCTTCACTGTGGACAATGAGAAATCACTTTAACATGCTTAAGATGCCTGGCCTGTCTCTTCTCTCGTAACAGAGAGAATGTCACGCAAGAAAGGCTCTTACTCAGGGAGCAGGTCTGGCTATAACTCATGGGACTGACTGGGCTGCTCCCTTATAGGCTGCAATAGCTACCCACCCAAAACTGTGAAAACCAGTCTGAGTATTCCTCAAGCAGCCTGTAACCGGGACAAGGTCTCACAATGAGACCGAAAGGTTTCTTTGTGACAGAGCTACACTATTTTATGTGTTTATGATATAAGGGTGTGCTTGTTCCTGCGGTAGTGTGGGGGGTCTCCCACCTTGCAGGAGTTGCTTCTCTTGTTCCTGCAGTGGTGTGGGCGGGTCCCCCACCTTGCAGGAGCTGCTTCTCTTTTCACCTCTCAGGTCCCCAGATCTAAATCAAGGTCACCAGGTTTAGCAGGAAGTTGCTTTACCCATGGCTCCATCTATCTTCTAAATACTGCCTGGGCAGACTCCCTCTCCTCTTCTTTCCCCTCCACCCTCAATTTCTGGACAGAAAAACATTCACATTCACATCTCCTCAAAGTATCTCCAGCTACCAGTCACAACCCATGGAGATAGGAAGAGAATCCTAGCAACTCCTAAACCCCAGAATCCGACAGTGTCCCCTCAAACTGTGAAAAAAGATTCCAACAATCCCTGAATTCCAGAATCTGACAGTGTCCCCCAAACTGTGCAGGAAGAGGATCCTAACAATCCCTTCACCCCAGATTCTGACAGCTTCCCCTCGAACTGTATTTCTTTAGGCTTTAAGGGGCAGCAGACAGTCAACAGAATGCAACTTTATTTTCTTCTGGCAAGAGACCCAACCGTTTGTCAACCTGCCAACAGTTCCCCAAGGTTTCTCGTATCAACACTTGGGCTACAGAACTGCCTCCAGGTTTGCACTTGGCCTCCCCGGTGCCACCATCAACAGTTCAGCCTCACCCACATGGCAGGTACATTCTCAGTAAGCCTTCCCTTTCCCCCAACCACGTTTTCCTTCTTAGTCTTGCATGGCACTCACATTACCTATGCCCACAGTCTCGCCCTGGCCAAATCTTTGGCCAAGCGGGCAGAGACTGCCTCAATCTTCTGAACCATCTGCAGGAACTCAGTCCTGTGCCTGTGATTAAACACCATCAGAAAGAACCCTCGGCACCTTTATTTATAAACCTAGCTGTAGCCCGGTTCATTGCTTTTCATTTCCAAGTTCTTTATGAGACTCTTACTTGGTATTATCACAGCACAAAGATCTTTGCCATACAAAACAATCCGACAGCCTGAGCTTAACACAAGGATTTCTAGGTTCCACCTGTAGGATGTCAGCAGCAATCCACACCACCATGTATGATAGTCACCATCCCTGTAAAACCACAACTAGGAAATCTTCAACCTTCAAGACACTTGAAAAGCTCATTCTTGATACATGGAATTCTTAACTAAGAGCCAATGATCTGGATTGGGGCGGTGCTTCAGGAGGCAAGAGCACTTCCTGTGCAAGCATGGGGCTCAGAGCCTGGTTCCTCAAAACCCATGTCTGAGTCAAAAGTCCAACCAGGCATGGTAGTACATACCTGTGATCCCAACTGCCTGGAAGGCTGAGGCAGGAGGATCCTTTAAGTGAATAAATTGGAGACCTGGCTGGCTATCATAATGAGATTCCACCCCAAAAATGAAAAAAAAAAAAGAATCAATGGTCTACGTAGGAGCCAGCCATAATAAGCTAAATAGAAACAGACCACCCAAAAGAAGTTCTTTATTTCCAACCATTATCACCTGCCAGAGTAGGACTCAGCCAGCCTGAGTCTCAGTAGTTTACCCTGAAGCAATACCTGGCTGCAGGAAGAACCACAAACTGAGATTACCCAAGCACCACACAAGAACAGACCATCCAAAGGAAATGCCTAACGTTCCAACCGATGTAGATAGGATCACCTTCCAACACACTCACCAGGACACCCCTAGACAAATGTCAGCCAATCAGGGGTCGGGGTCCTGAATCTCAGAAACCCCTCACCCCCACCTTTACTACTATAAAAACTCAACTCTGAGCTCAGGACTTTCCAATTATTCCAATACGTTGGACACATGGAGAGTCTGCAAACTTGTACAAAATAAAGGCTCTTTGCTTTTCACATGGGACTCAGTCTCCTTGTTGGGTTTGGGGGGACCTCACGGATTTGGGCTTAACAGTCTAAGTATCCAATTTTTATGTTTTTTAGGTAAGACAGTATATTAGTTTACTTAACAATATTTGTTAAAGACCTCAAAGTCTGAGGTATTTTTCTGGAAAACTAGAATGTGGCAGCAGAAGCGTGGCTTAGTGTGTCTCTCACTGTGCTATCAACTGAAGAGTCTCAAAAGGAGATTAAGGCAAAGCGGACAAAGGGTCAAAATGCAAGTGTTGCCTACAAAGGCACAAGCCCTTTTCACACCAGATGCCCTTCCAGGTCAGCCGCTTCCTGCTGTAAATACCCACCTGCTGTCATCCACCTTCCCTTCCTACCCTCCCTCAAGTGCTCACCAGGCCTCAGAGGAAAGAGCGGCCCAACTCTGTTGACATAAATGCTCAAGTTCCCTTCAAGTCAACTATGGCCACGGGGAGGGTGGAAGGGCCGGCCTGAGGAGTCTTTTAAGGTCCCCAGGGGGCTTCCCCTTCCTGCTGTCTGTCAGGCAGAGGCTGCTGAGAGGCTCAAGCTGAATTTTTCATGGGTCTGGCCTGCTGCTGGGTTCTTTTATTCATCATTACTTTTATTTGATCCAACTGTTTCTTGATGCAATCCACATCCAGCATGAAGATTATATGCATACCAGACTTTCCTCCAAATATACAACCCACAAAGACTCTGCTATGTAAACAATCTCTCAATCCTCTGAATTGTTTCAATGCCCCCACCCTTTGAATATTTAGATGTCTGTTCCAGATGGGGCAGTCAAGTGCGCCCTACTCCATGGGAAGCAAGCAGTCTTGTGGTAGGCTGGACTCCTTTTCTGGCTGTGCCTCCTGGCTTATACCAACCACCAACTCTGAGCCCTATGTTCCGCCTCCACTGCAGGGCACAGAACGAATTCCAAGACAGAGCACTGTCCCAATGGGACTCACCCATCAATTCTGTCTCCTAAAGGTAACTCTGCACCTAAACTTTCAAATGTTAGCAAAAATCCCACGAAGTTGATTCTGATCACTGATCAACCAAAGGACTCCAGAGAACCCAGTGAAAGGCTGGATAAGAAAGGCCCCTGGGGCTACCCACTGTGTTGTGCTGAGCCTCTGTCCTCACTGATAGGACAAACAGCCTCTACTAGGTGTGTGGCATTGATGAGAAAAGAAGCTCACCCCGTCCTGGACCCGTCTTCAGACTTGAAGTTCACCCCGTCCTGGACCCCTCTATTCAGACTTGAAGTTCACCCTGTCCTGGACCCCTCTCTTCAGACTTGTCTCACTCTTGGCTTTTCCCTTCTCCACAGAGATGACTCGCATCCACTGCCTGGAGTATGACTTGGATCTTGTACCCACTCAAACAAATGGTGCTCCGTATGCCTTCCTAAACGCGTATCCTTTAGACCAAACCAGAGAGAAGCTATGTGTTATCTATTGGCTGCTGAGTGAAGGAGAAGAAACTGAGCGCATCCTCTTTCAGGCACTCACTATGCAAGCTCAGCTGCCTACTCTACGGTCTGACGGCAGCCACCACGCCCACCAGAGCTTGTGGAATTCTGATCTAAGGATTTTAAGAGGCTTAGAATTCTATCCTCCAATAGCCTCTGCTTTGTTCTGCTCTACTTTTAATAAAGTAAACAAAACAATAAAGTAAACACTTCTTTGTAAATGTAAGCCCAGTGATTCATAACACTGGTTTCAGATAAGCAAGAAAACCCCGGAGTTAGACAAGCAATGACAAGCCTCCCTTGAAAGCTGATGCCCTAGGTGACTTCGATGTCAACAGCTGGTGGTTCCTTCTGTCTAAAAATCATGCAAGAACTCAATGGAAATTTCCAGTGTGCATAGAACACTCTCTTCTCAGACACGCACGCACTCCAGCCGTGACTCCAATGTCATCTTCACAGTGTTTTCAGGCTAATCTTCCTATGTTTGCTTGCGAAAACTGTCCATTACAAAACCATGTTGTTCTGACAGCCAGAGCCCACATCCGATTGCCATGTACAGAGGCACACAGCGAATCACAGGCCTCGCTAATCCTTTAAGAGTGTCAGAGGTCCCCTGGGATGATCAGAATGAAAGCAAACCCTGCCCTGTATTATGCTATTTCCTACTAATCCTAGGAAAATGAATGTTAATTTATCATGAAAAGGGGTTAATTATGCATTGATTTCCGACGCAGGTACATGAGATCAGGCTCAGAAAAAAATACTGAGTATAATTCTCTTTTAAATGAGGATTCCATTTTAAGCATTTTTATCAAACAAACGCTAAACTCAAGCAACTGCGCAGAAGAAAGAGTGGCTGGGTAATGACAAGCCTCAACTATAATTTTAATTAACCTTCTGATCCTGCTTAAATATATTTTGCCTTGTAAAAATCTGTAATAACATCTATTTCAATCTTCTCTGCTATTAGTTATTAAATTGAAAATGGATGCCTAGACTGATTTGGCAAAGATATTCAAGAAATTTTTCTTTATTCTCTCTGGTTTATTAAAGTAATAATTTGTAGCATAAAATTTCTCTGATTAAGTAATTTAGTGTAATTAAATCACCAGATTTATTAGGCTTCCTGGAGCAGCACACACAGCTGGAATGATGGGGACTGTCAGATGTGGAACCCTGCAAGCGTTGCTTGGTGGCAGCTTTTCTCAAACTCCCCTGCTGCTCAGACCAGGGGTTCATGGGTTCTGCCTGTCCTCTTCCCACAGCCCGAGCTTTGAGAGGTCCCGCCTCCTGATTCACTCACTCTCACACAGTAGTTCTGCCTGGTGCCGGACTGAGCGCCAACTCGGCCAACGCAGAGCAAGGAAAGAGGCGTGGCTAGCAGGAGGCACGTGTTTCCGACCCAGCTCAGAGCTTCCCCTTCTGTTTCCCTTGGACGCGCGTAAGTCTTGTCTACCCTAAGAACTCCTTGGAAGGCCCGAGCAGGCTGAACACCCTTGCGATCCAGTTTTTTGAGTTTTGCAGCAGGAAGGGCAGGGGCTGAGCTACTTGCCAGTGAATGTGTGACCCTCAGCCCCACGGCCTTGTTCTCTCAAGGCAATGGACACACGAGGAGTCAAAGGTCAGCTCTGGAACCCAGCAAGCAACCACTACCTGTGTATGCTGGCAGCGTAGGCGCCGTCCCCAGTGACAAGGTGTGACAGGAAATCTACCCTCGACACACATCGACTCTTCTGAGGAGGAAAACCAGAACCCAGAGTTAACAGGAGCTGAGGAGGGACGTGGCGCCCCCGTGGCAGACATGAGTGGAACTAGTGGCCCTCTTTGAGGAAGGATGTGCTGGAGACAGAGGGTGCTGAGGATCAAAAGGACATCCAGGGAGAAGGTTGGAGACCTAGAGGACCAAGCATGGAAAAGAAATTCAACTGGGCCCGGCTGGCTTGCAGTATTGAGAAGGCTGGACAACAGGACCCCCCAAATATAAGGTTGAATACAGGACCAGGGTGGTGACCCTGCTGGGCAGTCACTACCTGAGGGTCTCAGTGCCACAGAACTAGCTGGCTCAAACAGGCCCACTGACTAAATTTATATCTTGACCGTGGTGGTCTCAAGGAGATGGGGCTATGAAAAGGCCCACTGGGGTGCCACGAACCCTCTAGACAGCTGTGGGCTGTGAAGACACCCTTGGTGAGCCATGAGCAGCTCCGTGCAGGCACTGAACCTTTGAAGGAGGAGGCACTGTTCATCAGGATGTACATGTGTTATGTGTGTCTGGCATCAAATACAAGCGTTGTGTTTGGAACTCGCAATTGCTACGTGCTCAGCCTCCTTCACTCTCAGAACAGACTGTTCGGTCTTGAGTCTGCTCAAACAGCTCCGCATCTGGAGCCCATCTTCACCGTAGGTGGGTCCTTCACCTGGACGCTGGGCCCATCCTTCTGCCACACCCGTCTTGAGGAAGTCTGTGGTAGAGGAGCCAGTGCAGCCTTTTCCCGGGACACTGCCTCGGGCATAAGCTACACCATATATTTTAGCAGACGTCTGTTGATCTGTGTACCAACTGCTCTCACACAATTGCTTCTCAGACGACGCTGCATGCCAGAGGCTAGACCGTAACCCACGTGGACTTTGCAAAGACCCCTAGAAAGACCCCTAGATCCTCAGTTGGGCATTTAAAGCCCCCGTGACAATGTGAGCTTCCTGCCAAATCTCACACGGCCTCTCTGTCTAGTTTGCACCAATCAAGTTTGTTCCTTCCAGGTGTGTAGGAAAAACAAAGACAGGCTAGTGGCCAGAACTGCCGATATTGATCTTTTTGACAAATTAGACTTAATAAATAAATAAATAAGAAAGTGCTTTGCTGTCTTTACAAACTCTTTTGTAAGCTCGGGTCTGATTCCAGTCTGATTTAGGATCTATGTAGGTTTATCATGGAACCAAGGCAGCTCCTGAGACTTGGCTGAACATCTAGCAAAGAAAGGAGCACTAAGTGAATTCTAAAGAAGAAAATGAGCTAATTCTGTGGATCTTCCACTGAGTCCTTTCCTGCATTCTTCTCCCTAATAACCTATAAATTTTAGTCACGTGATGCATTCTTCAGTTGTCTGGGGCAGTAACTCCTGCTGAAAATCAATAGTCTGCCTACTTTAAGACTTGCGCATGTGTGAGGCCACAGTGGTTTGCTTTATAAAACTCCATAATGACCCGAAGCAGATTTGATTCCAGAAATCAGAATCCTCACACTAATAGGTTTTCACTGGAGACGGCTCTCCTAGCTGAGAACAGACTACCAAACGGGTAAGATTTTTCAATTTTATATCTTAGTCCCTAAGTGTTAAGTCCTCATTTGAGCAGTCAGATAATATACTACCAGGATTACTGAAGCCTCTAGTCACAGTTGTGAATTATTAATTTAAAAGGTTATGCGCCAGTGCTAATATAAATTATCTTTAAAAAACTATCTAGATGGGTAACATTTTAATAAGCTTTAAAACACAATTTACCTCTCTCAATACTGAAAGAAAAATATAATACATAATGGCTCCGAGCAAGCTGTGGATTTATTGTATTTTTTCTTCCTCTAAAAGATTTGCATGTCATTCCCCACACAGATGACAAGGGCTGGAGCCTGCCTGCGAATGCCCTGCCCTAATCAATTTAAGGCAGCAGGTGCAGAGCCCCAGACTAGGACACAGAATGAGATCTCTTTCAGGCGCACTATGTCCAGGGCTCTGTTCGCAAACCTGTGCTTCACCTGAGTCCGGTCACAGAAAGAAGCAAGACTCGGCCAGGTCCCAAGGGAAAGAAACAAAATATCGACATTGGGGTGGCCTGCAGAAACGTCGGCTTCCCCCAGGCTGACAGCATCTGCTGTGTGCCCGCTGCAGAAGGCAGCCTGGTCCATACGCCTGGGAGAGAGGACGACTTGGAGGAAGTATGTGGCTTCTTAGCTGTCTAACCACGTGCCAGCTCCCAAAGATGGCTTGACATTTATCAGGAAGCCTGTGCAAGCATGAACTCAGCGGGCTGCCTTCCGCCAAGTACAGACAAGGGAAAAACACAATGCTGGATTGCCATGCAGAGATCATTAAAGGGCGAGATTAATGCCGGTTGATTTTGCTTTCAATACAGTCAATCATGCCTGGGACCCTCATCTGGAATTTTCATTGTGAGACTCCCTTCTTGAGAGAAGTTCAAAGTTTCGGAAAAATGAGTGAAGGTAGCTGGCCTGGCCCTCTACCTTCCGTGGGGGTCCCTTTGTTTTGGAACCTTTAGACCCTGGAGGCTGTTTTCCTCCCACCTCTCACCAGGAGGCTGCTCCATCACCATGGTTACAAGATATAAACGTCATTATGGTAATAAAGAAAACAGAAGCTGGCCAGCTGCACTGCTTTTCAAAATCCAGGAGGAAATGAAAGTCCCCTTGCACTTCCTCTTTTTTTTAATGGTCACTGCCTGATTTTTCAGTGGGTCTTTGCCCATCAGCCTTTGAGGTTCCCAGTGGCAAATCAAAGATTGGTTCATGTGAGAAATGGGACACGCAGCTGGGTGCCAAGGGGCTCACTCTTCTTTTTCTCTCTAAGTAGATGTTACTTAGCTTTGTCTTGAGTGTTTATTTTATTTAAAAATTCAAAATACAGATCAGTAATGTCTAGTGTAGACAGTTGTCACCACAAATACTCTAGCAAACAACACTCTAGGATTTTTTTCAAAGATGTCAAAAAATCTTTGTAAGAAAAATAAAATAAACAGAAACACAATGCCATATCTGTGTTTTTACAGCCAGAGAATTTTAAGTAATTTTTTTCCATAAACATATGTCAATCTACAAATATTTACTTTAAAAGGACTATTAGGGATATAAAACAGTAGATGGCTTTGCCAGGCGCTGGGAGGATGGGACAGACTTGGCTACAGAGCTAGCACCTGGGTCTGTCACATGTCCCTCTCACCTGTTTTCACCTTCCTCCCTTGTAGCTGCACCGTTTCAAACCCTTCCTTCCTCTTTCCCTCCTCCTGTCCATCCTTCCAACCATTCACATCCAGTAATACTGGGAGCACCCTGGACCTGGCACTAGACCTACAAATCCAAAACCCAGTGCTAGGCCTGAGAGAGAGTTCTAGGATAGACAAGCAGAAAAGTTAAGGGATTGTCCTGCAGTGTTCCAGTGAAGGTCACGGGGAGGGGGGAAGGGGGGGTCTTTTGGGTAACCTGCTTTCCACCAAGGCCACAGGAGACAAACACCACAGAGAGCAGGAACAAGAGCACAGGGGCTGTGACTTATCTGGATGGTTTAGGGATGGATACAAAGTCTGGAATCTCTAGAATATATAGGATCCGGCAGAAAGTGAGACCGGAGAGCTAGGGGAAGACCTGACTGGAAGGAACATCACAAGCTCTGATGAGACAGGGAGGAGCCACCTGAGGTCCGAGGACTGGGAAGTTACAGAAGCCCATCCAGGAGTTAGGAATGTCTGGGACTCTAGTGTCTCACGGAGGACAGAAGTCAGGGGACAGAGCGAGTGGCTCACTGGGATCCATATACAAAAGCCGTATTGACGTTTACAGTAGAAAAGTTCAATGTCAGGAGACCAGTAGAAGAGGGAAGGCCGGCAGGGGAGCTGCGGAGGCCGGAGAGAAGGAAAGAGTTAGCTAGAAACAGCTCTCTGAAGCCGGGGAGATCCGAGTCACAGCTGGCAGTTCACAGGAAAGCAAATGAAGCCACACAAGTGCCAGAGAGTACACAGAACAGCAATGGGGACACTGGGCAACATGGGTACCATCAAGGAGGTGGTAATTCAGGGGGAAATGAAGTACAACTAAAAAAGAAAGAAAGAAATCTAAAAAACAAAACCTCCAGTAAACTTTACATCCAGAACATCTGAGTACAACCCTAGTAACGATTAAAGACCACCCCCACCCACGTCTCCCACATCTGCATGTTGGAATAATCTCAGAATAAAACCAAATGTTGCCAGCCTGAGCCAGAAAGGGATATGCCACAGAATGGCGTCTATCAATAAGCCTAAGCTCATGGCCGAAGCCAGGTCAGGGACAGAGACCTTATAAACCCATGCTCTGTCACATCCACTGACAGTGGAGTCCAATAGCACCATAGCTGCACTTTGGAAATCTGATTTCGGCTTCTCTCTGCACACTTGCCAAAGCAGAGGGCCGTTCTGTTGACGGCTTACCTGGGGTCTGAAAGACATGTTTGAGCTTGGCTTCTGCACAGCTGGCATATAGTTACCTTTTTAAAATACAGATGAAATATAAGCTATTTGTTTCAGGAACCCTAAACACACACCTTACCTAAACACAGACCTT
The DNA here is from genome assembly GCF_903992535.2 of Arvicola amphibius. Classification (NCBI taxonomy): domain Eukaryota; kingdom Metazoa; phylum Chordata; class Mammalia; order Rodentia; family Cricetidae; genus Arvicola; species Arvicola amphibius. The sequence continues at coordinate 197,739,141 of NC_052047.1, forward strand.
CCCTGGCCAGTCCAGCCCGGGAGAACAAGCCACCCTCCCCAATTCCAACAGTATGCACTGTCTTGTTCTGGCAATTGCCTACACTTTGAGTTTATTATTATTTAATTGTTGCTTGGCCAGAAGTCAAGCTTTCTGAGAGCAGCCTGAGTTACTCTTTCCTGCACGCTGCAAAGCAGACAGAGACTACACCGCTTCAGGAACCTAATTCAGCAATTTAAGAAAGGGATCCCAAGTTGCAAAATTGGATGCAAAAGACAGACTCAAATCCAGTAAGGCACAGCAGTGATCTAAAAAGGTGGACATGGGGTCTTGTGGACACCCAGAGGAGGGCAGGTCTGCCTTTCACTGACTGGAGCCACCTGTGGGTTGTGTGTTTCTAGCCTCATGGATTAAGACCAGCAAAACAGCAAACAGCACCCTGCAGAGTGAGGGCTCTCTCTCCAAGTCTCTGGAGGGCCCCTGCCTGACAGCTCATCCTTTTGGTCACTGCAAGAGAATGTCTGCCCATCCTTTGAGGCCCTGCAAGCGCTGCTACACTCTGTCCTGTAGCTAGCGCTGCAGCTCCCAGGGGGTATGGTGGGAGTCCTGGCTTCCTCCCTGTTCATTCCTGCATAGGGAAAGGTCTCCTTGCAGTAGCAGAGGGAAGCGGCACCTAGGCCAGGAGAGAAGACAGTGTGCAGCCCAAATCTAACCCATCTCCAAAATACCAACAGCCCCACTCTCCAGATCCGGCTTAATGCATCAAGCACACATTGAGCAAGAACCTAAGAGCTTCACAGATATTAAAACTCCCTGCAGAACTCTCTGGGGTTAACCTCTTCATCACCTCTATAGCAATGAGGACACTGTGGCTCAGAGATGAAGGGGCCAGCCCAAGACTGCAGGACAAGTTAAGAGTTGTGTCGGGATTTGAACCTAGGTAGCATTTCTGTTCCTTACCATTTATACCCTCACCTTTTCTCAGTCAGAACCCTGAGCTGGCGCTGGGACAAAAGACAAAGCCGCCTTTTGGGTGAGTGGTCTAAGAGCAAGTACTGTGCCTTGGGCTTGTGTAGTGAGGAGCTGCGGGCCGCATTCCTGCCTGGCTCCTGGCCGCTTGCTAGCTTATGCCCCGAAATAACATCACACAAATTGTATTCTTTTAAACACTGCCGCCGGGCGGTGGTGGCGCACGCCTTTAATCCCAGCACTCGGGAGGCAGAGGCAGGCGGATCTCTGTGAGTTCGAGGCCAGCCTGGTCTACAAGAGCTAGTTCCAGGACAGGCTCTAAAAAAGCTGCAGAGAAACCCTGTCTCGAAAAACCAAAAACACTGCCTGGCTCATTATTTTCAGCCTCTTATTCACATCTTGACTAACCCATATCTAATAATGTAACACCACAAAGTGGTGTCTTACCGGGAAAGATTCTAGCATACATCCATCTTGGGCTGGAGCTTCGTTGCATCTTGCTCAGAGAGCAGGGGCAGGGCAATTGTCTGAGCCATCTACCTCACTTCCTTCTTCCGGTTCTGTCTACTCCACCCACCTATTTTCTAACCTATTAGGCCAAGCAGTTTTCTTTATTAATTAACCAATGAAATCAAGAGATTGATAGAAGACCCGCCTCCATCAGGCTTGGAATGATAGATGGAGTTGGGATAAGTTGAGAAGCTTAGGAAAAGCCAGCTTGTCCTGAGGTGGGAAAAGAACGGGCAGTCTCCTTCTACATTGTCCACCCCCAAGAAGTCTACAAGGCCGCTAAGGATTCGGAAGGGAGCAGACACCACATACAGGTGCACAACTTGTGCCTCCAAAAAGTCAAGATGCAGACTCAGGGGTTCTCAAGGTCCAGAGGCTGCCACCTGCACCAACCCCTTGAGATGTCGCCCACCAAGCGACCACACAAGGAAATACTCTGTTTCCTCCACTGGGAGTTTGTAACTCTGGCAATACACACTCTGCCAAATGAATTTAGATTCCTTAATAATCATTATTCCAGCCCATGTTAGTCAGCAAATATTTCTTTGCAAACAAATATGTGATTAATTCAGACAACATCTTTTTGAGTCGGAGATTCTAAAGTGCCTGGCTGAGGTGAACAGTCTGGGAAAAAAATATCAGTTCCAAAGGAAAATTCATGCATAGTTCAATTTACAATATTGTAATAAGATTCTGCAGCATAAATTCCAGCACACTGGACAGAAAAGCTATTTGTGTAGCATGAGGGGACATAAATAAAAGCCAAATACTTAGACTGTCCTCGCAAATAAAACATTTCCTTTTGTGAATCTGCGCTCCTTGACACGTATTCCAGGGAAGTTGTGTTGTCTGATAAGCACTGTGCGTGGACGGTCTTCATTAATATCCACCTGATTCTCAGTGTTCGTCACCAAATAAGAAGCAGTGAGAATACCGTCACAGACAACAGAATGGCATAATTACGGGAATGCGCCAACCCCAGTCCGCAGTCGGTCAGGACAAGCTTTGTCACCAACTTCCTAGCTCTTCTGGTCCTAGGGCTGATGACCTCACTGTGTTTTCCTGCCTCTCCCATGGGTGACAAATGACCCCTCTGCCCACCTGTCCACCCTCCACCTGGCCCCCTCCATCCTTGGAAGACCCGTATCTTCTACTGAACCTTTATGTTTTGTTACTAAAAACACACGAAGCTGTCACCACAATGGCACAGAGGATTTGGGGTGAACCAGGCTTTTACGTAGGTCCAGATAAAGCTACTTCACACATACCCCCGAGTTGAGAGCTGGGCTTCTGGACTCATGTTTCTATTAGGTTTTGAATTCTGCGTTGGAACCAAGATTAGAAGCTTTTGTTTCAATGGGAAATTCTCTCTCTGGACTTCTACCCTGCCCCATTATCACCCTCAAACAGTGTCTTCCTCTCTAGATGCCTATAGAAACTGCATCTACAGTCTCTTTTTCTAGAGAGTATCTGTTCCACTGATGTGGGATTTCTCTCTGTGTGCTGTAATTACCAATGATGAATAAAAAACTGCTTTGAGTCTAGAACAGAGCAGGGTGGGGTAGAGCAGAGCTAGGCAGGGAGAACTGGATTGAATGCTAGGAGAAAGAAGGGCAGAGTTAGAGAGAAGCCACAGAGCTTCCAGAGATAGACTCTGGGAACTTTCCCTGGTAAGCCACAGCCATGTGGAGATACAAAGATTAATGGAAATGGGTTAAATTAATGTAAGAGTTAGCCAATAAGAAGCTAGAGCTAATGGGCCAAGCAGTGATCTAATTAATAGTTTCCGTGTGATTACTTTGAGTCTAAGCTAGCCAGGCAGCCAGGAATCAACGAGCAGACTTCTCCGATTCCATTTCCGACTAGTTTTTTATCAAGCCACCATTTACAGAGCCAGGAGTGGTCATGGGTTCAGAAGCCTAATCTAGCTCCTCCTTCTAACTCAGTCCATGTGGCTATTGCTCCTCATTCCCCTGTAAATAATGTGTTCTTGGTACGTCGACTTTGATGAAGCTCTTGAGCTGGGTGATAGCCATGAGCAGAAATAAACCTATTGGACTCCGTTTCTGAGGGCCTACGAACAAAGACATTATTATCCCTATGTCTGTATAAATTTATCCTTATGTATACAAGAATAGCACGCTTGCAGTAATCCTCTGCTTTAGTGTGGGAGGTTCTGCTACCTCTGGCTGAGTAACAAGGGGAGGCACAGGTAGGAATCATTTGCAAGAAGTCATACGTGTGAAAATGAGAGGACCAAGTAAGACACCAGAGCCATGCCTCTGCTCCAGGAGGCCAAAAGGAGGCAACCAGGACACCCTCAGACTCTTAAAGGCAAAGTCACCACTCACCCTATGAAAACCGAGGTCGCTGGGTTGGTAGGGTACAGAGAATTGGACCAGAGACAAGGGACAAGATTTAACTCAGCCATCTATGTCAGCACGCGTGCTCTACTACAGGTCTCAGGTTATGTATCTGTGAAATGATCACGGTAACATGCCAGTAAGCTATTCACTCTTCCTTCCTCCCTTCTCCCCATTCCTTCTTTCTTTCTCTTCCAAGAATCAAAAGCTTCTTACAAACTAGTTGCACACATATAAAAACATGGGTTCAATTTTTAAAAAGAGCTTCGGTACAGCCGGGTGGTGGTGGCACATGCCTGTAATCCCAGCACTTGAGAGGCAGAGGCAGACAGATCTGTTAGTTCGAGGCCATCCTAGTCTACATGAGCTAGTTCCAGAACAATGAGGACTGTTACACAGAGAAACCCTGTCTCGAAAAAACCAGAGTTTGAATATAAATGGTAAAGAAACTGCAAGCTCTACAGTACTATCTGCATTTTAAAAGCAATGAACACCTAAAAACTACCTTGCTCAAAGACACATACACATAAAAACGTAGTCAAACATGTGGGGTGGGGCAGGGAGTGGCAGCGAGGGAAGAGTTGGAGAAAGGACTAGGGAGAACCCCTAACATGCCGAAGAGGGGCTGCCCACCACAGAGCGAAGCTCAGACAGTATCCTGTCAAACGTCCTCCCATATGAAGGGGTAATGAGATCAACACTGTTTTCCTTTCTTAACCGTAAGAGGAAAGTTACCTAACTGGCTGTTACAGAGCACTCATATTTCAAGTCTTGAGGCTTGGTTTGAACATTAATAATTCCATCTCTGACCTCTCAATCATCTTCCTAAACCCCGAAGTCAAAATGCTTAAGTTACCGAGTACATGTGCAGACCTCGCGATTCTGAGACTGGGGCATTAGCTAAGCTCTACGTGGTAAGGATTCTACCATAACCACACTGCTCTGTATCTCTGAAGATGGAGATGCTCTAGAAGCTGCTCCACCATGCAGGAGTTAACCATCTGTCAATTGCCTGAAGCCAGACTTCTGGGTGCACAAGAAACCCAGCTCATCCCATACATCGGTGTTTCTCAACCTTCCAAATCTGTGACCCTCTAACACAGCTCCTCATGTTGTGGTGGCTCCAACCATAAAATTATTTTCTTTGCTACTTCATAAATATTTTGTTACTGTTGCAAAACATAATGTAATCTTTGATATACAGAGTATCCGATATACAACCCCTGGGAAAGGGTCATTTCACACATAACGGGGTCAAGACTCACAGGTTGAGAACAGCGGCCATATCCAAAAGGAAAACACATTCAAACAGGTTACCTATGACTTCTCAACAGTTCTGAGATGCTCAGATGTTCAGTAGAAAGCAAACAAAGTACACGTTTCAAGGTTCTAGTCCCACAGCCCTACCTCAGAGCTGAACACTCCAGAAAGCTCGGACACAAGAACCTCAGCTCTTGCTCTCCACAGCACACAGCTGAAGGCAGCTGGGGAGGATGTGGTGATGTCACTCTGTGCGGCTTCGCTTCTAGAGTCAAGGCCAAGCCAGATCAAAAGCAAACGTGCACACCGGCCAGTCTAAAGACATGTGCCCACCGGACTCGTTTTGACACGGGGGAGACGAAGGCTGGGGGATGGAGAGCGGCGGACTTCCATGCTGACAGCAGTAAGCATGTGGCATGTGGGCAGACAGCAACACCCCCTGCCTTTCCCTCCAAAAGCCCAGGTTCCAGCAAGCGGGGTCCGCTATCCAGCACTCCTGTGCTACCTGCCTCATCCTCATCATTAACTCTGCATTCACCTGCAAGGTCTTTTCCTCAGAAAGAGGAGGAGGCTTCCCCAGCAGTGGCTCCCCAATCCTCTTAGTAGCATACCAAGGCCATCGATCTGTGCATCTGTATACTTGGGTATAGAGCCTGGCTGATCTGTGCACCTGTGCTCAGGTATAGGGCCTGGCTGATCTGTGCTTCTGTGCTCATGTATAGGGCCTGGCTGATCTGTGCATCTGTGCTCAGTATAGGGCCTGGCTGATCTGTGCATCTGTGCTCAGTATAGGGCCTGGCTGACCTGTGCATCTGTGCTTGGGTATTGGACCTGGCTTAGTAGAAGCAGAAAGACCTTAAGTGTCTGCTGCTCTTCAGTCCCCCTCACCACCTACCTAATACACTGCCCAACACTGGGGTGGGTCACCAGCTCCCCAGATGACTCTCTTGGAAACATCTGTAATCCAGCTACCCAAGCTGTGTCTCAGTGCTTGGGAAAGCTACAGTTACTGATTCCTGATGCCTCAGAGGGCATCCTACTGGCCCCAGGGTCAAGCACCCATAGCTTCTTCCCCACTTCTCAGAAATGCCAGCACTCATCAGGGTAACCATGAATAGCTGCTTCCCCAGGGAGACCTGCTGCCTCTGGTTAGAGCCCCAGCCCAAGCCCCATCTGTCCGGTGGTAGCAAGTGGCTGCAGATACTGCCGCCTCCCTTGCCAGACCCTGGCATGGAGAAGAGGTGGTACTGCGGCTGGGCTTCCTGGCCAGCTACCTCAACCTCTAATTGAAACGTGTCCTCTGAGGGTCACAGCAGAGACCCGAGGCCCCTGGCACATCTGTTCTGCCTGGACGTGAAGCCGGTTCAGAGCAAGAGAAGGCCTGGGAAGCCTGCTCCAGCAGTCATCTGGTTTATGTTGTTTAACCAGAGCCCCAGTACAGCGGCCACCAGAGCAGTTTGCCCTGTGGGCCCGGGAGAACATATGGTCTCCTCGCTAGGACATGTATTCCCCTCAGACCTCACATGTCCCAGGAGACAGGCATCTGAAGAGCCGTGTCTGGTTCTTATCCTCTGAGGCTTTGTGCAGCTGCAGAGATCAACTTGTGAACTCAATACCTCAGTGCATCACATGCAAGCTTTCCCACAAGCTCTCCCTCCCTCCCTCCCTTTCCCCCCCTCTCTCCCTCCCTCCCTCTCTGAGTATACGTGAGCACGTTTGTTGAGTGCGCGCGCACATGCACACGCACACACACCCCATGAACAAAGCAACTCAGGGAGGAAGGGAGTCACTTGGCTTGCACTCCCACATCACTGTGCATCAACAAAGGCAGTCAGGACAGGAACTCAAATGGAGCAGGAATCTAGAGGCAGGAGCTGACAAAGAGGACACAGAGGAGTGCTGCTTACTGCCTTGCTCTTCATGGCTTGCTCAGCCTGTCTTCTTATGGAACCCAGAACCACCAGCGCAGGGCTGGCCCCACCCACAATGCAGAAAATGCCACAGTTGGATCTTATGAGGCTTTTTCTCAATCGAGGCTCCCTCCTTTCAGGTAACTCTTGCTTGTGAAGAGTTGACATAAAGCCAGCCAGCATAGCATGCACGAGGTGGCCAGAGGTTGATATCACTGTCTTCCTCTGTCATTCTTCCATCTTATTTTGTGAGACAGGGTCTCCCATTTGTCTAGGCTGCCAAGCTAGCCCACATCAGGAACCCTTCTACCTCTACCTCCCCTGTTCTGAGATTACAGGCGGAGTATGTTGTGCCTGGTTTTATATATGTGTGACAGATCAAATTCAAGTTCTAGCATTTGTGTGACAAGGACTAAGCTCCCTCCTTAGCTCCCCTCACATGTTGCTTCCTTCAGGCTTTTAACATCCTCTGAACTTGTATACTGAGGGTGTAAAGGAAGATCCTCATTCTAGACACAAGACACAATCCGTGCAAATATAATTTAGTCCGGTGCTGAGAACGAATACACAGGGACAGAAAGGGATCAATGTTCACATCCCAATGTCCCTTCTTTCTGTCTCTGTAATCATCAACACTTGACCTAAGTTCTCACAGTCCCTTTCCCCAAAGATGCTTCAACTGTGAAGGCATCTGGAGCAGGACCTAGGTCCTCACAGGCCTCTGCTTAGGAACCCTTTACTCTGCTTCCCAGCCCCTGCGCAGTGCCGCTCAGAGCCTGTACCTGTGGCTTAGCAGAGCCAGCCTTGGCACCAGCACGGCCCAGCTAGTAGTGCACCACCCAGACCCTCCGTAGGGAAAGACCAGGCAGTCTGGAAGTCCGAAGGCCCAGCTCGGCCTCTGCCCTCTAGAGCCACTTTCAGAAGCTCCCCTCCTCATGTGTGAGTTTCTTCAAGAAATTTCCTAGTAATTGCCAGGGAAGTCCTCTTCTCAGCCAACTTAGCACCGTCAGGGCAATAAAGGGTACCTGCAATGACCAGGGCTGCTGTTTTAGTTGTTGATGGGCACCTTGCAATGCCCTGAATCAACTGGTGCCCTGGTGTCCAGGCGTAAGCTCTGGTGACACTCCCAAAACTCCACTGTTTTTATATTTTCATTTTAAACTTTCCTTGGTGAAGGAGAAAGAGATAAAAGAACAGTTTTTCCTAGGGCATGGGGTACAGGATCAGTCAATAGCAGCTATGCGGTCAGCTGACCAGGCCCCCATGCAGGATTTGGGAATAGAAGGGAGTCCCAGTGTCAACTTCAATGATTGATCTTAATTATCAGCTGGGCAGGTTCTAGAATCATCGAGCAGACACCCTCCAGGGCATGTCTGTGAGTTTGTCTCTCTGAGAGGTTTGGCTGAGGTAGGAAGACCCACCCCAAGTTTGAACAGCCCCCTTCACAGGCTGGGAACACAGATTGAATACAGAAACGGTGCCGGGGCACCAGCATCTCTCTCTGCTTCTGGCTGCAGTCAGATCACTCAAAGGCCAGCCAGCAAAGCTAGGGCCGCTCTCACTGCCACACCTCCCCCGTCAGGACGTCAGGACGAACTTAACCCTCAGACCGTGAACTGAATTAAACTCTTCCTTCCGAAAGGCTCCTCTGTCAGGGACTTTGCCACAAGAAAAGCCATAACAAATGCATCGACCCCAGAGGGCAGTCCGTGTTACCACTGACAGCATCTGGGAAATAATGGGACTTCTGGTGGTTGAGACGCAGGGAGAACACAGCCTGCACAGCCTTGGCACTTCCAAACAGGTTTGTACTTCTCCAGCGATGAGACGTGACTCACCTTATGCCACAGAGCCCCAAGGAACTAAGTGACAAGAGAAAGGGGCCACATTGCTTCACGCAGTGGTGGTTGCAGCCTCTGATTACGGATGCTCCACTAGGCGAGGTTTGCCAACAGCTAGATGAACGCCCACAGATGAGGGCACCTGGACAAGTGATCGCCTCGCACGTTCAACTGTGACACGAGACAATTCAGAAAGGCAACCTCTCTCCAGAAGGAGAAGGGGAACGGTTCTTTTTTTGTTTAAGTTCACATTTAAATGCCATATTGTTTCCCATCCAATTATCTCAGTGTTCTGCAAACAGAGGAGGAGAGGGGGGCCGAATGCTCATCGTCAGGCCGTCTATCATCTGCTTAATTAATAGCGAGCAAACTCTTCTATTTGCATTTCAGGTGCACAGAACAAAAGAGAAAAATTTCCAGTGTTTATAAGGACGATGGCTTCCTCCAAGGGAAACCAAACAATTTCCGCTGGCATTTGCATCCAAAGCCCTCAGTTTTAAGCAGATTTCAGGTCCTTCTTCCCTCCCTTGGCTCAAGCTGGAGGTCAAAAGAGCATCTGTGTTCTGGGCCACACCCTGGTCCCTTTCCCAGGAAGCTCTAACGTGCCACGGAACACACGTATGTTCAGGTATGAGTGTACCTGTGTGCACAGGAGTGTGAGGGTCAGAGGTCAATCTTGGGAGTCTCTTTCAGGAATTACATACTTATTTATTATGGAGAAGGGGACTACTGCTGGCCAGCAGCTCCCCAAGTAGACTAGGCTGCCTGTCCAGTGAGCCACAGGGACCTGCTTATCCCTGTCCCCCAGCCTAAGCTCTGAAATTACAAGCGTGCTACATCATCTCTGGGATTCATATCTTCATGCTTACAAGCAAGCACTGAGGTATCTCCTCAGCCTGTATCTGGAACTTCAGGGTTCACTCTCAAGGATTTTCACAGCTGTGCTCAGGTAACACGCGGCTTTAAATGGTCAAGGTGAGATCGAGTTGTAAAGGCAAGAAGGTACAGAGAGGTCAGTGATGGAGGGCGGGAAACAGCTCGTTCAGGGAAGTGCCTGCAGCAGGAGCAGGAGGACCCAGGATCAGGGTCCCAGCACCCAGGTTAAAATGGCAGTGGAGGCAGCTCTCTCCTGGAAGCCCAGCAAGGAGGGACTGGAGACAGGCAGATGCCTCAACTACACTGGCCAACCAGCCGAGCCTCATTAATGAGTTTCCAGCTTGGTGAGGGGCCCTGTCTTAAAACAGTATTGATTCTGAAGATGATAAAGGAGGCTTTATTCTACCTCCTATATAAAACTTGGGCCTCCACACTAATGGTTACACATGTGACTGTACACACACATGTGCACTCACAATAACAAGTACACATCACACACACAGGTCCTTTCCTCAATGCCCAACAGTGACTGGCAACACACCCACCCATCCACACATACACACCCCCCCCCCACACACACACCCCACAGGTCCTTTCCTCAATACCCAACAGTGACTGACACACCACACATCCCTATGCCCTTTTCCTCAACACCTAACAATGAATGAAATGCTTGAATTCATCCAAAAAAGAGTCACCAAGAAAGAGCCTAGAAAAAGATACCTTCTCCCGAATGCAAATATTATTTCATATTTAACTATCATTGCTTCATTCTAAAATGCCTGCTGGGGGCCATAAGGTTGTAGCTCTACATTCTGCTCGCTCAGCGTCTCTGAGGAGTCTGGGTGGCCCCTGATGTCACCTGCTTGCAATTATGCCCTTCAGGCACTGAGTGACTTGGAAGGGGTCCTCAGTGAGGCCTCTTCCAGAGTGACAGACCAAGACCTCAGGCTTCTTTAGGGAGCTATGCTCTAATCCCTCAGGCTTGAAAATTGGTATCTTATTTTTAATATTAATAAAGTCTAATTATAATAACCTAAAAGTTAGTGGTGTGGATAATCCAATGAAGGAACTCATCCAAAGCTCATTTTATCCAGTGTATGAATATGGAGACCAACTTCTGTGGCACAGTTTTGCTTTTTAATTGTGCTTTATTTGAGTCTATATTAAAGTTTGTTTACTTTGCCTAAGCACACAGTCATATGGGAATATGAACGCTCTTTGTCTTCCTTGAGAGGCAAGGACTTGTACATCCAGACATTTTCCAGGGAAGACCCAGTGAGACAGCAAAGACTGTATCAAGAGGGGTAGCATCAAGTGAGGCACCCCACACCCAGCCACTCATAAGGTTTCCTGATGGCCAGAGGCGAGGTCAGAGGCAGAGATGCATTTCCGCACCCGCCAATCCTCTACAGGTGTCGACTGACCGCCTCACAGCTGGGCTGGAACTGGGTGACACCCTAGGAAGAAATGCAGGCTGTAGGCATCTCATCTGAGAACCCAGTGGGCAGGTGGCCACAGAGGAACAAATATAGCCAGTACACAACACACAGGTCAAAGGGCAGGTGACCATAGGGAAGCAAGACAAGGATCAGGGAAGGGAAAAGAGGCCAGCTTCAGAGAGGATGTTAGGTAGAGGCTATAGCCTGGGGCATGCAGGATGAGAGGATCAGCCTTACAGAAATAAGTCTGAGGGAGCTGAGGTTTGGGGGAAAGATGCCAGACTCCCAACAGGGCAAGCAATAGTGCAGTAAGCCAGACACACAGGATGAACATTGCACAGCTCCACCTGTGTGAGGCAACCTAGAATGGTCCAGTTCATGAGATATAAAGCGAATCCGTGGTGGCCAGGAGGCTGGAGGGAGGTGAAAACGTGGAGATTAAAAAGAAAACAAAAACAAACTTCAGGACTGGCTGGTGGAGATGGTGGTGTAACAGCATGAATGGGCTTCCTCAATGACTGACACAGCCACAAACGATAAGAATGGTCCGTTTCATGTGCATGTATTTCCACAATTGTTAGAGGTAGGCAAGAGATTGAGCATTTCAGTGTCTTCTGTGTATCTGTATGTGATGCACATACATAAATATATGCATGTTTACGTGTGTGAGCACATGTGTACACAGTTGAGAACACTGTGTACATGCCTGTGAAGGCCAAAGATTTATGTCAAGTGCCCTTCTCAGTTACCCTCCACATATTATCTCCAGGCAGGGTCTCTCACTTGAGTTCAGAGCTTGCTCATTCAGCTAGTACAGCCAGTTTGCTCCAGGAACCCTGGTCTCTTCCTCCCAAGCACTGGGCTTACAAGTGAGCTGCCACACCCACCCGGCATTTACCTGGGTGCTGGTGATTCAAACTCAGGTCCCCATGCTGGGTGTTGCAAGCTCCTTACTGTGCCATCTTCCCAGCCCTGAGGGTTGGGTTTCTGAATCCACCTGGACACTCGAGTCGTTAAGCAAACCTAGCTACAGTTAGAAAAGCGGTTCCTCGTCCAAGACTTGGAGGCAGACTGGTTGTCCTTTCCCAACAAGACAGTTGCTTCAGGGGTGGATATTATCCCAAGGTGCCTGGACATCACTGTGCCTCTGTCCAAGCCACAGGAAAGACTGCCTCTGAGGAATTCCCCGGATTAGCATTCTGTTTACTGAAGAAATTGCATTCCCCATTCCCAGCTGCTCTTTGATGGGTTCCTTTCTCTCCTGCCTTGCACCGCCTCCCTACTTACTCAGCTCTCTTCCCCAGCTGTGCCAGGAACCTATTTACCATGGAGCCTAGACCAGCAGACTACACTCTCTCTCTTTGCCCACCATATAGGAAATGATTACATAAATTCATGCATTCACTCACTCACAGAATTACAAAATGAAACATATTTTAGGTCTCAGAAGACAATAAAAAATAAGTAGATTGGAGACCACTGACTTCCAGTTGTATTCAGTGCTCTGAGTTCACAATTCCAATTTTATCCTGTACGATGCCGTTTCTAAGCGAAAGACAGAATTTTCTATGAACCGTGGCTATAACATAGCTAGCTATTTCTCCATTCGCAGCTCTCGTCATTTAGAAGGTCAAGGTCAGAGATGGTTCTTTAGCATCTCTTTTCCTGATGAAGGTGCAGATCACCACAATGCTCCAAGATAAGACAGATGCCCCCCAGGGAGGCATCTCAAGCTGGAGGAAAGTCTGAAGGAATGCAGGCAGGGAGCTAAGTCCTGGGGGAGAAAAAGCAAGGTCCAGAGCAACTAGACTCAGCTGGGGAACTGTGTCGCAAGACAAGCTCACTTGGCATGCAAAACTCACAGCATCCTCCTACAGGGTAAGAAAAAAAATCCATTCATTGGACACACCAACTGGGTTTCTCTTCAGTGACCACCAATCCAACTGCTGGAGATGCCCCTGCCATCACAAAGACACAAAAACCTTCCAAGGGCACAGGGCTCACTCCCGACACACAACAGATGGATTCAAAACCTGATGGGCATTTGAAAACAAACTTCTAGAATGCATCAGGCACCAGGCATTATTTCTCTCCTGGTGCACGGAACCAATCAGCACAAGGGTGATTGCAATAGGACTTCCAGGAAGTCAGCCTGAGTCTCCAGCCTCTGAGGCCAACACAGAAGGAAGGAAACCAGGGCCCCTGCTGCTCTTCTGAGCTCCCACCTGGAGACACTGCTACTTCTTTCTCCTCTTCTTCCACACCACCTCCTGTGTAAGGAGGATCTTCTGCTCCCAGCTGTTCCCCAGAAACCCCAGGCAGTCCTTCCCTAAACCACAGAATCATTATCTATCAATCCCCAAAAGCCATTTACAAGATGCCTTGAAAGGGGGAAGGGGGAAGGGGAGGCTAAGAAAAGAATGGCTGACTCTGTCTTTGCCAAGGGGAGAAAATAAAGCAACCAACGCCCTTCCATCTCCCCTAATACCTGCTGATGTGTGTCATTTATTTGGTGACAACGCTCCAAATGATAATTGAATGCATTAAAGCCGTAATAACACAATCCAGCCGATTGTTTTTGCTGTATTTTTCCAGTTTCCATGTGCTCCGCTACCTACAGCTGAACAAGAACAGGTAAAAAGATTTCCTCGGAGTAAAAATACGAAGGCGGGTGAGGCGGGAGAGCGGGCACCTACTCGGGAGTTCACCCGGTTCCCATGGAGAAAAGGGCAAGTGCCTGGCGCATGGTGGTTTGGTTATCAATGCAGTAATTTCTGGATAGCTGCCAATGGTAAGGTTAAAAAGCAATATTACAAGGCTTGTGTGATGACGGCCTACTGGGAGACATTTGTTGGGAACGGCTCTGCCTATCATTTAGTCAGCAAAAAAAAAAAAAAAAAAAAAAAAGGCCACAGTACTAGTTACGCACGAACTCCATCGAGTGTTCATCTATAAATGATTCAAATCGTAAGCACATAAAGCCCCCATACAGGTAGACATAATCACCATAAAAGCCTGGAGCCGCGGCCTGGTTCTTTCACATTGATAGGCAGTATAAATTTTCCCTTTATGCCGCCAAATAAGTGGCATAATTATAAAGTATATTCTGAGTTTTAAATTCAACTTTTCTTGAAAAATGAAATCAGAATGCCTTTTTAAAGCACCAAGCCAATAAACTCTTGGGCGGCTGTATTGTCAAAACCCGACTCTTCACAGAACAGGACAACCACCCTTCCCTTCCGGCTGCACGAAGAGGTAACTCGGGCGCTGCCAGGAGGAACTGTGGTATTTCAACTAGACCGTCTCTCTGAGACTCCAAACACCTGAAAACATTTTCAACTGAGTTAAAGCATGTGAAAGGGGCCAGGAATTCCCAACCTCAGAAAGGGTGTGAACTAAGCCCTTTACTTTCATGTCAGGGACCTAGGCTGCAAGGGGCGAGCCACCACCAGGGGGCTGGGGAATCCTTTCTTTCTTCAGTAAAACCCAAGGAGTTAATTACATTCTCAGTGGCTTGGAGATCTTCGCTTAAACTGAGAGAGGAGTCCTTGCTCTGAGAGACACTAACGAATGGCCCATGACAAGCACAGCGCTGGATTTGCTTGAAGGCTGGACCCACAAAAAGAAAACACAAAGAAGCCACCTTTTGTCCCTTTACCCATCGGTGAAGCCTCTTTTTCAAGGAGAACCAGCTCCAGGCCATCTGGCCTGGCATCCCTGTGGGTGAAGCTTCTGGGAGAAAGGGCTCAGAAACATAGACTCCTGCATGAGTGTGCGGCTGGGCCCTCCACAGAGAGCAAGAGTCCAAACAGTCAATCTGGTGAGCAGCTGTGGGTGTCATGGAAAACCAGAGAACGGGGATGCTTCCCATTAGTCGTGAAAGCCCAGAGAAACCAATGCTGTTTAACAAACAGTGCTAGAAAACACATTTCTACATATATGTCATCCTTCCCACCCCTCCTCACCCCTCCCACTCACCCCCTGCACTGGTCAAGAGAAGGCACAAATAGGAGTCAAATCCCTCCTGCATCTGCTCAGTTATGACCTTTCTGCGACTCTTGAGACCCCTCCTCTTACTCAACAACCCCCACACTGGCAGAAAGCCGTTCACTGGACAAGCAGGGAAAGCCTATCCGTGAGGTTCATTTCCAGAAGTTACTAAAGTGGATGGAAAGATGGAAGCTAAGGAGATTTGAGTTTACTAAATAAAAACAGATTTCTTTTTTATTATTGAGGCATTTTAAAAGCAATTACGCTGCTGCAGTCGTAACAGGCACTTGTGCAAACAGCAGGCTGGGGAAGCACAAAAGACCCCTGCCACCTCCACACCACAACCACTCTGGGGGCCGGTAAAGTCTGGGGAGGAGAAGAGAAAGAAAGGGTGTTGAAGACTTTGGGGTTCTTTTTTTAAAATTTTTTGCATTGATTTTTAAAAATCTATCAACATATTCTTTACTATTCAAAGAAAAATAGAGCCAAGCCCATTTGGGGGAGAAGAAGTGGAAACAATTTCATAGTGGGGGCAAGAGAGAGGAATTCATCAGGTCCTAAGTTCATAGAAATGTCACCCAACCCTCCCCACTGACCACATCTGCTTTGTATATTCTGATAGAGCCAGCCAAGAAGAACTTGTCTCCTAAGAGACACAAATCCTACTTTTATTGGGGAAAGTTCATGCCAGTGACCTGATAAGACAGCGGTAGACAGGGTGGTACACACAGTCTCTAAACCCACCCTTAGCCCGGGGTGAGCATCTGCTTTCAGGTATTCCAACCTCCCACCCCCATTTCCTTGAGGCTGTCTCATTCCAAAGGGCAAATTGAGAGTCAACATTCTATAAAAAGAAGGCCCATTAGAAAATCTTAAGCAAGGAGATATAGCCTGAACTGAGAGTCTATGCAGAAAGTAATTTCCAAATATTTCAGGGGACTTGTTTCACTATTTACAAACCAGGTCTCCTAGGTAAATCAATGTTGCCTGAGTTGGCTGATAAATGAGAACACCTAAAAATAACCGCACAGATACTCACCAAACAGACAGTTAAACAACCAAAGCCATTTCCAATGAGTCGTCCCAGACCCTGTCACTGCTAACTCCCATTCAAGGCAAATGAACCCACAAGACCTGGGCGCTTTATAATGTACCCCGAAGACCTCAAAGAGGCAGTTTCAAAAATTAGTTAAAATTTCTGATATGTTTTTTGGCCATAAGTAACTTAACCACACAATATTTACCTGGAGTAAGAGTTATGTTTCTGGAAATATCATTCTGTGGGTACCATGTACTTAGCCTACCTCTCTGGACTGCAAGTCTTTGATAATCAGAACACAGACAATGCTCCTGGGGGACTTCAATGCAAGGGGTTTGTTGTTGCTCTTCTGTTTTGTTGTGTTGTTATTGGGTGTTTTGTTTTTGTGAGCTCAACCATAGCCTACTGGTTGGTAATTGCTTGCTATGTGCCTGGCTCATTTCATCATCCACCAAGGGCTTCCTCACTCCCTACACAGACTGACAACCACTTTCAACATTTCTGTTTTGTTATGACTATCGACCAAAAGTCTGCCCTGGAAACACAGGAAGCAGGAATTCAGACAAAGAGCAAAAATCTGTTCCTGGTTCCTTCTGCACAGAGCCAGGGTGTAAAATATTTTCACCAGCCACACAATCTTTGGTGGACAGCATCCATATTTATTACTAAAGGAACAGTCAGGGGCAATGGACAAAGGGATGGGCATGTCTGTGTTCCAATAAGGCTTTTTATTTAAAAGGGTAATGGAGAGCCTGCAGGCCACAGTTTATCAATGCATGCACAGCCTGCGCGATTTGTTTTCATTTTTCTTTTGGTTTCTCTCCATGGCCAACCTTAGCAAAGCATCTCCTCTACTGAACCTTCTCTCCTGTGTTCCCAATGAATGCTCTCCACTTTTAATTTGTCTCATTCGCTGACTTCCAGCTTTTTCTTTTCGATAGATTTTTCTCAGCCAGACTGAGTCTCAGAATACAGTGGGCCAATTGCTAGTTTTGTGCCCTTTAAATTGATAGGCTCTGGATGTTTGATTAGCATTTCTGTAGAGGGCAATGCATCAGGGAAGGCCAAGAGAAGCCCACAGAAGAGAAACCCATAGAGGAGAAACCCAGCGAGCCACTTAGAACCTCACCTGACTTCTAACCATTTAGTGGAGGTTCAAATTTGCAAACTGTCTTCCGCGACATCCCAGCCCCACGTAGCTAACCATGTCACCTTGACTAAGTATATCTAGCGAGTAGGTGGGAACACAGGAGACAACATGGTTAAGAGAAGAGCTAGAATTTAGTTAAGGAAAGGAGCAAATGCAGAGAAGTATAAACAGTTTACCACCACCTCACAGAAGACAGGACCTTGCAGAGTGGCTTTCCAAGGGGGCATGCCAACATTCAACTATCAAATGTGGCTCAGCATCACACACAGAGTGGGTCACGTCTACTGGGATATGACTACTCTACTTTTTAGCCATAACTCTTCTAGATTTTAGGGCAACCACACTTTAGTACGAATGGAAAACACCAAAGAGTCTAGGCTCTGCCATCAAGGTCCTATGACACAGTGGTCACAAGAGCCAGGACATATAAGCAGCATCCTTAAACAGACTGCAACACTGGCATGTGCCTTCAAAGTAGCAACAAAGTATTTGAGATTATGCAACAAAGTCCTCTTCAGAACAGCCCTCACTGCCAGCTGTAAGACATCTACACACAGACACATGCATTACACATCCATTTGGCAATTCACTCAAGGTCTGGGGCAGTGGCTCAGCTGGTAAAGCTAGCAGAAGGACCAGAGGTCATCCCGTAAAGTCCATCTTTAAAGTAAAAAAAGCCAGAAGTGATGTCATACATTTACGATCCCAGCACCAGGGAGGCAGAGACATCAGATCTTTCAGGCTCACTAACCAGCCAGCCTTGCCAACTTGGTGAGTTCCAGGATACCAAATCAAGCAGAAAGAGCATAAGGAGTGACACAGAGGATGGCTTCTGGCCTCTTTGCTAACACCACAGATTCAAATCCATCCAAGCACCCCTCAATTATCTACCACACCCCAGGCCTTGGAGATTTAATGATGAGCAAGTCAAGTTCAGTCCCAAAGAAGCTTCTTTTGTAAGGGGTAACAGAGGTAACACACAGTCTGCTAACCCTGAGCTGCTTGAATATATATATTCTGATTTGGATTGGAGGTCTCTCTCCTTGTGATTTGCTTGTTGTATTTAGCAAAATGAACTTTGAAAGATCTTCAGGTTCTTTTCTCTCTCTCTCTCTCTCTCTCTCTCTCTCTCTCTCTCTCTCTCTCTCTCTCTTGGTTTTTCGATACAGGGTTTCTCTGCAGCTTTAGAGCCTGTCCTGGAACTAGCTCTTGTAGACCAGGCTGGTCTCGAACTCACAGAGATCCGCCTGCCTCTGCCTCCCGAGTGCTGGGATTAAAGGCGTGCACCACCACAGCCCGGCTTCAGGTTCTTTTCAAAAGCCTTACAGAACCAAGACGTGCACTAGGAGAGATCATCGGAACACTTGTGCTAGATTAAGAGTGATTTTTCCTAAACTGCCACAGAGCCGTAGGAAAACCTGAATGTCGGGCGAGAACCCAGACTTCAGTGATGACTCTGTTGGAGTATGACACTGGGCACGCTAATAAAGCTCCTTGGTATCTGTCTTAGTCAGAGGCTCCATCAGCTCTACATGTTCCCACTGAGTACTTCCTAAGCGGTGGCCTTCTGGGCAGTGAGCTGCGGGCACTGACCACACAGCGGGCCCTTGTATCCACACAGTGAGTATGTCGGCTGAAGGGGCAGGCAGGAAACAAGAACACAGCTTTCAGACAGTATTGGGAGCTGGGTGAACACCTTACTGTTGCTCCTACTGAAATCTAAGATTTCGTCTCAAGTCTGAACTGAAATTTCGTGTTCCTTCAACATCTGTATTCTGAAACCCAAGTCCCAGGGTGACACTCTCAGGAGGTAGGAGTGTCTGGGAGGCGATTCTCATAGATGGGATTAGTACCCCCACAGAAGCGCCAGCAAGCCCACCTTGTGCAAACTTAGCTCAGAATACAGCATCTATCTACCAGCCACAGGCTAAGCCTTAGCAGACACAACTCACCAGCACTTTGCTTTGATCATGGCGACTTTCCAGCCTCGAGAATTGTCAGAAATTGCTTTTCATAAGCCACACACTTCACAGTGTTTTCAGATGTAGTCCAATTATATCACATCAACCTTATTTCCAAACATTCTGAGCTTTAAAGTGCACAAATATCGGGTATTGGGGGGAACTGTTCAACTGATAGCAAAGTTTCAAATGAGGAAATAAACGTTGTTTTGTAACTAGAAGGTCCAGGGAAGGGATCTCTGAAGAACTCCTTGCGTATATAAACTTCACAAAGAGGCTCAGAGAGCCCTGAGTAAATATCACAACAGGTCCAAGCAGCCTAAGAGAGTCACTGAGCAAAGTGAAAAGGGGGAGACTCCACAGGAAAGGGGGTGGTGGGGGAGCAGCAGGTGGCTGGGGCCAGATGCCGGAGATGGTATGAGAACTGAGCTCAGCGGAGCATCCCCAGGGAGTGGCTCCCGTTAACTCCTCCCCACAAGGGCCAGGCAATTGCACTTCAAATCCATCCACCAACAAGAGTGGGTGGTCCAAACCCAGGAAACTCAAAACCACAACAGGCCACTGGTCCCAGAGAACACTGATTTATAGACCTCCCCACACACAGGTGTTTTCCTGACACAGGATATTGACTCGACTCCTGGAGGCCCCTAACCTCTCTAGCTTCCCTGAACGGTTTTCCCTGGGTTTGGATAAGCCTCAGATAAGCTGAACTTTTGCAAGCTTATGAGAGCTGCACCTGAGATTCCTCTGAGATTCGTTCATCGTGAACCTTAATCCACCTCAAATAAAACCCATGCGTACAGACGTGGCTTCCCACCCATGTGTGACTGTTTAACAAGGAAGGAGAGCAGCTTTGTCTGTTCCGCGGAAGTCTCCTCCGTGCATGCGGCACCCATGGATTTAATTTCTGCGATTTATATTTTAATTTGTTAAGAGATCCAGGAGATAAGTGGGAGGAGAGGCCCGTGGCATGGTTAAGACAACTACCCATGCATGCAAACCCACTTGCCTTCTGTTCTGTCCCTGGCCCTTCTCCCCTCCCCTTGCCCGTTATAAAGATCACACTTGCTCCCCTCCACATTCTCAGGGAATGGCTTCCATCTCCCTCCCAGCTTCCTTCTGGCTTTCAACCCTGTCCTCGAAGCATCTGCTCTCACTCATTCTCACCCAGCTTGATTTGTCATCTACAGCGGTGAATGAACAGCAACCACTAAAATCCCCACCTTCAACCCCGGCATGCATCCTTGCTGAGACTCAATCTTGCAAATGAAGTTACGATTCCATAGCAGACTGCAGTGGGCTCTGCATTCAAAACCACCAGAGTCCAAAGAAGAGCAAGACATGAAGATGAAGACGGACAGGATTTAAAAGGTGAGCATGGTTGCACCAGGATCTAGTCCAGTCACGTCCTGTTCCCGATACCACTGGTGAGAACCTGGACTTCAGGTCTCCAGAAAGGAAGGGGAGTTGCTTTTGTGCAACCTGAAGCCATCTAATTTACAACCCTATATGGCAGTGTCCTGAATTGCAGGGGTGATGCATGCGTGTGCAGAGCCCGCTCTGCAGCCATCTCTCACACATGGTTTTCTCTGCCTCCTCCTCACCTGAGGCTCTACAGCAGGGCCTCAAGCCCTTACAGTTCCCTGGCAGTGACTGACCTCTGTTTCTATGACGACAAAGGCCACATGCTCTCTATTTACATAAAGAACCCCAGCTAAGGTCTGTCTTTCTTCACTCAATAGTTTATTATGAAGTTTTCAAATACGGAGCAAAGTTGACGAATCTCACAATGTACGCTCATGTACCTGCCACTTCTGTCCCACTATAATTAACCAAGTGGATACGTGCTTTATCGTGAATTTCTCCATCTGTGCATTTCCCCTCCATCCAGCACTGAATACTGCCCATGTATTTCTTGGATGTGTTCCAGAACAATTTGCACACATCAGTACACTTGCCTCTTAGTGCTTCAGTGAAAACATCATTCACCCCGGTTCATAGCTGCTTTTTCTTTATTCCTTTTAAGGTGAAATTTACAGAAGGTGAAATAGCCCAGACTTGAATGCACCTTTTTTGAGTTTGGGCAGATGCACAGAACTGAGTAATCCACAGCTATCAAGACAGAGAGCACTGCCATCAGCATGGAGGGCTCTTCTGTTTCTCCTAAGTGGGTCTTGACCCTATGTCTACAGAATCAGCCAAGGTCCATCAAACTTGGTTCTGGAACTTCATATAAATGAATCAACCAGTGCCATCTTCTGGGAAGAGAGTCTTTCATAAGACATTAAGTTTTTTAATCTCTTCCCCACCCCCTTGTGTGTGTGTGTATGTGTGCATACTCTGTGTGTGCATGGACACATGTTATTAGAAGTAAGAAGAGGACATCCTCTGTAACTGGAGTTACAGAAAGTTGTGAACCACTCAATGCTGCTGCTGGGAACAAACTCCAATCCTCTGCAAGACCAGCAAGCACTCTTAATGGCTGAGTGAGTCATCTCTCTAGCCCCTGCAACTTGCTGGTTTTGTTCATTTATTTTGTTTTGTTTTAAGACAACATCTAACTGTGTAGCCAAGACTAGCCTTGGACCTGAAATTCTCCTGCTTCAGCCTCCCAAACACCAGGAATGCATGTGCTTGCTCATTATCAGCAGTGATCCTTATACTCCAACTGGCCCTTTCTCCTGCTGATGGAAGTCTGTGTTTTCCTACCATGGGGCTATTAACGATTGAACCAGCTGTGAACATGTGGACATGCGTGTCTGTGTCTTCTTCCTGAACAGATGCTTTTACTTCTCTCACGTTTGGCTGAGATCTCTTGTTTGATCACAGTTCTGCTGATTCTGACCATTGGCAAGAGCAGCTCAGTCTTCTAGTCCCTCCATAGTGACTGTGTGATGCAGGCATTAGGAATTCAAGCCAGATGCCTGGGTTTGAACAGACTTAGTCTAGCTGAACGCCTTCTGTGAAGTAAAACTAAATGTCCTGAATCTGTGTCAGCATCTGAAAAATGAAGGTAAGATGAGGACATGACCCTAACACAATGGCATAAACCATACGTATTTACTAACTAGCAAGTGCTGGTTTCTCGTTTCTGGTGTGGAAGTCTGAGACCAGGGTGTCAACAGGTCCAGGTCTTGTGACAGTCCCCTTCCTCATTGCCGGTAACTGTCTTCTTGCTGTGTCTTCCCATGACCGTGAGCTGAAAGCAGACATTCCCCTGCCTCTTCCAACCTCTTTGGAAGATGCTTCATGACTAACTGGCCTTCCAAAGACTCTACTCCTAACACTAAGAGCAGAAGGAGAACAGGGATTATGGAGAAGCACAAACATCCAGGCCACAGCTGGTTCACTACAGTGAGCAACTAAGTTCACAGATGTGAAGAACAATTGCTGACAAAAGCCAAGAAAGTAAGAAAACCAACAGGAATCGTCATTTTCTATCTCCCTCACGTCCACCACGGGACACTGATGTGCACAGTGGATGCCTTCTCTGTCCGAAAAGCTACAGTGGTTGGGGTGGGCCACAGAGAACTACACGAAATTCCGCAGTCTAGATTTTAAAAGAACGAAAGAAATCATTGCTCAGGCTATCTGAAATATCAAACTTCGTTTTAATGGATTGGAATCTCATCAACTCAGCTCCCAACACTGATCAGGAAAGCTGAAGAGCTGATCGGTTACTGCTGAACAACAAAGGGTGTAATAAAGCAAGTAATAAAAAACAGGGAAATTCAATAACCAATACTATTCATTTAGTAGACAAAAAATCTCTTCAATCACACTGGGATTATTCAGGGACATGAGAAGACAAAGAGGTTTTTCAAGAATAAACAAACTGTGAACATGCCATGACTGTCCTCAATAACTGTCCTCATCTGATTCCAGCCCAGAACCGGTCAGGTTCATTACCCTAGCAACAAGCTATAAACACAATACCACACGTGCCTTTGTGGTCCTCCATTCAGATTCCCTGCTCCCAACCCCACCCACCACCTGTGCTGAATCTGCTCTTATTCCACCCACTCAGCCCCTCCCTGCTCTTGAAGGCCATCTTTAAGGTCTCGTACAGCAAGCACTTCATCCTCTGAGCCATCTCCCCAGCCCTAACAACATGTTAACCAACTACCAACTTGAAAATGCTTCTCAAAAGATAACCTCAACCACAAACAGAGCGTGTGTGTCCTGGCTAGTTTTGTATCAACATGACACAAGCTATGGCCATTTGGGGAGAAGAACATCGCCTGAGAAAAATGTCCCTGTAAGACTGGCTTGCGAGGCATTTTCTTCATTTACGAGTTGACACGGGAGGGCGCAGATCACTGTGGGTGGGGTCAGCCCTGAACCTGTGGTCCTGGAGGCTGGAAGAAAGCAGGCTGAGAAAGGTATGAGGAGCGAGTCAGGAAGCAGCGCCACTCCATGGCCTCTGCATCAGCTCCTGCCTCCAGGTTCCTGCTGGGAGTTCCTCCTTCCCTGCCCTCCCTGGATGGAGATTACAGGATGACGCATACCCACTCCTTCCAAGGCTATTTGTGTCACGGCCATTATCACAGCGACAGAAACCCTTACTCAGACTATGACGGCCTGGGATGTCCTAGAGCATCCAACAAGCCATGCACTGGGATGACCCTGACATTGGATGACACAGGCAGAGAGTGGCAGAGGTACTGAGGCTGCCTTGAGAAATCGGGAAGCAGATGATACCTGTCTACCGGATGGATGTAGCAGTCACAGGGCTCTCCAAGTCAGGGCAGCTCTTCCACCTGGAGTGGGCTGTTCACTAGCATGGGCATCTGGGAGTGAAGTCAGAGAGAAGAAAGTGGGAGGAACTGGCAGGTACTGGCAGGCCAAACATAAATATTAGGTTGGTACAAAATAACTGTGGTCTTGCCATTATTGGAATTTGCTGCTCTGCTTGACACTGGAATACATTAATAAATGAGGTAATGATATATATATATATATATATATATATATATATATATATAATTTTAAAACATGTTTATATCTTTATGTTCTTTGATAAGGACTTAATACTTGTTGTTTATTTTGTATTTATTTCATACTATGGAAAGAATGTTAGGAATAAAAACCAAATTGAGTGATTTCCTTATCCAAGTTAAAGATGAGTCATAAACCAACAGAGAAAACTCTCCAAATCAACAAGGCGTTTGCCCAGAACCATTAATGAATGTATGGCACAGTGGTGGTCCAAATGAAAAGTTCTGCAAAAGAGGTGAGAACCGGGACACCGACCAGTGGAGCACAGTGCAAAGTCACTGGAAGTTGACAATGACCCACCAAGAGCAATCATTGAAGCCAGTCCATGAGAACTTGCCAACACATGGCCCATTCGGTGATCATTTGGCACTTGATGCTCACTGGAAAGGTGAAAAGATTCAATAAGCAGATGCTCTCATGAGCTGACCAAAAGCCAAAATCTAAAACAAAACAAAAAAGCATAAACCTGCCTCTCTGAACTGCTGTCTTCTTCCACACTAGGCAAAAAGAACCATTTCTTGATTAGACTGCACCACATAACCTATACATAGGTTGTATCTGACAACAGTGACCAAATGTACCATACAAAGGTCATGGTCACTGTTCAGTGGTCTTTGCCACTCATCTGAGAAGTCAGCTCAGCAAACCAATGAGATGGGCCACAAACAGAAAGCCCCGTGCTGGCACTGGCCAACAGAGAGGCCCCAGAGCTTTCCCTGAGACAGCTAACTGCACTCCATGCCAGTGCTCAGGAGTTGGAGGTGTTGCACTGCATAGTTCTGTGTTCCTACACTGTTCACCTCCCTCTTCTCCAACCCACTACCACTTGCTTCAAGCATCTTGACAACTTGTCGGAAGGAAAACTCTTGAACAACCAACCATAAGAAGATAGAAAATGCTTTCCAAGACTTCTTCAAATCCCAGAACCTGGACTTTTATGTTACAGGATAAAGAAACGTATTTCTCATTGGCATTTTCGAGTCTGAGACCAGTCTGGTTTAATTAGTGAGTTCCCGGCCGGACAAGGCTACAGTAAGACCCTGTGTCAAAAAAAGATTTAAGATTCACAGTACTGCAATTCCTTTAGCCTTAACCTCACAGATCTAACTGTTTCTCTGCCCAACACAACCCTCATCATCTATCCTGAGAACAAACTTGGAGACTTAACGGTGGCTCCATATTCATCCCTAAAGAGAATAAATTCACCAAGGTAGGTACAGGGATGTGCACTCTCCACATGGAGAGTGTTATAAACAGACCAGCAGCGTCTGTGCTGGCTCACCCAAGACATAGTACACAAAAGGGTAAATGCCCCATTCAGAGATGTGTCTCCAAGCAACCACCCTCCACTCCAGCCATGCAAACCCAGTTTGCTTCTGAGCTACACTGCCAGAGAAGTCAAGAAAACAAGGCTGGGTCAGGTGTGGGAGCGCGAGGGAGCACCTTGAGCCTGCCCATCCTTGCCTGTACAGTCATGCTGGTCCTTGAAAATGGTCAGAAGTCTAGGATTCTGTCCCCCCAGGAGTACAAGATTGCTCCTTCTGTATGTATTGAAGGAACAGAGGATAGAAAAACATCATAGTCAGATAACCTGAGCCCAGGTCCTGGACTAGGAGCCTTCAGAAGAACAAGGGCAGGGGGTGAGGTCAGCCTTGTTTGTACAGTGATGGACTGGGTTGGAGACCGCAGTAAGAAGCGCTTGATTTAACACAGACACACCTGGTTAACAGAGTTAACTACTGATAATCTGTATTTTCAGAGGACAATATACAGTGTATGGATACATATAAATATATATTTATATTTGAACTGTCAGCTGAGAGGAGCCAAACGAAGAGATATTCCAAGCAAAGCTGAACCCAGACTTTATTTATTTATTTTTATTTATTTATTTTTTATTTTTTAGTTTCTAGCTTTATTCTCCCACCAAAGGAACCAGGGCACGACAGAGAAAAGACTGTGAGACTAGGTGGGGAAATAAGACTGAAACATCTTCTGGTGTCAAAATAAAGTACAGTAATGCAAAATAAAATATTGATTATTAATATGTCAAGGAGTTCCCAGCGGCCCAAACTGAAGCAAGTTGTACAAGGAAATTAATAGTATCATGATAACACAGAGTATAAAATAAATATCCAATAAATATCCATGAGTTCATGTTAATTGGTGTTATATATTACAAGCATTTTAAAGCATTTAATGCATTCTAGTAAATATAGATAAGTTAATGGGTAGAGCAATAAATAAGGGGAACGTTGCATGTGCAAGAACCCGTGCAGACACATGAGCAACCCATGCAGACACATGAGCAATTCGTGCATGCAGACACATGCACAACCAGTGCAAACACATGAGCAACTCGTGCATACACATGAGCAACATGTGTAGACACATCACAACCTGTACAGACACATGAGCAACCCATGCAGACACATGAGCAACCCATACAGACACATGAGCAATTCGTGCATGTAGACACATGAGCAACCCGCGCAAACACAAGAGCACCCCGTGCATACACATGAGCAACTTGTGCAGACACATGAGCAACCCATGCAAGCACATGAGCAACTCGTGCAGACACGTGAAAACCTGTGTAGACACTTGACAACCTATGCAGACACATGACAACCTGTGCAGACACATGACAACCCGTGCAGACACATGAGCTGAAGCATAACTGCACTCCGCGGAGCGGACTTTGCACAGAATCCTTCCAGGTGAAGAGAAGGTAAGAGAGCAGCAACTTCACAGATGAGGAATTTGACAAATACCATTTCAGCCAGAGAGCGAGATCCATACCAACCATCATAAATCACGTGGTGATGGTATGGGTGCTTGATATGACAGAATAGAAAGGTCGTATTGCCTCTGTGCTATCACCAGCAAACACACAGGGCTCCAGTCTACTCATAAAGAAACAGGGCTGGAGAGATAGCTCCTTGGGTGAAGGACCTGCCACTAAGGCCGATGACCTGAGTTCAATCCCTCGGACCTACACGATGGAAGGAGAGAACCAACTCCCACAAGTTGTCTCCTCTGACTTCCACATGTATACTTGACTTTCACGTCACATACATGTACACAGCCTGTAAAAGCAATCACAAGCAGCCAGTCCCGTGGCACAAGATTGTAGCTCAGCCTCAGGTCTGCAAGGCAGAAGACTGCTTGAGCCTAGGAGACAGAGAGCACCCTGGGAAACACACTGAGACATGAGACAACACCTGCCAAATACCAGCAGAGGCGATCACACAATCCATCTGAGGAAAATTTCTCTGAACTATCAAGCCGTTTATAAAGAAGGACAATCTGAGAAAATGCCTGCCCCAGCCTTAAAACCCACAGGTTGGCACAATCCCCGGAATGGCAGGGATGGCAGTATTAGTAGATGGGAATCAAGATAAGGCGCCAACGAGGGTTTGGCGTTTGATGAGGACAAGGATTGCTCCTGCTCCTAGTCGTATCCTTATCGAAAAGAATGAGTCTCTCAAATCTGTGTCGTAATAATCTCAGGCAGATGGGTGGAGCATCACCGCCCACCACTAATCATAGGGAAACCAAGCACAGAGGACATCAGAACACTCAATGCTATCTTCATATTTCTTATGATGAAGGTTGTCCCATAAAATAGACCATCAATTAAGGAAAAACAGACTTGGCTCTCCCGTTCACCAGAAACTATCACTAGGAGAATTTAACAGCACTTTTACTCCTCTGTGAGATCAGATTGTCAACTCTAACTACTTCGTAACATTTATAAGTGAATTCAATAACAACAAAAAATTCGTGCAAAGTACCTAGAGAAATGCGCGGAACACAAGAATCCATATTACCAGCATCAGTATTATCCCAAGGCTTCTTTGAAGCCAGGGTCTTCTCACAAAATCCTTGTCAAGTTTGTCTGAGACTCTGTATCCCTTCTGCCTCAACGACTCCCAAGCACTGAGATTATAGGTGTGCACAGGGACACCCAATTCTTCAATAGAAACTTAAAGGAAAAACTTCTCTTTTTGGTAGCAACTATCTCAACAGAAGAATCAAAATTTCCATATTTACTGATCTGGTAATTTTGAGACACAGGATAGTGGGGAAAGAGATGACAACGTCATCCCAAACTACGCCCTTCTACCAGACTGGACATACGACAGACTGAAAGGAAAGCCGGAGAACAAAGTCACCTAGTAGGGAACACAGACCTGCATATGCCATAATGATCAAGCATCATAGAGAATGCGATTATTTAAATATGGTTACAGCTTTACACACACACACACACACACACCATGAATCGATGTAAAATTAAATGCTAATGTTGTTCACCGTGTGCTAGGAAGATGGATGCATTTCCTACATGCCACAGAATATTCTATTAATTCTGGGCAGAATAAGGAAATGGTATGCCTACACATTAGCATAAACGGCAGTGTGGCCAGGGAACCAAAGGCTTCCCAGCTAATATATCCTCACCCTCCACTTACAAGTCAACAATCATGCGTAACAACTTAGCACATCTGCCTAAAAAACGGTAACAACTGGTTTAATTCATCCACCAAATCCCACACTCATAAAGAAAACCGTATTTCATAACGTAAGGCACTATCAGAGGAACCACAATTCACAGCTAAGGGGTCAAAGCTTTCTCCATAATAGATGGGTTTTCTGAAGTGGCTGGGGAAAACCTAAGATCCGGCCACAGAGTTAAACCAGTAAGTCTGAAATATGCAGAAGAGCTCAAGTTGAGCTTACAGTAAATGACAGTGGTCTCTTGTCACCACAAGCCCACCCCAATAATTAACAAGCCTGACTTAGCTGCCAAAGACCAAACTATGATTTATTGTTCTCTTCAAATTAATAAAAGTATAACCAGCCAGCCATTGTGAATCCCAGTGCTCATCTGTGTGGGAAAGAGCTGATATTTCAGACTGGCTGTACCACACATCTGAAGCCAGTTCTGTAGCCTTAAATCTGAGTGTCCATCCAGGCCCTGCAGATCACAGCCTAAACCCTTACAGGGCTATGTCGGGACTGTAACTCCACAGATGGCTTCTCAAGACCATTGGCGGCACAGGATCAGGGTGGGTTCCCCGATCCTCACATTTTACAGTTGAGAAAAACCTAGGTGAGAAGGTCAACTGTCCCGGTGTGCAAAGAAAGTGACCCCACTGGGAACAGAGCCAAGTCCCCCAGAATATCAGAGAGACAGGAGATCCTGGCACAACCAGGTTTTAGTTCATTTGTCTAAGCTTTATAGAAAAGCTTAACAAGTGAAGTTTTGCATGCATTCCTGGATCTCTGATTCTCTTGAAAAATCTTCTGTCCAGAGGGATCCAGATTTTTGGATGGTTTCTGTCTGATCTAGAGAGCTAAGGAATTGTGGCAAACAGGCCTGAGAATCCAGGTGTCCACAGCTACATGGGTACACAATTTCTCTTTCTATACAGCGGGGGCTGAAGGGACCTTAGAATTTATTACTCTACCTCTGTCTCAAACTTTGGCCGTGTGTGTGTGTGTGTGTGTGTGTGTGTGTGTGTGTGTGTGTGTGCGCGCATGTCCGGGTGTGTGCCTTATTTTTAAATGTTTC
This sequence comes from Arvicola amphibius, assembly GCF_903992535.2. Lineage (NCBI taxonomy): Eukaryota > Metazoa > Chordata > Mammalia > Rodentia > Cricetidae > Arvicola > Arvicola amphibius. Next base: position 197,769,010 of record NC_052047.1, read on the forward strand.
TGTTACTGCTATGCATGTGTGTGGTTATATGTATGTGAGCGTAGGTAACCCAGGAAGCCAGGTCCCTTAGAGCTGGAGTCACAGACAGCTGTAAGCTGTTGCTGTGGGTGTCGATTCACACTGGGCCTTACATACCCGTCACTGCTCAGCGGTCTCTCCAGACTCTGTTTTTAATCTCCTATGTAGTCAGTCATGCCCTGGAACCTGTTGGATGGTTCCAGGACCCTCTGGAGAACTCCAAACCCACAGGTGCTTCAGACCTTTATGAAGCCAACAGTTCTTACATATAAGATCCACCCATAACTTTAAATTGTCTCTAGATGGCTTGTAACACGAGCGCGGTAAAGGGTCACTAAGATATATAGTCCAAGGGGAAATGAAAAAAGAAACTGGCACATGCTCAGTGCCTACAAAAATGCCTGATCCCATTTTCCACCTGTGGATGTCTGAGGACAGATACCTAGCGCCAAATGTAGTCTTATTTATGTAACAGAGAAAAGGCACATATGGGCGTCATACCACACAAGTAATACACATGTAGATACACGTGTTTATACACTGGAGAAAGGTAGTTCTGTAACTTGGACAGAATGTTCATTTCCAATCTAGGAGAGCAGAGACGGTCAGAGGGCAAGGGCACGTAGATCTAGACTAGTTTTCATGCGTCGATACAGTTCCTCTGTGCTCAATAGCCAACATATTTTTACATGTAAGTCTTGACCATTCGTCTGCTGAAAAGTCCCTTCTAGCTTCCTTCCTGAGCCCCAGCTATCTTCCTAGTTCATTCTGCACAGTTCTTTCTCTCCGCTCACCAGCTCCATCACACCTGCTTGCTCTGGATCCCAGGACACTGGGCACCCACCTGAGGGGCTCTTCCCTTGAAAGTCCTTCCTGTCCAATCCTCTAGACCCTCCGGTCTATCATCCTTGTCCTTCTCTGACCATACCACCGAAGGCGGCCCTCCCAGGACCAGAACTGTCACCCTGGAGCAGTTCCTCCACCTGACACACTCCAAACAGTTCCTTGGCTACCACCCACCCTCCACGGCCAACTGTGAGATCCATGAAAATGACATGCTGCTGTTCTGCTCAATCCCCAGTCATCAAGGCCTGGAAAGTACCCGACTCCTAGTCACAAGAGCAGGATAAACACACGACAAAGGTGACAACCCATCCTTAGCAAAGCTCAGCTCCAGGCAGAAGCTGGAAAAGGTGGGGGAGAAACTTTGCCTCCTTGGCCTCAGGTCATGCAGGGACTTCAGCAGGAGAGAATTAACTCAGTGGTTAAATCTAGATGCTTGAGCCCATGTATATTCACAAGTGCCCCACTGAGCAATAGGGCTCTGATTCTGAAGCCGCTTGCTGAGTTTCTGTTTGATTTTAGAATCAAGGTAGCATCTATGGATGAGTGAATATTCAAAAGGAGCTTCAGCGGCTTCAAATGAAGCATGCACACGTGTGTGGGAGTGTGTTTGCAAGTGCACAGAGGCCTGTTTGTCGCCGTCAAAAGATTGGTAAGAAGGGCTCTAAAACTTGAGAGTAAAGACATGCGTGTCCACACATGATGTCTCAGTACATGCTTGAAGAGCCACTGTGTGGTACTTGGGAACTAGTGAGAGCCACCAGTGGCTCATGAGCTCGTGAGCAACAGGAAGTATGGTTCTTTGGCCCTGGTTCTTTATTTGGAAGAGATGGTCTCTGACTGTCTTTAGACCCCGTGGCCTAAGCACCACAGGACGCGGCGGCATTTCTAGATGAAAGCACCAAACCAAGCAGTAAAATGTCACTGGATCAAGAGAGAAACAGACTCCCACCAACACGCACCTCACACGCAGCACTGAAAGGCCCAGCAGTAGCTGCCGGCTGTCACCTACTGTAACAAAATTGATCTGTAGTGAAATAAAAGATAATGCAATCCAGAGGAAATAACTTGTGTTTCCTCTGAGAATGTCTGATGTTGTCAACCGTATGCCTGCTTCCCGTTTCTGCCTGCCACGGTGCTCAGCAGCACACACATGCAGGAATACAGCAGGCAGACAGGTAAATCGCAGCTGCAAAGCCAACCAACCCAGCCCCTTGGCCAAGCCCAAGCCACAGATGCGTTCAGGAAGGCAGAGGCATTGTCAGTGGCCACCATGAGATGGGTTTCAGAAAACAGCCCCAGTGGCATCCATGGCGTTTTAAACATTAGATTTCTGCTGTTTCTTTCTGCCACAATTGAAGTCTCCTGGTTCTCAGGAAGTAATGATTGCAGTTCCAGAGTCTGTATACAAGGTGCAGAATGCTCTGGCTCAGTCTCCTGTGTCTGTCAGCACTGTCTGGAGCATTATCTCCTAGGTAGAGTGACAGAGTGACAGGAAACACCTGGAGAACAGTGGGCACTGGCTTTGTAAGCTCTCACCTGTCATTTCTGAGGTGTCTCAGTACAAAAGGTCATTCAGGAGCAGAGCCATGTACATAATTAACAGCAATTGCATTGTCCCAGTGATACCTTTACATGTATGTTCAACATAAAAATGTTCCATGAACTGGTAGCATCTTAACCACAAATGCAATTCCAAAGTTCTGGCATTCAGGGTTGAAAATTCACTATATAAAATACAGATTAAAAAAATAAATAAATTTCATGGAATTGGAAAATATTAAAAACCAATAAAGAGAAATTATGTATATTGAACCTGGTCTACACATTTGCAAGAGCACTGTTTTTGAGAATTTTATATATCCATGTAATGTTTTCATCAATTCTAACCCCCCATCATCTCTCCCCCACCACCACTGTTCCCTCCCCAAGTCTCTCCCACCTCTTCACTAAGTGTATTTATTTGCCTGCATGTACACGGGTATTGGACCATCTACTTGGGCGCGGATCCAGAGAGTCAACACTGATAAACCAGCAGAGAATGAAACAGGTATGTGCAGCTCTACACGGGACGACGACATCACACCAAAGCCCAGGAATCACCACAGAGAAGACTCAAAGATCCAGAGAGAGCAGTCACCGGCAGTGAAACGTTATGTGCAGGACAGTGCAGTTGTCCAGGTGAACCCAAAGCAGCTGTGGCTGCACACACAAGATCTGCAGAAGATCAAGACAGCTGAAACCCCAGCAGAGATGGGGAAGGGCTGAGGGAAGTCCCACCCTCAGTTGAGAAGCCCCAAGCATATCAGTTTTCTTCAGGGAGGCAGACCCTAGTAATACCTCACGAGGAAGCTGCCACCTCCATCACACGAGGCTTAGGCAGCCATGGGCTGTGGGCTTCTTCCTCTTTCAGATGCTACTGGGCCTCAATAGCCAGTGATTTGTAGATGATTACAACTTTTACTGTGCGTATCATTGCAACTGACAGGCAAATCTCATCAATCGAATCCCATGACTGATGAAAGAAGGACCCAAACTTGACACCAGCAGCCTGCCAGCGTTCTCTGGATCAATTATAGTGCTCAGGAAGGCTCGCCGCGATACACAGAAAAGCAGACCTGATGGAAGGCTCTCCTCCTCCCCTTCACCAACATCCCTGAAACACACGCTTGCAACTCCAGAGCTTTTTGTTTCCAGGAGAGAAATCCTGTTTGAAGTGGGGTAGTGTTCACACCGCAGCTCATACACAGGGGCTGCTCTACTCCCCAAGCATCCCGCCGAACCCCCAATCTGTCAAGGACCAGAACTCACTGCAGCCATGGGCTCTGACAGCGGCACTCTCGTTAAGCCAACAGACATGACACCTTTTCAATTCTGCTCATCTCTTAGTCGCTAGTCAAATGGAACTTATTGCTTAGAGCTTGTTGGAACTTCCTGAATTATTTATGAAAGCAGGTCTGCGACTCCAGACTCTTAAAAGACAACACAACAGAACTCTCGTCGTTACCCACAACCTGTCTTCTAACAGGGAACAGATATTCTCCGTAACATGAGCTGCACGTTTGGGGTGAAATAACAGTTGTGAAAAAAGTACCGAGCCTCTAAGAATATTTGGAGGATATTTATGGAATGCCTGGGCGTATTTTTAAACCTTTACTGTAAACCAGCTTTGGGTTCCAGAAAGATGCAGCAGATGTATTTCCCAGCTTGGATACAAACAACGAACGTCTACCACTATTACCCAAACTAGGCTGGAAGGCAGTTCCCCATCATGAGCATCTAGAAGGTTCTAGTCGGGTCATGAACCCAGAGCACAACAGCTATACATAGCGAGGACTAATTCCCAGTCAGAGACACCAGTGAGAAAACATTTTGGTTTCCAGCTCACCGGACCTATAGAATGGGACAAGCACTCTCTGTGACCTGACTCCGTCAGTCAGAGAGGCTATGAGGCATGGCTTGGTTTGAGGGCACAAATTGGCAAGCCAGCCTGCTCTTAAGAGCCACACTCCCTGGTCTACATGTTTGTTCATCCATTGGAACTGGCTTGGGGAGCCTTTTGAAAGCAGGAGCTGCCTCTGATGCAGGATTCTTACAGGACAAACCCCTCCAGAGATACCTGCTCCTCCAGAGATACCCAAACCCCATGCCAACCCTGCCCTCCTCCCTAGATGTCTAAACCCCAGCCCTAGCCCCAAACATGGTTCAGAGGAAGATGCAGACCCCCAGAAAGGCTGAAGGTACTTCATGCCACCATCCTTATAGGGTCCCTTAATTTCCAGAGACACATTCTCAAGAGAGGCAGAGTCCCATCAACCAAAGCACATAGCCAACAGAAGGGCAACAGGGTGCAGGGAAACTTACCTTGCTGGAAGACATCTGAGGGCGTGAGGAAAAATGAGAGAGGGGAGGAAAGAGAAAGAGAAAATATTAGTAACAGTGAAGAAGAAAGCGAGACATTATCTTGTATACACTGGCTTTGCTAAATATTCTCCATACAGCGCTCCCTTGAGCACCAAGCTCAGGCCGCAGATGGAGACCACTTTGGTCTAATCCATGACTCGATTCTTATGAGCTATGCTTTACTGTCCCTTAAACCACAACACGGACAGTGTGATTGGAAACATTCATCATGCCTGTCCTAAGACTGAAGGACTCAGGACAGCAAGTGGCAAGTAAGACGCAGGACAGTTGGTGGCTGTCAACATCCAGGTGTCACCATTACAACAGCCTTACAAAACAGGCTCTGTAATCATTCCTATTTTAGAGCTAGAGAAAACGAGTCTCCAGAAGGCAAGGTAGCTCACTCAAGGCCACAGTGTTGGTACTCTGGATGGAACCCAAGCCCACATGACACTGAAGGTTCTCTCAAGCTCCAAAAAGCTATCTGACTGGTTGAAGACAACACCACCTCACAAAAGCATAAACAGATACGGCATGGGAATCCGGTCATACTTAAATCATATAAACAAAATATGTATACATTCTCCACATTAGAACTCCATGTCCTCACAGTAAACCCGAGGCCAACGTCTGTTAGAAAATGACCAAGTATTCATGCTTTTGTGAGTTTTCTTTCAACCACGGTCTGAGAGCCTGGTGTGCACCAAGGCCCGGTTACTAGCAGCCGCAGTAAAGAACACCAACACGGGGTCACCAGTATCCTCCCAGCAGGACCTCCAAGACAAGTGTGTCTTGACCTTTGAATGGAGTATACGTGGATGGCAAAGCATCATTTTTTTCTAAGTGTAGCCTCTTTGCCCAACAGTTTATTTTTTAATGATGTTGGTGAGTTTTTAACTTCCTTGAGGAGTGAGAAATTAGGAATCAAGACAGGTGTTCCTCCACATCTTGTAGTGGCCATAGGTACCTGTACAAAGTACTTTTCTTATCTATGCCCACGGGAGCTTGGCCGCCCAATCACCAATGGTGTTTCTCACCTGTTCATGCCTTTTAATTTGCCATCTTCAAGATACACGTGTGTCACCCAGACAGGCGATAGCACCTGCTCTGTCTGCAGGGCTCCAGAAAGAAAGTTTGAAAGAAAGATACTTCTAGAAGATAGTTTGATGACATACAGAAGCATCCAATCTGCAGTCCTTGAGCAAACTGTACTACTTACAGAACTCTAATCCAACAAAACACATAAAGATATAAGAGAAACATAAGAGAGAGGTTCATCAAAGTATTGTTGGCAATGGGAAAAATACTGAGTGCTGCCCACGTCAACAGAGAATGAAAGCAATGAATCTGTACTTGGCTTGCTGCACGGTGACTGAAGAGGGTTGGTGAGCCAGGTTAGGCAAAGCTCTGGTCATGCAAGACTGACAACCCAAGCGTCCGCCCCAGAAACTGTGTAAAACCTAAAGGGAAGAAAGGACTCCTCAAATGTGCTGTTTGGCCTCCGCAGAGATGTCATGACGTGTCATGCCCAGCTCCCCACATAAACACAGAGTTTTGGTTTTTCTTTTTGTTTTTTAATTGGTAAAGACTTTGGTTGACTTCAAATGAAAATACTGGATGCTCTGTAACGACCCATGAATACATATGTGCCTTTGCACATGTTCGTGGCTGCCTTAAGAGAGGCTTGTGACAATGGCCACAAGATATTGCTTATCTTTGGGAGTTGGAATTGGAGTTTTTAAATCTTCTCTGAATTTTTATACATTTAGGGAGTGGGTTCGAGACAGGGTTTCCCAGTAGGAACAGGGTGTCTATTTAGGGACAGGTTCTATGGAACCTGTCCTGGAACTCACTCTGTAGACCAGGCTGGCCTCAACATCACAGAGATCCACCTGTCTCTGCCTCCTGAGTGCTGGGATTAAAGGTGTGTGCCATCACCATTTGGCTCATCATTTACATCTTTAGCAATGAGCATACTTTATATATGTACTTTCAGTTTACAATTAAACTTATCTTCATTAAAAGCTAAGTAAGAACTACATTGTCAGCATCAACTTTACATTAGTGCCGCCTGACACCAGCTCCCATCGAGTCACAAGAGCCAAGAGCCATGAATAGTTCACTTTCCTGACACATTAACGGATCAGAACACCTTAGGCTGCAGGTTTCATTCCACTCAGGCACATCCTCCAATTTTATTAATTAAACCTTTTCTCTGACAATTTCATACACGTATCTATCGCAATCTAATTACCCTCACTCCCACCCGCCAATCCTACCTCTTCCCTCCATGTCCCCTTTGAGAGCAGACATGCTCATCAGGACACACGCTCACAAAGTCGCTCTGGCTTGTCTGAGAAACTCTTAAAAGCTCCCAATTCCCTGGCGGCACGAGACTTCTCCCGACCCAGAGCAAAGCCACGTGGGATGTGGACAGGCTGCATCAGAGGCACCACACAGACTCTGCTCTCAGCCCCGTTCTCAGTGGGCTCTGCATCTCCAGAGTCACCCAACCACAGAGTGAAGACTTTTTTTTTTTTTTATAAAAAACCTGTGTTAAACATGGACAAACATGTTTGTTCATGATTATGTTCTAAGTAATAAGAAATACATTATCAAAGTTGTTTATACAGCCCTTACTGCGTTAGATTTTAGAAGCCTTCCAGAGGTGATGTAAAGTATACAGAAAGGTTTTTATAGCTCAGGAGCACACACTGTGCCATCCTCAAGGGACTTGAGAACCGGTAATTTCTAGCAGGCACAAACCTCTCCTGCACACATCACACAGTACCCTCTAGCCTTGGCAATTCATCTTCAGTACAAATGCTGGCCCAGCAGTGAGATGCCACTGCCCAGGGACTGAGGAAGGGGCTGAGGGCAGCTCCTGGAATATACTAGTCTATACAAGCTTGCTTCCTGGACCCCACAGCCGGACACAGACTCTCTGGCCAAGCTTGCTCTCCCGATGGAACCTCCTCCTCATCCTTCACATGCCACAGCCACTGTGAAGCATGTCCCCACAGAGAGGGAACTTGCCATTTCCACCTGTGTTCCTAGAGTAATCCATGCATGTTGCAATTATAGATCACGTTATAATTAGTTATTTACGTAGATGGTGCACTCCTGAGGATAAGCGCAATGGCCCTTAAACGCCTACCCAGGTCTAGACTGCCTGGCACTGTGTTACCACTGAGAGGGAAGGGAAAGAGGGTTTTGTCTCAACATTCCCTTATCATACAGGTGAGGAAACAAAGTCATGGATAAAAGAAAAATCTTTCTTAAGGTCACACGTGGAGTTCAAGGATGAGCCAGGACTACAGGAGACTCATTTAACCTTAATGAAGTTAAAATGCTCATCTTGATTATTAGCAAAGTACAAATTAGACATTTATCATCCCCCTTTAATGAATACAGACAAAAACCTTCAACCTTGAAAACATCAGGGAAATGAGATTAGTCTCTCAAATACAGACCCAGTCTCAACCCCAGTCTCGACATCCGTCCAGAATCCTCAGCCTCCTCTTCATGATTTTGACAAGGAGCACTTCTTTCAAAACTCAGAACCGACTTGAGTCATTGGAAAGCATCAGCCGTTATGGGGAAGGGAACCCAGGCCTGATTCCTCCCAATCCCACTGTGTGCGTCCCATCTGTGCAGGCACATGGGCACAAGATGCTCCTTAGCTCTCCCACCCCCGAAGCTCGCCTAATGTTCATGTACCTATCTGAACCTCTGTTTTTTTCAAAAACTTTCCAGCGTTACTTTCATCTTTGCTTAACAGTCACACGTAAATCTGAATAAACACTAAAGCAGATACTACAATGTGCTGGTTTTGAAGTTATACTCTACATCTATGTCTTCTGGATCTGGGGCATAAATCTCCTCCTTCTCTAGTAATGGCTCACCTTCTCTCCCAGATGGAAACGGCCACCCAAGCTCAAGCTGGAATGGTCTGTAGACGGAACTGTGCAAATCGGTGAGCAGAAGAGGAAACCTGATACTTTCGATGGGTTCTAGTTACATGTTACACTCCACCGCACACGCATGTTCCCCCAAATCAATGGATGTTACAAGGTATTATCCCCCCCAAAGCTCACAGTACCATTCCGTACTCTAATGTTTGTGTGCACGGCCACTTCTCCAAAACCATCCGCTATGGTCACTCCTAAAGATCAAAGCGCCAGAACGTGAGTACGGTGTTCTGATTTCGGTCTAACCAGACACAGAGGAGAATTACTCAGGAGACGACCTGCCCCCTCTGACCTCCCATTTCCTTGCTGCAGACCCAGGGGCATATTCTAACACCACTCCACAGAAGGGGGAAGGTGAACTTCACCCAGTTATTCAAGCCATGGAAAGCCGCTCTGAGGCTAAGACCCTGCCGTATTTCCCACCCTCCCAGGATTCACAATCACACAAGTGCAGAGCAGGGAGCTGCCAGTGAACACGACCCCAGCCACAATTAGGTTGAGTCCAAAGGACCCCAGAGACACGGATGCGGAGGAAACCAACTCCTTCAGACAAAGCTCTGCTCAGACTCACTTCCCCAGGGAGTAAATCTCAACCCCCATCACTCACGTGAACAAAGAAGGCCTGTTTCCCAGCCCATCCCCGCCCCACCCCCTCCCCAAGCCCTCCATCCCCTGGCGTCCTTCTGGTCCTAGAGACAGATGAAAGACCATGAGATGACCATTCAGATGTGGGGAAAAAATAAGAAGAGGAGCCCAGATCTGCCTTTTTTTTTTTGAACTTGATGGAAGACCAAGCATGTGTGCCCCTCCCCCACTGCTATGGCGGGATTCAAACTCCAGAGCTCTGTAATGCTGAGACCCCAGAGACCTGGGTCATAAAAAGACTAGATTATCTATTATTATTAATAAGTTATGGCAATTAGGCTGGATGATTCCTAAACGTGGCTGATGAGAAATTTTCTTGAGTACTGCTCGTCCACACAGCTAGTGTTTACCTCTATTAAAAATGATTTAACTACACTCTGGGTGAACCCCTGTCTTCTGCCTGGATTAATAATTAGCAGCACACAGAGCCGTGTGGGTTAAGTGAGTCGGCCGTCCTTTATTTATCTACTGCTTTGTTTTATGAGGAGAAGCGGATGGCAGTCTTATTGCCCATTCGGCTTGCTAGGAATAATTTACTATTTCAATCCACAGTCCCTGACTACAGGTAGAGAAACCTCAGCATCACTCCGTATCACATTTGCGACCCCCCCCCCCCACTCCACAGTATTCCAGATCTGCACAACAGAGAGCGTGTGCACGCTGCTGCCGCCAAGCCCGGGGAGGCGCAGTTACGACCTCCCCAACAATATGTGATTAAATTATAGATGAGGGCCGTTTAGTTTCTTGAAAATGCGATGCACTTAACTCCCATTTAAGAAGTCTCACCTGTCTTACGAGTTCTCCTGTGGTTTGAGCTACTGAGAGAAAATCCTTTTTCAAGTCAAGGGCTTTTACAGTAAAGCACTATAAATTTTACTTGCACCCAACTGACCAGGGCTGAGGAAGGGATCTAGAGAGCAGCCGGGGAGAGTGAATGCTGCTTCCTTGAAAGGACTCACACACGGGCCATTAAACCAGCGCCACCTTCCCTATCAGTGGCACTGTCTCCATCACCGAGTCCCCAAGCCCAGTCTCCTCCACACAGGGGTCAAGGGGCAATCAGAACCCAGAAAGAATTCTACGACTGCCAATCAGTACATGTGAAATGCATTCTTTTCTGTATTGAAAAACAAGGCCTGCTCATGCCTCCCCTCTTACAGAGGATAAGCCCTCTGTTTTAATTAGGTTTCATTTCAAGATGTGTATGCTACTTTTACTTGATAAATAATTCTAAGTGTTGGTGTGTGCACATGTATGAACCTGTATGTTCACATGTGTGTGGAGGCCGGAGATCAATGTCGCTGGCTGGCCAATGCGCCTCAAGGACTCACCTGTCTCTATCTCCAGCACCAGGTTATAGGTGAGTGTTCCTATGTCTGTCTGGCTTTATAGATTGTACCCTTGGGACCCGAACTCAGGTCCTCTGGTTGGAGGAGCGAGCACTCCGCTGACAGAGCCATCTTCCCAGCCCACCATTCTGCCAGTCACAAAACTGAGGTCCAGTTTTGTCACATTTGTGTGTTCTTCCCAAAGAAGACGGAATGACATACCAGCGTCACCATGATGGTGGCCGCTATCTCCAGACAACCCAGAATCAGGACTTATCCTCTTACCAGGTGGAAAGTCAGGATAATCGCCCAACCTCCTATATCCTGTGTCCTGATCTATTAAAATGGAAAGGCAACCGTTTTACCTTATCACAGGAATCAAGTTGGATACTTCAACCACCACATACATGTGGACATGATAGTCAAACAAGACTCAGGCAAGCCCCAAGCCCCAGCAGAACCACCTCCCCAGCCTGCTCCAGTTAGTTGCTAAGTTCACTCAGTCTTGATTTTCTCATCTGTAAGGACAATAAAACCCATCTTTCAGAATTCCGTGAGCGTGCAGGGTCTCTCACACATAAAACTTCCAGCACTTGGAAGTCGGTCCAGGGTGTGCATTTCGTGAGTGGAAGCAATGTTATCATTATTATAAGCAGTACAGACCAATAAGACAGAAAACTGAGGTTAAAAACGCAAAGCAGGTCCCAGATCCGACGACGCGGTCTTGGACAAACTTCATGGCCTGGCCTCCCTGTGCCTTGATCTTCTCTGGATGGCAGCATTCTATTAACAATGTTCTTAATGCTAAGAACCAGCCAGAAGGACCTGATGCCGAGAGCAGTTGCTGATTTTTACGAAACACCGTCAACTGCCATGGAGACCGGAGTGATGCAGGGGTGTGAGGAAACTTGAGATACGTCAAGTCTTCTGTGCAGGACAGCCGCGTTACTTGAGGTATCCTGACTACTTGCTTAGAAACTTCTGCGACAAGTGCAGGACTCTAGAGAGAGCATGGCAAAATTCACTATCTTTTAACCCTCTAGCTGCACCAATGGGGTTTTCAAATATTACCTCATGAGTATTACCTTATGAATGACTTATCTGGGGGCCTTGAAATGTGGGAAATGTGGTCTCAATGGCATCCAACCTTCAAACAACAGCGTAGGAAGAATGAACCGGTCTCAGAGATTCAACAACCCCAGGGCTGGGCCTTTGTTTCCAGAATCCTCTGGCTTTGCCTGCCTCTTCTGGTCCTGTCATTACTAAAGACGCCCATTTAAGGGGCTCCCAATGGAGACACACTTTCTATGAACTAAAGGTCAAAGGAGACAGACAGCATGGGAAAGCTGGAACAATTAGCCTGAGAAAACAGTTTTGGTTCTTAATTAAATAGACCAAAGTTTGAGCATAACAGAGCACTTAACCAGAGCCCCTTCCTGCCTGGGTGCAGGTCTGCCACACTGGAGCCCTGCCAACGTCACCGTCTCCTGCAGAGGCTCTCCTTGCCCTCAGTGGCACCACAGGGCTGTGATTAGCTTTAAGTGTCTCCAAAGCCAGACAGCCCAGGCAGCCCCATGCCACACAGCTAGTACCCCAAAGCCTCCCACTTCCTTCTGCCACACACACAGAGTTCAAATTGAACAGAGCCCGCGTGAGCCTAGGCTAAAGCTTTAGGGACTGCCTTGAAGGTCCTTGATGCCCCTCGCTAGTCCCATCCTCCCTTAGTCTCTCTGACCTCCAGTTCCTGTCGTGTTTCAGATCTCAGCCAGGAAAGCTTTGTTGTGTTTTCCTTCCTCCTGCAGCTCTCTCATCTTTCATCATGTTAGACATTAAGACCCATATGTTGCCTGTCACTGGGCTCTGTCTCAAAGTACTTGGTGCTCAGCAAATGTCATTTATAAGTAAGAAAACACACGCGTGTGCATGCACATGCGCACGCGTACACACACACACACCAATCCTGAAATAAGTCTCCAGTTACATATTCGAGGGAATGTGTTGCCAGCATCAATCTCCGACCTTACACTTGAAAGCCATCAGCCTACACCGACTTGGGGCTGGCAGTGCGGGGACAGAGAGTAAATGTCCCTAACATTTTACGACATTCTCTCCCTAGTATATCTCACTCCTACCACCGAGGTATAAAGCTCTTAACTACTGAAAGAACATAAAAAAATAGATTTAGGAATAATACTTTTTATGATTGCATTCTGTACACTGTGAAAGTTATATCCAAGTCCACTGGCCCTTTACGGCTGATGAAGGAGAGCAGCATGGCTTTCTAGCTAACCACACAGTTTATATCCGGTAAAAATATTTTCAACTGAATTACTTTCTGAGTAACTATAAAAAGGCTAATCGAGGCTTAATGAATTCATGTACAAATACTTCAGACTTTGCGTTAAAATCCCTATGATATGAGAGTGTATTCAACTCAATCTCTCCAGCAACCAATGGTTTCCTTCGAAAGAACAGCACTGGTGACTTTCTCTGCATTCCTTTGAACGTGCTGAGAAACCCTAGGAAGCCATGCTAATAGCCCAAACAAAGGAGGAAGCTGAAAATGACATCATTCTAATTTCCTGAACTTACGTAATTAAGTAGTAAGAGCCACAGAGTATTTTTTACTAAGTATCTGCGTGTGCCAAGAGCTGAGGAGGTGCCCTGTGTTAGAGCAGAAATCACACTACAGCTCTGATTAGCAGAGGCAAGAAACATGATTGGTAAAACACCATGATGGATTATAAGCCTTATATTCTCAGATCTCCAACCCCAGTCATTTTCCTGAGTCCCAATCCACACTATAGACGAAGCCATGGATTCTCTGGGATTCATTTCCTCTGCCTGCAAAATGGTGCGCACTAGGTGCAGGCTAAGGTCGCTCACAGGTCGAAAACATGGTGGTTTTATGCTTGAAATTACACACATTACACTGAATGAGCTCTTGTTGTGTGTGGCGTATTTGTCATCTTATCTTAGCCAAATTACATTCAGAGGGAAAAAAAAATCACTCCCTGCAATTCACGTACATCCACAAACACATCCATAACGCAGCCTATGATTCTGCATTTATCCCAAGATATTATCTCCACGGTAAAGTATTTTTCCCATTACAGATGAATTATAAGCCATCTGAAACCTATAAGATTATAGTGGCTCATGGCATCAATTTCTGATGCCCCCCCAACACCCGCCCAACATACACTTCCTGAAGCATTCTCTTTGGTCTCTGTTTTCAAGCCAACTGATTAATTTCATCACAGACATATTGCTCCGGCAGGTCTGAGAGATCCAGGCTTTCATCAGATTGGTTACTCAGTCTCCTACATTCAAAGTAGGCATTTACAAATGTCCAGGAGAAGAAATCACTCTCCCTGCTAGGTGATCATTACCAGGATGGACAACTTTAAAGCAAACAGAAGACAAGGACCATCATCATTATTTTGATGGCTTGGCACAAATTACCTTCAGGAGAGCTCCCAGGAGCCAGAGACAATTAAAGTCGGAGTTCTGAGAAGATGCCCCTAGCAGTCAAACACTGCTGATCACCATGAAATAGGTCCAAAGACTCACAAAGGACTGGAGACACAACACAGTCTAGGCCTGGCTCCATCTCAGGTCATGGCTGCTTCTAGCCTCTGATCTAAATTAATCTGGATAAACTTGGACAACTTGTTGAAGCTTAATGGGTGTTTTAAAGGGGATTTAAGCTGAAAATACCAGTAATCTGGGGCCAGGGAGATATGTGCTCCTGCAATTCCACAGCTGGAGAAGGGGCTCCTGTGGTGAAGCGCTTGAAGACCTGAGACTGTGTCCAGCATCCATGTAAAAAGCTGGGTACAGCAGCACACACATGTAACCCATGACTGGGGATACACAGATAGGGGGATCCCTAAGAGTTTCTGGGCAGCAGCCATTGATTAGTTCCAGGTTCAGTAAAAGATGCTGTCCCAAAACCAGAGCTGAAGCCAGGCTGTGTTGGCACACAGCTTTAATCCCAGCACTAGGGAGGCAGAGGCAGGCAGATATCTGTAAATCTGAGCCAACCTGGTTTACACAGTGAGTTCCAGGATGGCCAAGGCTACACAGAGGAACCCTGTCTTCAAAAACAAAAACAAAAACAAACAAGCAAACAAAGAAACCAGAACGGAGAAGAGTTGAAGTTGGCCTCCTTACGCATGCCCACACACACCTGCAAATGCGGAGGAGAAACAGATGCAAGCTACTCTAGCTTCTAAATTCCAAATGGACACTGCACTGAGACCTCGCACTGGGCCCCTCTGTACTGCACCCCCGGGGTCACATGCACATCTGTCTCCTGTGCTCTCAGGAACACCCACCATTCTTCTTTCTGTCTGACTGAGCTAAAAATACAGCACCAGGAATACGATCATCACAGTTCCAAAGCCCAGAGTAAAATAGTAGCTCGTCCTAGGTGCGTATTAATGTTAGTAATAGTGTGTTTCCAGAGCTTTCCACGTACCTGATGCTATTTTAAGTTCTTTACATAGACAGACAATGCTCTCAATCACTCTACAAGAGAGCTGTTATGCTTGCCTCCCAGAAATGGAAACACAGCCCCCCTCTCCCAGAGGGTAAACGAAAGTTGTCAAAGGTCAGAAGGATGAAAGTCAGCCAGGATTCAAGTTTGAAGAAATCTGGTTTCAGAGGCCAAATTTGTTCACTTTGATACACTGTCTCTTATGAATGCTACCTGGTAGCCATGCAGAAGGGAGGGCAAACAAGTAACCAATCCTCTTGCTTTCTTTCCAGCTGTCGTGATGCCTGGAGATTAGGCCCCTGTGTGGAAACCTAGCAAGCTACAGGCATACAGAAGGTACTCCAAACACTCAGGTAGCACAGTTTCTAAGGTAGCACACTCTCAGGAGGCCTGGGTAGCTGATCAGCCTCTCTCCACTGTCTCATTTCAAGGGTGTGTGTGCCCCAAGTACATGTGAAGCCAGTCTCTTCTATAGTGAAATGGGCCTCACGGAGATGAAGGGAACCAAAGAGGTGAAGACACTTCTCCAATCACCTTTGCAACAGTGAATGGACCATAAACCTGAGAGGACTCATCCTTCTGTAGCCTGAGTGGTTACCGCAGCGTGCACCCCACTAAGTGCCCTTTTAAGAAAAAAGAAGTTCACTTGGCAGTTTAAGGTTCTTCTAAATCTGTGAGCTATTATTCACTGACCACACACAAATCATAAAGCGTAAATATCATTTTCACGATGGATTTGTATAGCAGGCTTGCCAGCAGTTCCCAAAGAAAGCATTCTAACGTATCACAAAGCCTAAAGCGTTTATAACATGCTATATATATTTTAGCATGGTGGTTGGCACAGAGGTCCTCCTCCTAGACCGGGCAGTGATAAAGTATCACCACAGAAACAGAACAGACTGTCAGACAACCAAGCCTTCTACACCTTGTCCTTGAACTTCTCAGCCTCCGAAATCTGTGAGAAGACACGTCTCTCTTCTTCATAACCTGCCCAGAGTGCTAGCGTTTGTCACCTGCGCACAAACCTCGGCATGCGTAGGAAGAAGGACTCCCCAATGAGGAATTGCTTCTATTGATCAGCTTTGCCACATCTGTGGGCATTTCCTTACTGCTGATTGATGAGGGAGCTCTAGCCTAATGAGTGGTGCCATCCTGGGAAAGTGGGCCTGGGCTGTGTAAGTGAAACACCAGGACAAACAAGCCTGGAAGCTGGAGCCCCCAGGGTCTCCTTTCAGTTCCTGCCTTGGGTTCCCTGGATGATGAACAGTAACCAGCAAGGTAAGATAAACCTTCTTGCTCCTAAAGCTGCTTTAGGCCACGGAGTTGCTCACACCAACAGAAAGCAATCTAGGAAAGGTCCAGGATCAGGTGTTTTGTTATATTAGCACCAAACAAATAAGACACGTGGCCAGAATTTTAAACAACAGAGCAAGTGTTTGAAGTTATTATTTGCATACTGCTGATAAAAAAATGCTATAATCACTTTGAAAAACAGTGTGGGAGGTTCTAAATTGTTAGGTACATAGAAGTTTTCATATGATCCACAATTCCACTCCTAGGTATACTGTCGAGGAGCAGCCTCGACCAAAACACTTCTTACCAGGGAATAGAAAAAAATAAGTAAAGAATGTGGAGATGCATAAATAAGACAAAAAAAACATAGAAAGTATCAGGAGGCCATTCCAGTGATTACTGAAGTCCTGAAATCTGCTTACGTTTATTTTTCCACAGTTTTTATACTCAAGGTAACTGGGGGAGAAGGTAACAAAAGACTTTATTAACATGATACAAAGGATAACTCACACAGTCAACTCTGAGACATCAAATCATTAGCATTCTGTCCTGTAGGTAACTAAGGGGCTCTAAGTCACTTAGCTGAAGACTACCCTTCCTAGGCGACCTCATAGTTACAAAAGAAAGGAGCAGAAGCACATCGGCATATCCTGATCACCCATAAGGATAGCACCCACGGAGCTATCTTAACTTCAAAAGAGCCAGGCAACCACCTCCTGAGTTAGGAGGTGCAATTAAGCCTGTTAGTCTCCAAAACTCTCTAACTGTCGAAGTGTAAAGGGGCCTGCATTTTCAGGCATTCACAGTCTATGCCCTAAAGAAATGAACATATGACCTTGGAAGATGGCTCATGGATAAAATACCTGTGACTCTCATCTGAGGACAGAGTTAGAGCCTTAGAATCCACAGGAAAGCCTGGCGGGTGTGGTGGCCATCTGTGATCCCAGCACACACACAGCGTAGCTCTGGGACAGTACGGACGGATAGACTAACCCACGTTGGAGAATTCCAAGTTCATTAAGAAATCCTTCCTCAATCGATAAGGTGTAGAGTGATCGAGGAAAGCACCCAACGTCAACTTTTGGCCTCCACACTCACATGTACACACATTAAACTCACACACGCAAACACACACATCACACTCACACGCACACACATTAAACTCACACGCAAACACACACACATCACTCAGATGCAAAACACTGAAAATACACCCACACAAACATTTGTGCACAAACACTTCAGCATTACTCCTAATAACAAGAAAAGTCTAAACCATTCGATGAATAGGGAAGTAAAATGTAGCACATTTGTACGGTAGAACATGATTCAGCAATACATGAAATACTAACATGAGATATGACACAGGTGAGCCCTGAAGTCATCAAACTAAGTGAAGGAAGCAGTCACATAGGATCATAAGTTATAAATACACAGATAAATGAAATACATGATTCCACTTATAGCAAATGTCCATACCTTATAAATGGAGAGACAGAAAGAAGGATTAATGGATGCTGGGGAAAGGAGTCACTAGGTTGCGATCAATTTCTTTTGGGAGTAACGAGCACATTCTCAAATGGACTGCGTGGTGGATATGCAAGTCTGTGAACAGATTAAAGCCCTCCGAACTGTATGCTTTACATGGAGAAAATGAAATGTCTGTGAATTACGTCCAAGTAAAGTTGTCTCAGAAAATGAATTCGTTTCTAAAGACTAGCAACCACAAAGGCCGTCTCTTCCAAGTTGCGACTGCACCTGAGTCCTCCAGCCGAGGGACGCATTTAAAGAAACAGATGCAGGAGCCTTGACATCATGATGGGCACCAAACAAGTCATGTCCAAATGAAACACTGTATCCTCTGTCTCCAAAGGGTCACAGCCTGGTACCTCTTGATCCTTGGACTGCCCAATATGGCGGCCTGCAGGTGCCTGTGACTTCCCAACATGAGAAAACAATGAGTCACACAGTGACATGTTTTCAGGAAACAGATTTCAATGACTTTCCTTAGAAAATAAAAAGGAGAGGGACAGCTCATGAATAATTGCTTATTTTCAATTATATCCTCCAATATGTTCAACAAACTGGGCAAAACATCCGCATTAAAATTAATTTCACCTGTGCTTCTTAAGCTTGAACACAGGAGAGAGAACTCTTTAAAGTACTTACACGCGTGGCTCGTACTATGCTCCTACTGGACGCTGGCCTTCTACTCAGTGAGCTTTGAAGTGTTCGGAGATCTAGTGCTTATTCCTAATAAAGGAGTAAGTCACTGAAACTCTGCTCAGTGTTGTTAGAAGATTATTTTATTCAGACTTCTAAATGGTAATTAACTTTGAAGTCCACTCAACGGTTATAAAACGGCTGCCGCTCCGCAATTATGGAGGCACAAACAGTTCCTTGTCTGCTCCTCGCTGCCAAGTGGCTCCCCAGACAAGGGTGGAAGAGGTTCACCATGGCCTTTAAAATATTGGCCCCAGTCTACAAAGCACAAACGGTCTCTAAATAAGACCGACCCAGGAAACTTTGCCTGAACTCCTTAACATTTGTGATCAAAGGGTCGCCTTTTTAGAAACTATTGAAGCTCCCAGATGATATAACAGACCTCCATTCACAGGAAGGAAGCTGCTTCCCAAAGACATTCATCTTGGAGGGGCTGCCTTGCATGTCATCTGTAAGGACCCCCCCCCCCATCCCATATGTATGGGGCGGCTTTTTGCTTCTTTGCAAAACTCTTTGATCCACAAGTCTGAGGCAATGAGAATAAGGCCAAGTTATGAGTCAGGGGGAAGATATTAACAGTGGCCTTGTTCAAATATTATTTTTACAGAGATACAGCCGTACCCAAGATTAGGAAAGATAAGCAGGGGATCCCAGTGATGGAGCCAAGACCGTGTCAACTTCTCCAAGTGCTTGTTTTTTGTTGTTGTTTTGTTGGTTTAGTTTGAGACAAAGTCTCATGTAGCCCAGACTAGCCTCAAACTCTGTGTCCCAGATGATGACCATGAATTCCTGATCTTCCTGTTGCATACTGTGTTAACAATCTCCTCAGAACTGAAATATTCCACCCTGGAGGGAATCTCTTTAAGACACTGAAAATAGGTCGGGTGGTGGTGGTACATGGCTTTAATCCCAGCACCTGGGAGACAGAGGCAGGTGGATATCTCTGAGTTCAAGCCCAGCCTCATCTACAGTGCAAGTTCCAGGATAGGCTCCAAAGCTACACAGAGAAATCCTGTCTCATAAACTAGACAAACAGAAACAAAAAGGCTCAGAAAATAAACAAACAACTCATAAGCCTCAGGAAGTCTCTGAAACTTATCAGATTCAGACTCCTTACCAAAAAAAAAAAAAAAAAAAAAAAAAAAAAGAAAACAGACCCCATAAGGCTTTTTGAGTGCCAGCAAGTAGTGGAGAAATCCAGGGTTCCAACTCTCACGACTCAACAATGCTATGGTGAGCTTTGGGTGACGCGGCTACGTTTAAGTCACCCCCAATCTGGACTTTGGTGGTATGGACACATTTGTCTGTTTATTCATTCACTTTATGAAATAAGCTGCCCATCTTTTCTTCATTTTTCCCTAAAGTGATATCATACAACACTCTGTAGTACCGTTTCAATTGCATTTAATAAATAAGAACTGCCTGAAGATATGAGATAAAGTCAGCCTTATAGAGCAGGTAATGGTAACTGATATCACCTTGAATCCCAGTAGCCACAATGACATCATCTTTAATCCCAGTAGCCACATTAGTTGCCATAGAAATTGGGTGATGCATGCCTTTAATCCCAACCCTAGAGAGGAATATAAATCGGGGTGAGACAGCTCTCACACAATCTCATTCTGAGGTTCCAGAAGGCAGGACTGCCATTTTAGACTGAAGGCGAGGTAAGGGCTGGTAGCTGGCTGTTTAGCTTTTCGGATCATCAGGCTGAACCCCAATTTCTCTCTGAGTTTTATTAATCGTGCTTTATTTAATTATGCTTCAACACTCCACTTCCAGGGTGCTGATATTACAGGCATGAAATTCTACTCTTGGTTTACACACCTTTGGAGTCTAAACTTGGTGTCTGAAGTGTCTGTACTGGGCAATCACTCTATCAACTGAGCTACATCTTCAGCCCAACTGCTTCCTTATTTCCTCAGTGCCCAAAGGCCTGTGTCACGTGACCCTGTCACTCTGTCTTGTTGGGGTTAAATAGAAGACATGCAGGTACCACCACATGGTCAAAAGCACAGTGCCAAGTGGTACAGTCCTGAATGACAGCAAATGCCCTTAGTAAGCAGAGTTCTGCTATCTGGCTCACAAACCCCATTCCTGCTGTGCACCATGGGGAGCAGAAGGTTAGAGCAATGCTTCTTCAAGATACAAGAACCAGAATCCTACCTCTTCAAACAAGCCTCTCCTGGATGGACTCACACCCAGAATCCTTGGACAGCTAAGTCTTAATTGTCTGCACTCAGTGCACTGGGCAAAGAGAGAGCAAATATTGCAGGGACTTTTAATGTCTTCTGGGCATGCAATGGTCCAGGTGGGAAATACAGACTCAATCCCATCTCCTGTTCCATTAGGCCATTTCCTGCATGTGCCGAGAAACGGGAGTGCAGCAGGTGCACTCTGTTCTAGCACCCTGGATGGGCCATGCGCTGCACTCAGGCACGGTGTAGGCAGAGAGGAGTACACCGCTAGCTTCTGCCTCCTAGAACGTTCCTCGGAGCCCACTGAATTGTTTGAAGGAGCCTGTGCAGTGAGGAAAGCATACTATAAAGAACAAAGCTTATTTCTGGAGCCAGTTTTGTGGCTTGAAATGTCTTCAAATTACAGCCGTTGTTACAAAATGTACCTTGGAGTGTGAAAGAACTGGCTGTAGCGTGGCTATTTCTAGACGGACCTTTTCAGGCCCGATAATCAAAGCCCTTCATTTTCCACTCTCCTCTGTCCACCAGGCATGGTAGTGGGCAAGCCGTTGGCTGCCTTAGAATGAATGCCCTGGGTGGCAAGGTTTGATATGACGGGAATCTCTCTGTGGGACACCAAAAATCTGGAGTCCTCTGATAAAGAGATTTAAAGGCGTCTGTCTTATCTCCCAGCTAGGGACCCCTAGGAAGACAGCCAGAACAGACAGCTCCAGAGGACAGTAAGGGGCCTAACCCCTTCTGCCTCTGACTACAGAACATAGAAGAATGGCTCCCAATGGCCCATATGAGCTGGAGCTGTGAGGTTGGTGTAGAACGTTTGCCTACAATACACAGGGCTCTGTGTTCAGTCCTTCCTCTGTCTCTTTCTCGTTCTCCCACCCACCCCCTCCCATCCTGAAGCATGCTTGAAACATGCCTGTTAGTCACACTATGGTATGACAAATGCCCAAACGAACAAAACCCAAAAACTTTTAGAGGCCATATGTACTTTTACTTTTGGCTTTGTGGCCTCATTTCTCCAACTTCAAAGTCAGAGATGGCATCTCTGCGACATTTCCTCCGGCCACAACAGTTTAGGGACAGTCTCGACTGCTATGGATTCACACAGTTAAGGTCACCATTATTTATTCTCACCTCTCGCTTCTCATGCACCTCTCTTCCCCCTTTCTCTCTTCTGCAATGTTTGCATCTGCACGCACAAACCTGGCCTTACACACCGGCCAAGATGCTGCAAGTGAGGATGCTAATTGGGGGAGCTATTCTGGAGCATGCAAGTGGACCACTGCAATGGTTGGCCCTGACACCTCGATGGATCTAGAACTGAAGAGGAGACGAGCCGCCGGGCTTGTCTGTAAGGGAGTTCTAGATCCTTTTGAAGGGATCTAGAACCGAAGAGATGAGCCTCTGGACGTGTCTGTAAAGGGAGTTCTAGATCCTGTTAACTGCAGTGGGAAGGGCCTACCCTAAATGTAGGTGGTACCATTCGTTCTACAATCTGCATACGAAGAAAATGCTGCTGAGTTCCAGTGTTCGTCTTCCTGCTTCCTGACTGTGGATGCAGGGTGGCCAGCTGCCTCGTGCTTAGGCCACCACAATAGACAAAATAAATCCTCCCTCCCTTAACTTACTACTCCTGTGTCTTTTATCACAGCAATGAGAATAAATAAGCAATAGTCACCTGAACTATGTGCTCTTAGCCACTGAGCCATCTCTCCAGCCCTAGTAGGAGTCTATCTTATCTGACCCAAAAACCATGTTCTAGGGGAGGCTTCCCTGTGCTAGGCATCTCCACCCACATCCCTTACCAAGAGCTCCTCTGGGCTCTTCCCTGAGCTAGACTATAGCGGTGTCTTTTACTCTGGCATCTGAGGGAACCTTTTATGGTCTTTCTGTACTGGGCCAAGACGTTCACTTAAGAGAGTACTCACTCACCCATCTGAACTTTCTGGAGGTTGGGGACTTCCTCATGGACCTTGAGTTCTTGATTCAGGGGACCCCCCCCCCGATGCATCACAATCCAGACAGCACTATCACTTACCACCCAAGCCATCCCCAACAGCTCCCGTGTACTTTCTGATGTGATTCTCAAGGCAATGCTAGAGGTCAACTAGAACCCGCCCATCTCAGAGCTGTGGAAACAGACTAACCTTGGCTGAAGGTCACAGTTCAGATGCAAGCCCAAGTTCTCACTCTGCTGGATGGGACAGCCGTCTAACATGGGGACAACCCACTCCTCAGAAGCTGCTGGAAAGATTACCATCAAAACACCAGTGTATGTAATAGCTCCTGTGTGTCCTTTCTCTGATGAACCCTAGTTCTTCTCAGAGTGAAGGCAAAAGCTTTCGGTATAAACAAGCTTGTTCCTAGTCCAGAATATTTACTGAGGGACCATTAGACACATGCCGTTCACATAAACACATCAGAGTATTCATTCTTCACCAAGGACACTAGATGCCTTACACACACACACTCACACACACACACTCACACACACACACACAGAGGGAGAAAGCAGGAGGGGGAGACAGAGACATGGAAAGGGACAGAGTGAGGGAGAGAGGAGAGAGGCTTATGTGTTGAGCGCTTGTTCCCCAGCTCTCTGCATTTTGGTTCACTGAGACTTAAGGAAGCTGCAGAACATGCTCCAGCCACCATGCATGCTGCCCTGACTTCCCTGACACAATGCACTGAGACTGCTCTGAAACTGTGAGCCCAAATAATCCTTTCCTCCTAATGTGCTTCTGTTAGGCACAACTTCCCTTTCTCTGTTGTGCACACATGCACCCACTACCAAACATGCTTTATCAGAGCCATTGGCATGCAGAGTGTTAAAGAACTAAGAGGTAGCTGTAGCAGTTGGTACCGTAACTGGCAAAGGAGCGACATTCAATAAAAGAGAAAAGGAATGCAGACAGTCTCTGGCTGGACAGAGTATCACTGTGTGTTTGGAGCCCCTCAAAATGGAGAGGCAGTTGCCCATGTGTAGGACCACAGGAGATTACAAGTCAACAAAGACTTCATGGGACTGTTCAGGGCCATTTGAACTTTATTTTCTGTTTTAAAAGATACCCAGATATACACTTAAGATTCATTAAATGAAAAGCAAACACTTTCTGGTGGGAAAGCAAAACATTAACAATTGATCTGAAAGCTGATTATTAAAACGGCTGTGAGCTCAGACAAGAGCAGGGCCAACCCTGCGGGAAGGTGCCCAGAAAGTCCAGGATGTCTCCTTCCGACTCCTTCAGAGACAGCAAGGTCTAACTGACAGCCTGTGCTTCCAGTTCGCGAGCTGTGTGACATGAATCAAGTCAAACTTTGTGAGCATCAGCTTCTCCACACCTTAAGTGATCAAATGGCTGAGTACTTAGCTAAGTCTCAGGCACTTCTACCATGGCGGCTTGTTTCAGGGTCACAAATCCACTATGCCTTCCTGTCAGGTACAGAGCTAAGTCTTTCTCTGATGACTTGAACTCATTGTGGATTCAGATTACGTAACTGATAGACAGCATCTTTTCCACATGCGTGCTAGAGAGATGTGGGGTAGGGTGCTCGCTGCTACACTAACTAGATACCGCTTTGCCTCTGCTGCTTGTCATAAGTGTTTCCCTTCTCCCTTCCCAAACTCCAGACCTTTCTTTTTCATTTTACCTGAAAACATCTGCCAGCCTTTTCCCAACTCACCTGCTTAGTGAAGAAAGATAATCTGCTGTAATACACCCATGAATTTAAATTCTAACTACAGGATAAAAGCTAATGCCCCATGGCAGGCTCCAATTCACGTTCCCACATCCAAATCAGGGCCTCGGCACACCAGTTTATTGAAAACTCATTCTAGGGAGCTGTGAATCAACTCCATTTCCCCCGCAAACAGGCCTGTTCTAGGAAACTGTCCTCACGAAATGTGCCTGTCCACGCAGGAGGAACAGACGTTATTACTGAGATCAAACTGGCGGCCTCAAGCGGAGGGAACCAGAAGAGAGGAGAGAGATAACCCTTCCAGTCCTTCCAGGACGACCCACTCTCTTCCTGCTAGCGGAGAACCTGACCATTCCTGCCTGGAAGGGCTTCAGGGACAGAGGAAGACTCCTCTTGAGGTCAAACCATCCCAATCAGGGTGGCTAGACTCCAGGTTGTACTAAAATAAACAGGTTAAAAAATAAACACACTCCATACTGTTCAGAAATAACGTTGAGTGCAAAGTACCGGCTACCCTCCCAGCAAGTATACACTATAGAGTAAAAGGTTGGAAGATCTCCAGGAACTTGTCTTAAATGGATGTTGATTGATTTAAAGAGATAAGTATATTAGTGCCTTGACTTCTTTTTAAATATACACCATTAGAACGAATTCATTTATTATAAATATCAAGGCATTATGTTGAAAATTTCACAGCCTAAGTAAAAGTAAATTCCCCACCATTTTTAAAAAACCTTTTGTGATCTTAAGTGATTCTTAAAAAAGGAAGAGAAAGAAAAAGAAAATCCTGGCATTTAATGATGATAAAGGTTTGTCTGCTTTTGCAAAAAAAAAAAAAAATCTCCAGAAGAGAAAGCTATTACATGGTAATTAAACAGCACATTCAGCATAGATATGGAAAAGGGAGAATTACTTTCAGAGCTTCTTCTGGAGTTTCCTGAAGTGGAATGTATTATTAACCATTAACCTTCCTCAAGGGTGTTAAAATGGGTTGGGGTGCACTATGTGGTGACCTCGAAGCCCAGGGCTCCAAAGCCTCAGGTCTTCCCAGGAGTCTCTTTCAGTGCTGGCAGCAGGGAAGCCCCAGCTCTCATGAGTGCCTCAGAGATCACTGCTGGGAAGCCCAGTGTGCTGCTGGGGAACCCTTCATGGGAGCTACCTATGGGTTGTTAGTTCCGTCCAAAGACTAAGCTACTTTAAGTTAATGTCTAAATCAAGATTCTAGCCACCTTCCTATCAGGTCTTTACTATTATTTCCATTCTCTCTCTCTCACGCTCTCTCTGTCTCTCTCTCTCTCTCTCTCTCTCTCTGTGTGTTTGTGTGTGTGTGTGTGTGTGTGTGTGTTACACGTACCTATACATGTCACAGGTACTCAGGAGGAGCAATGAATGTGTGCGGATCAGAGACCAACACTGTCTTCCCCAACTACTAAAGCTCTCTCATTGCACCTGGAGCTGAGGATTCAGCCGGGCTGGCCGGCCTGTGAGTTCAGGACCCGCCTGTGCCTGCTCACCACTGCAGGGCTAGGATTACTGATACAGGCTATCCTGTATCAACTTTTATAGCAGTGCTGGGGATCTGAACCCAGGCTCTCAATAAGTGCAGCAAGCACTTCCCGGTCTTAGCCATTTTCCCAGCACAGCGTGACTACTTTTGAGTCAGTGAACTTTTTGATCATGTATAGAGGTATGTCAGCACGACAGAAAGAAAAGAGATTCCCTGCCTAAGGTATTCCCCAAGACTAATTCCCAACAGCCTAGAACAGATCAGGCAATGCTTCCTCCAGGCAGACACTCCAACTTGACTAGGTCCCACCCAGACACTGGGTCCCTTGCTTTAAGGGCCCCCAGATCACTGCCCTCTCCTAAGACATGCCTGTTATTCCCCATGTGACCTGTGGCACACAACACCTCATCCAATACTGTCACTCCCCACTTGCTCTCCATCTGATCTGCCAGCATCATCCTCTTCCGGGGGCATCTGTTCTGCCCAGCCAGGTTCCTCTCTCAAACCGGAGCCATCTCAATCCACTGCCTGCTTTAACAAGAACATTTTATTTTTTCCATTTTTCCAACATCAATTATGTATAAAAGGCCGATAATATTTTTAAAAAAATCACAAAATACAGGGGTGGGGTTTTTCGACACAGACCACAGCAAATGTGCTCCTGAGGAAGACGCTGCCATTTTTCATAGCTGACATTCCTTTCCATGGAAGCTAGGAACAACAACTCTCTGTGGAGGTGGCTCCTCTGTCTCTTTCCTCTTGGGATGGAAGAGCATCTTAGGTCCCTACTTCTGGGGAGAAGGCAGAATTCTTCCCACTGTGCCACACACAGTGCTGAGCCGAAATGCAGATAATCCAGCTGGAATGTTTCTCCTCACATCCCGAGAAAAATGTTAATAGTCGGCTTGCCGTTTCCTCTCCTCCAGTGATGGGATCTCATCTGTGGGAACCTTTTCAGTTCGTAGATGATTCGGATCAAACCTGCTTTTAGCAGGACAGCTTCTCAGAGACCCACGAAGATGCAGAGATGAGCTCCAGTGGGCATGGGAACCAGGACCTGCTGTCCTAAACTGTAACAAGTGGGTCTCTTCTGGAGCCTCCATATATAAATGACTGATACTAGGCTAAGAGCCCTGACTCTGAGAGGCCCATTCATTTAACCCAGTTTAGGGAAAAAGAAAAAACAAAACAAAAAAACCTCTTTGTAGACATACACCTGCTGTTGTATAACAGGTTCCTCCTAGATTGAAACACCCCATCCTTCAGGGGAGCTTCTTAATCAGGAAAGTAAACAACTCAAAATAGCTACAGGAAGTCCCTGAAACTGACCAGATTCACAAGGCCCCATCCCTGCCAGAGTAAACAAGGAAATCAACAAAGGAGACTCTGAGAGGAGACCTGCTGCCTGGAAGAAGCAGAAACTACCTCAGCTGCCTGGAGGGGGAAAATACAGCCACCTGAAAGGACTCTCTCTCCAGCCTGTTGAGCCACCTGAGGTCTGAGTCACGTGCTCCAGGTTCCCAGCTTTGTGAGCTGGCACCCATTCTAGGGTGAGCTTTGGTGATGCAGCTGTAAGTCATTTCTGCTCCTGTAAGCAACCCCGACCCATATTACTGTTAAATAACCCCAATAAACTCATGGCTCACCAAGTTAGACTTTGGTTTGTTGAGGATCATTATCTGGGGGTTGTAGACGCTTGTGTTGTTTCTACCGGGGGAAGTTTCACACAACACCTGATAACCCCATCACATCCCCAGAATACTGGGCACTCCCTGGCAATACATGCGTCGTCATACCCTGCTACTGTAAACATCATATAGTATAAATTATATACAGTATTAGTTGTATTTCTGCTATGATGAAACACTATGACCGGAACAGCTTATAAAAGAAAGTTTAAATTGGGCTTATGGTTCCAGCTGGTTAAAGTTCTTCATAGAAGGGAAGCAAAGCATCAAGCAGCAGATATGAAACAGGGACAGGAGGCTGAGGGCTCCCATCGTCAAAGCAAAGAGCAAGCCAGCTTACTAGATGTGGGTGTGACTCTAAACACCTGAAGCCTATCCCCAGTTACATACTTCCTCCAGCAATGCTGTACTGTTAAACCTTCCCAAACAGCGCCACCAGCTGGGGGCTTCATGTTCAAATATCTGCACCACCGGGGACATTCTCATTCAAACCACTACACATACATACAAAATTATATACCTGGGGGCCTCTGCCTAGAACGCAGGCCTACGTAGAGCAACTGGACAAAGAGCTAGGAAATTCAATCCTTAAACGTCATATCTCAGCAAGTGAACAGTCACAGAAAGACGCCCCAGAGCTGGTCAGCCAAGACCAGTCAAAGAGAAAATAAATGCCATTAGAGTGGCCACTGCAACTCGCCTCCACACAGCCCGAGGATCTCCAGACTGTTGAAGATCTTTTCCTGGCCTGTCAGTTTCTTTACAAAAGAAATAAATCTTAAGAGTGTTTTTCTTTCTTTCTGTAACCGTGAGTCAAATGATCTCGACAATATTTGACTGACTACCCAAATGCATAGTTGAAATCTCACACCAAGAGTCCTGAGACCCCTGAATCTAAGACACACCATCACTACCTACCATTACCAGCTGTAAGTACAACCTCACACCTCAAGAGAAGGGCACGTCCAATTGCCCCAAAAGTGACAAACATCCATCCCACCCGCCAGAAACTCAACTGTAGTGTTGAGTCCCTCATGAAGCCGTGACTGCCGATGTGAGGGTGTTCAGATGCTGAGCCTCTGGGGGGAAATTAGGTTTGGATAGAGTCATGAAGGTGCCCCAAGCCCACAGTTTAATGAGTGCCCTTATAAGAAGAGACAGCAGGCACATCTTCTCTGTCTTTCCCTCATCCTATTCAAAGAAGATGCCACATGAGCATGCCTCAAAGTGGCAGCCGCTTACACGTCAAAGGAAAGAGTAGAACAGTATTTGCTCCTCCAGCACTTTGACCTTAGCCTTCTCAGCCTGCAGAAACCAGAAGCACTTTTTTTTTCCTTTGAAACCACCCACCCCAGTCTACAGTACTATTAAGACAGCTTGAGCAGGCCAAGAAATAGCCCGTCTCTGACACCAAGGAGCTTCTGTAGTGGAGCAATAAAAGTCTGGGAGCTGAAATGAGTGTGGGTACCCCCTAATGTTGTGATCTGGCTGCCCTCACTCACCCTGATTGACAGCGGAACTTCCCTGTACTCTGTATTTGACAGGGATGTTTGTGTTCTTTCTGGCTGGTGGTTTTCTGCAGAAGCATTCCCAGTACAGATGCCCTGATCTTGACCTCTGGCTGCTCAGCAGGTCTCAGGCCAGCTCCGTAAAGGTATAAAAGGCTTTAGCTCGGGGCAAAACAAAAGCTGCTGTTCTTCCTCCTGAAAAGCCTCTGTGTCTGAATCCCGGCATCTCCCTCCAGTCTCTGCATCCAAGCTGCACTGGCCCCTAGTGCTGACCATGTACAACACTCAGATACCTTCAGGCTAGGGTGGACAACAGGAAGGGCCACCGTTCCCTTCCAGGGGACCAAGACTGCATGACTGCAGCCCAGTCCTCAGTTCCCTGAAGCCAGGGCATCTTCCAGCAACCACAGGACAGGGAACTGGCACTCTGAGTAGTTTTCCATCCAGGCCCCAAGGAGAGTTGCTAACACCTTCTCATGTGCAAAGGGAGAAGCATGCATACACCTTGTATTTATAAAGGTGACCAAGACAGAATGAATCACTAGGAAGAAAAGTCACAGTCTTCCAGGACACAGGTGACACAAGACAAAGAAGATGCAGTAAAAATGACTTTTCAAAGCAGGCAACTGATGATTCCCCTGTGAAAAAGTTCACATTCGAGAAGGTTGAAGATGAAAACCCAAGGGCTTAGGTGTCTCTGTGAGAGGTTCCCCTCCTCTGTCCTATGCCCTCTCCCCAAACTGAAGCACAACCCAGCTGGGCTCCTAACTGGTCTTCAGCCTTCCTCAGGCACACTGGCTACTTCTTGCTGTTTTCTATCTTCGAGATAAACAGGAAACTCTTAACTTCAGATAAGCAACTTTGTTTCAACACCACGACAATAATAACCCCAGTAAAGAGAGCCTCAGAGCAAGGCTCAGGAATTGGGATAGGAAGTTACAAAACTCTGTGATGTTTATGATAGAAGAGACAACATATGATTAAAAAATATGAAAACATAGAAGGACACAACAGGAAGTTTCCCCCACCATACACCAAATCTGCCCCTTTAAATCTGTCATTAATGTTTGTCCCTTTTTGTGTATACATAAGCCTCCATAATATTAGTTTCTTTGTTCTTAGAAATGCTTAGTTATTCCAGAGAACTTTATAGAGTAACATACATTTTAAAGCTGTATAGTATTCTACTCTGTGGCTTGGCCATAACATATTTAACCACGGTCTATGAATGGATATAATGAATCTCTTCCCACCAGATTTGACAGGCCAGGAAACCAAGGCTCAGGGAAGTCACGTGACTCGCCTGAGGTCGGAAGTCCTATGTCTGTCTGTGGCTGAGGAAGAACTCGAAGCTGAAGTTGGTTTGGTTCCAGCCTGAGCTCTTAAGCAATCTGCCATGTTTACTGTCTGGCCTACTCTATTCAGCAAATACTCTAACTGATTAATAAACCAACAAAGCAGTGGTGAGATAAACAGATCAAAATAAATAAGGCAGGAGGCAGCCTCTTCCCTTCCTCCATCTTCTTCTGCTGTAATGGCTCCTTTCTGATCCTCTTGAGGGATCCAGACATTCATCGTGTATATTCTGTCCAAGTAGCAGGGCAGGGACATGGCTGCCCACCAACATCTGACAAAGTCTGCCCGTCCTTGTGAATCATTTACTCCACCAGCAGCAAGTCCTGGCTAAAAGAGATCCCATCATGGACGCAGACTCAGAATCTGCTGGCCCATAGCCCCAGAGCTCTGACAAGGTCAGGACAGAAGTAGGGAACACAACACCTGTGTTCCCTCCCAAATGTCACAGGGCCCCATCTGAGAAACCTGCTGATCGGCATGCCAGCCCTCACTCCACTCCAGGGCTCTCAACACTGGTTCCCCCACAAGCAGACATCCTGAGAACCTTCAGTTCCTTCCAGATGTACCAGAAAGCTGACACCCGAGCCTGGCTCTACGCTGTGTTTTACATTAGGCTCAGTCTCCCGATAAATTTAACACCGGAATTATATACAACATGAAGTGCATGCAAGCCGGGCCACTCCTTCACCAGCTCTTCTGGGAGCAGCTGCGGGGACAGCGCTGCTTCTGAGGACAGGAAAGCCTCCTCTTTCAATGTGGAGGGGCCCTAGGGAAGGCGCCAGGGAGGTAACCTCCCAGTGACCCCGCGAGGGATCAGAAAGATTTACTCCATCTTGTAAGTGTCAGAAGAGCACTGCAAACTCCCCCATCTGCCTCCAGTCCTTGGGTCACAGTATGCCTGCCTTCCCGAGTGCCAAGCTAGAAAGTGACTCAGCCTGGCATTCTAATTTACATACGTGCTGCACGCCATCCGCCGTCTCTGAGAACTCTATGGACATCTCTCTGTGGACGGAACCATTTCAGGAACACAGACGATTTCTGGAGAGAGGACAGGGCTTGAAGCATCTGATAAACCTGTCCCACTCAGCTGTGATTGATCATAAGGGATATTTATTTAACAAGGGCTTGGAATTACGATTTAATTGGTTGTAATCTGCTCAATGAAGGAATAATGTCCTCTGCAATTATTCTAATCTGGTCCATTTAATCTAAAAATCTATGGGACATTACAGATTTTTCAGAGGCAGAATATTTGAATCTCTTTCTCCACAACTGTGTTTCAACTATTGACATATAAAACAAATGGCCACTTCTTTTTAAGGCTGAGATTTAAAAAAAAAAATCTATAATTTTTACCCATGCTGAACATTAACATTTGGTAGCTGTAAAACCAGCATTTGCAATTCTCCTGCAATGAGGGACCACAGCTTCTATGTTTGCTTTTCTGCTCCCAGCACTGGGCTCAGACTGAAATACATAGAATGGAAAGTTCATTACTTCATCTTATCTGACTTGTGTAGGTGCAGGGTGCGTATGTCGGTGGTATGCGTGCATGTGTATGGGCTGAGAGCAGAGAGCGCCTGTGTCCTGCTCCGGCGCTCTCTGCTTTATTCCCTGAAGACCAGATTTCTCTCTGAACCTGTGGTTAGGCCGAGAGCTGACAGACCCAGCGAGCCACCTATTACCCCACCAGCTTCCAGCGGCAAGGCGAAGGGTCTGGCTATGTCTGGGTGTTTAAGTGGACGCTGAGGATTTGAACTAAGGTCTCACATGCTTGCATAGCAAGCACACTCACCTCCAGAGCCACTCCCCAGGCCCTACCTTAGAAATCTAAGGGAAGGCATATCATCGTGTCCAGCTACTTTAGACACAGAAAGGAAAATGCATTTACAGAGATTATCTGAGGAAGGAGAAAGGGAGGGAGGGGAGGAAGAGGAAAGGAGGTAAGGGATGAGGACCCACCATGTTCATTTGCATTTGTGGGTGTACATTAAAAATATTAATGTTTATGTTCCCTCTTACCATATCATGTTGACAAATTTTGTTCTAGATACTGCAAAGCTCTGTATTTCTCGAGTTTCAGAGAATCAAAATGCAGATCATGACAGAACCATTTCTCAACGTTTTTGTGCTTATAATTATTGCAAAATTCAATTCTAGTGGGGTTTTGCTGGATTTATATCATAGGTGAAAATCTTCTTAAAGTAAATCATTATAAAAACCCCTCTCCCTTATACTATGCTGGTAGTGCCCTGTCTAAAGGTCTTTGGGGAAAATAAATAATGGGAATTTTGTTATTGATCTCATGCAGAGGCAGTGGATCTAATGAGTTATTGTTATTTTACCCAGAGCAAATATTATGAGGTCCAAAATAATAACATTCAATTAAAGAAAGTCAGCCTGATAGGACAGAAGATAAAAACGTAACGTAACAATGAATTCCTTTCAGGAGTTTCTAAATGCTAATTTAGCCTGTCATACATTTAGAATGAAATCTTTGCAAAGTGTAGTTTCCCATGCCACCGTAATAATTAAAGTGATTATTTATCTTGTGATAGACAAGTATCATCTCAGACAAAAGGAGGTGGCTGCTCTTCATTAAAAGATAATTTATACTTTGCATTCGTTTTTAAGTGCAGCAACAACAACAGCGGCCGTCAAGTCTCCCAGGATTTACCAAACTATTTGAAGAGTTCACTCTGAGCAAGACTATGAAAGCAATTCTGGATAATGTGCTGCATAATAGCGCCCTGTTCAACAGCTCTTGATGCAGCAGTCGAGGGTCCCTGGATCACAAGGTCACTACATGGTCTGCAGAGTTTAGCTGAGTCCAAGAAACCGTAGCACTTCACAGTGTGGAAAAAAGACGTCAACAGGCATGTGTCTGTGCGATGTCCCTGTGGGGCCATATAAAACACTGGAAAGCTCTGCCTGTTAGTGCTCTGTTTCTGGCCCATCAGGCCACCAAGAAATCTAAGTGACTTCTGAGTTTAAGGAAGCAGCTGGTATACTCTTAAGTCTCCTGAACAAAGCTCTCATTGTTTCTCCCCACACTGACCTAATGTGCTGGCCTCTTAGTCCCATTATGATGACCAAGCTGCCCGACTGCTCCCATGCCCACATTGCATTCACGGGCTCCTCCTCTTCGCTCTTCCTGCAGCTCAGAGTGCCTGGCCCTCTTGACACACTGTGAAAATGAAGGCAGAAGCCTTGGCAGCTGTAAGTCTTTTCCTTCTCAAACAGCACTACAGAACCGCAGCCACAAAGAGGCATTTTCCTTGGGATGATTTCCTTCGAGCCTTCAAATCCCACCAGTTTTCCCAAGCCAAGGCCTGGAAGGAGCGACTGCGGGCTGGAGAGATGGCTCAGTCAATGGGAAAAGTGCTCGCACCCCGTAGAAACTAACAGTGGTGGTAGGTGCTTGCAACCTCAGTCCCTTAGGGCAGACACAGGTAGGCCCTGGGGGTTCTCTAGCCAGTGTCGGCAAAAATGCAAGCTCCAGCTTCAGTGAGGGACCATGCTTGGAAATAAAACGGAAAGCAAAAAGATAAGAGGGAGATGCCAGAACCTGCCTTGTCGCACACATACACACAGGCAACTGCACCTGTGAGAAATACACACTCTAACACACACACACACACACACACACACACACACACACACACACCAAATGAACCCCTTAGACCGCTTGTCCTTTCAGGCATCGCCTGTGACGTGGGGGTAGACTACAAAAGAAGCCCTGAATATGTAGGGAGTCACTCGGAAAGGGTGCGCGTACGGACTGTCGTGTTCTCTCTCCTCTCCGCGCCATACACAGTCACACATCACACGTTTCAAAGCCTGCATGTTGCACTGCATGCAGAGGTGGAAAGATGTAGCCTGGGGATTGACACAGAGCAGACACTCACCAAGTATCTGCAGACTGAGGAAAATGAGCAAAAGCTTATCAAAAGCATTCAGGTCTTGCTTGTGTAAAGGATGGCAAGGAGAGTTTTAATTTCAGGACAAACTCATGAGGAAGCTTGATGAAGATGTTCTCAGTGAACCTAAGTGGTTAATAGTGAACTTGAGGTTTGGGAAGGTTCTAGAGACCTGGCAAAGACAGCAGAGCTAGGATCGAGGAGCAAGCCAAACCTTCGGCCCTCAGCCATGTGCCTTCCATCCTCACCAACAAGACCCCATGGAAGGCACTCCCTATTCTCACAATAAGATTTGAAATTTCGCAACTCAGAGGAGATGTCCAAAGTGTGTGGCTTTTGTAAAACAATGCTCTAGTGCTGGAGTGACCACAGCCTTCGCCAGAGGAATCCAAAGCACTTGTAAAACCAACAGCAGGGTAAGAAAAACCAATGCGCACCTCTCCAAGAACCTGTCACCAAGGAGTTCATGGTCCCAGGATTCATCCAAGTATCTTGTGAGCATTTCAAATTGCCTGGGAGAGACCAGAGAAACAGAGGGACCCTGGAGAACCAAAATCTGTCAAAACAAATCTCAGCCATGTAATTTTGCTGTTTCATTTGGGATGGGAAAATGTGGGCCGTTGCAGCCTCCAGCTGAGGGCCCCTGCAGGACTCTCTGGGCCACATCTGCACCTTCAGTGGATCCAAGCGGCAGCTCAATGGGTATTAATGCTCGACACCACACGACGCAGATGAGTTTGGGGGTAGAATTAGCATGTGCTGGCTGAGGTTCCACGTTGGCACCGAATAGAGGTTCATCAGAAACAGGTACCATCTGGAATTGATGGGATAGCCACATGGGACATGTCTCTATACATGGAACTATTTGCCACGCTCTCTCTGATTATACAGCACAGGTGCGGACCGTTGCCGTTGTTAAGGGTCGGACTGGGTAGTGTCAACTGGATGAACGTGCTGCTCATTCTGGAGACTGTAGAAATATTAGATCCGTACAGAGGACGCTTCACTACCGAGAACACAATGCGATCTTACTAACCAGCCATTCTTACTGGAAGACAAGCACAGAAGAGCCAGGGATACAAAGCGTGAGCTGCAGAACACAATTCCCAAGCAGAAGTCAGTAATCCGGGGCCAGGGAGGAGGCTGAGTAGGCAAAGCACAAGCTGAACAAGTTTGAGGACCTCAGCCCGATTCCCAGCACACCCACCTGGAAGCTAAGCACAACAGTTTGCATGTGCACTGCCAGCCCTGGGGAGATGGACAGGTAGACCATTAGCCAGCCAGGCTAGCCAAATCAGTGAGCTCCAAATTCACCCAGAGACCCTATCTCAAAAATTAAGGACAGAACTTGGTGCTGATCTCCGGCCTCTATAGCACACATGTGCTTGTCCCTGGGCATATCACACATGTATGAAGACTCTCACAGAAACACACACACACACGATCTTGAAAATGGTTATTTTCAAAAGAGAATTTTTTAAAGTTGTCAGTCACAGGACAGCTGTGTTTACGCACAGAATGAAGTGGAAAACTCATGCAATTACCCAGATGATTTTCATCAAAACATCCTCGTAACTGAAATATCCAGAACGGCGAAGATATCATATGGGAGAGTCTTACATTTGGGGCTTGAGTTTCCAGATAATTGTTCCATCTCCCCGGCCTCATGTAGGCCTGAGCCCCAGCCTGAGCACTGGCAAAGGGAAGCCAATCCTTTGCAGATGCTCACACTGAGGGATGCAAATGTCTGCGGTGACAGGCAGAGGCAGATGTCGTCCAACGCAGTCCAGACTCAGGGCTTAAGTTTTAGAAGCCTATTTTGAAAACGTAACTGTACACAGATTATTCTTTTCCAACTCAAACCCCTATAAAAAGTCACTTAAGCGAGTAATGTCAATTGCCTCAAACTAATCAAATCAAGTAAAATGTTTCGCTAATGGTGCCCTGATTCGATTTTGGAAGGCAGCGTCTGAAAACAGGGTTGGTTTTTTATATATATAATTAAAAATGAACCCCTTTGAAAACTGCCTCCTATCTGCCTCAGAAATCACATTTGCATAAAAAGTTTCCCTTGTTTTTTTATCGTGAATCATTACGTTTATTTTATTATCAGCACACCCTCCCACAGCGCACCTATGGAGGTCACAGAGCGACTTTGTGAGGTTGGTTCTCTTCTCCCATCATGTGGCTTCTAGGGATCAAACTCAGGTCACTAGGCTTTCAGTAAGTCATTTCAACAGCCCTACTGTATGTATTTAAATACGCACTGTGATGCATCAATTCATGTCAACACAGAGGAGCGTTTACTGCGAACAAACAGATTAACTCACTCATCTCATGTTTTCTGAAATCAACTTGAAAAACTACCTCCCTCCGTAACTTCTTTCCACCTTTATTCTGTAATGGTTTACTTTACTCACACCCAAATAAATATTCCATAATTTCTCACTGAGCATTTAAAGTCTTACTGCGCTCACGCTTCCCACACCTCGGATACAGCTGACTTTGGAATATATTCCCCAATGACAGAATCTGTTCAAATGTCTAACACAAAGGAGAAGCAAAGAATGCCATTAGCTCAAATCCAGCCCCAAAGTATAAATTAATTTTAATTAAAGATATTTGATAAGCACCCATGCTGAAAGAAGTTGGGTGGTAGTGGGGAGGGCACCAGAAAAAGACCTATCTTTTGCAGAGAAATTAAAAATCACATGAAGAATTAACACAGGCAGGTTTCTGGAAAGCTATCTACGCATGATGGATAAAATGGTTAAAATGTGGTCAGAACGGTTGCCTGAAATGATACAGGTATACAGACACCACTTGAGCCAAAAATAAATAAATAAAAATAAACATAAAATAAGAAATGTACATAATTAATAACTAAAAAAAAAAACCAGAAACCAAGACATAACTAGGCACTGGGGCATGCAGCAATTTGCAACCTAAGCTGCACATTAGAATAATATAGAAATTTAAAAGCTAATTAATTAACCTGTGAACCTCCCTATGTGACAAGACATTAGAGGCCCCAGATAACACTACCATGCGGCCCATCCCAGAATACGGTGACAGGGCTGTGTGACAGCAGCCATCAGGGGATGGACCCTGATGGATCAGTTAGGAAACTCATGCCAAGGTCCCAGCATGCACCAAGAGGCCCAGAAGACACACACACTGAAGATAAGCCCTGAGGATCTCTGCTGGATAAGCCAGGACAAGGTTCAAAAGGAGGCAGAAATCCTTCAGAGTGGAGTACCAAGGATGCCCCTGAATGGAACGAGGAATAACTTAAAAACAGCCAAGTACCTGTGATATCTGAAAGACCCACACAGCAAGTCTAGATTAACCCTGACAGTTGCTTTAAGACACCCTATAGGAATCCTGCAGAAGCCCACTGTCACCAAAAATGAGTCTGAAACTAAACAGCATGATAGAACCCACGAAAACAACAGTGACAG
Source organism: Arvicola amphibius (assembly GCF_903992535.2). Taxonomy (NCBI): domain Eukaryota; kingdom Metazoa; phylum Chordata; class Mammalia; order Rodentia; family Cricetidae; genus Arvicola; species Arvicola amphibius. The sequence goes on from NC_052047.1 coordinate 197,807,072, forward strand.
CAAGTGACAGCTAAGGCCAGCGAGACAGAGAAGGAATAGAAATCGCACGCTATCCCCAAAGCAACAAGGCTTGAGCTGGAATTATGGCTAAGAAGGGATGACGGCTCAGCAAGCACTTGCCAACAAAGCTGACGACCTGGGTTCAATACCTGGGACCCTATGGTAGAAGGAGAGAACTGATTCCCAAAGCTGGTCCTCTGTCCACCACACAAACATCTGTGGACACATGCATACAAACACACATTCACATACATCACTGTTATTTTAAACTTATAAATTAACAATATTTTAAAAACACTATAGGAATCTAAAACTTAAAAATACAATATATGGGTCCAATGGAATGTAGAGGGCAGTTAATAAGCAGGAAGGAGGCTTGAACACTCCAACAAAAGAAACTCGAAGAAACAAAGAGTGAAGAACACAAGTCTTGAGTAGACGGGACAAGGAAAAATAAGCAGCTCATAAGGAAGACCGCTGGGAGAATGGAAGGCATTAGGAGGGAAATTAAGCAGAAAATTTGAAAGTGAAATGAAGATGTATTCACATTGGGAAGAAACAATATATGATGCCAAATGGGAGAAATTAAAAACAAAGCTGGGGCTGAGGAGACGGCTCGGTGAGTGAAAGGCTTGCCCTCAAAGCATGAGAATCTGAGTTTGAGTCCCCAGAATCCGTGTCCAAAGCTAGAGCAAACCCAGCATCATGGACACAGGAGGACACGCAGAAGCGCACAGACCAGGCAGCCTGGCACACAGCAGTGTCAAGGGACTGCCTCCAACAAGGAGAAGTCAAGGCTGAAACCTGAGACAGTCCTCTGATGGCCTCACACACACTGTGGCACAGGCTCACGCCCCACGCACACAGTCAAAAGCAAAAACAAAGCCATGTTTGAGTATCAGTGAAACAAAAACAAGTCAGAAATGCTAATATATCAGATAAAAAATAACATGAGAGCTTAAAGTAACACTACTCAGACCGAGGGATAACTCTTGTAAAAGGGTCTGAGAAACCTTGGCAGTGACAGGAAGTCTACCCCTCTCTCATCAACCTGAGTAGCTGCAGGACCCTTCTGAAATCCTGGAGGTGTGTCTAAAGAAAAGACCTTGGACTGAAACCCAATTAAGGTTATCTCTGCTCTCATCCACTCTGTTTGAACTCCCCAACCTGGTGCATTAGGGGGGACTGCAGGGCCAAGTCGCTGGCTGCAGGCTTCCTCATGTGCAGCCCAGTCTCCCACTGTTGACGGCCTGTGTGGGAACTACCGTGGCAAAGCACATGATGTAAAGGCTGTTGACAAGCATGGCCCACACAAGCTCTGAGAGAAAATAGCTACCAAACTTGAATCCTCCATCTAAAGAAATTAACATCCAAGAACTAAGAGCAAATCAAGGCATTTGCAACCACAAAGGGGCAGGTGAACATATCTGAAAAGTGATAATTTCAGAAAAAGCATCAAGAATTGTAACTTCTTTTTTTTTTTTAAATGGGTAAAAAAGAAGTGTGAAGACCTCTTGCACGAAAGAGAAGAAACAGCAGACAAGAAGATGTCTAAAATCATACAGCAAGCTAAAACACATCCAAGAGACACCACTGTATATACCTAAGAATGGTAAAATTCGAAACCTGCCAACAACAAATGCTGGTGGAGAGGCACAGCAACCAGAACGCTCATTCACGGCAAGTAAAGCTCCAAGACAGAACAGCACCCTTGGAAGGTAGTCAACCAAGGCACTGGCTTAAAGCACAATCAAGTGGTCACACCCAGGCATTTACTCACGTGAGCAAAACATTTAGGTCTGTAGCACACTAATTATGGGGGTGGCCAATGGCTTTATGGCTGGATTTATGTCCTTCTATGCAAGAGAAAACTCATGCCCAGGACTGCAAATCTGGACAAGAATCCATGGTTGGGAACTCATAAGTCCCAAGGCTGAACTCACTATAATTATTCTGCTAATGGACACAGTATCCAACTGCCCTCTAGGTTTGTTTGGATCTCCAGTTAGTGTAGCTCTCAGACCTCATCAGAGAAGTTTCTTTGTGGCGGTTCATGAAGAAGCTCACAACTGGTTTCTATGTGTCAGCGGAGCACTAGGACAGTAATAGGATGCCCTTATCATGCTATCATGCCCCCTCCCCAAGACTCAGGGACCATCATGAAAGATCGCAAGAGCCACAATTTGAGGAGAAAATCAGTATCTCCTGAAATGACAGGGTCATTGCACTAATGAAGTCAAGCAGTTGTGGCAACTGTACCAGATCAAACCAGCCCACATTCTAGTGTGAGAGCCCACTAGCAGAGGAGCTTTGAATAGTTGATGGCATCTAATGGAGGAGGACTTGGTTCTCTTTAGGGTTATTTATTTTTATTTTATGTGTAGGAGTGTTCTGCCTGCATGTATGTGCATGTATGTTTGTGCATCATGTGCAAATAGTACACTTCAAGGTCATGTGTGGTCCTTGGTAGGTCAACCTCATTCCAGTGTACGCAACCCTAACCCATGAGTATATAGGAAGCATAAACAGAGAGAGAGAGAGAGAGAGAGAGAGAGAGAGAGAGAGAGAGAGAGAGAGAGAGAATAAGACAACAAGATGTTGGGAGAATGTCAGAGGTAGAGGGGAGATATAGGAGAACCTAGAGGGAGGAATAAGGATAAATAGTATCAAAATACATTTTATAAAATATTCAATTAACTAAAACATTGTGCAAAAATTATCGGACCCCAAATCCTGAACAAAAATCTTATAACTATTTTCCAACACTGAAAGCAGCTAAAACTTGAGACATCACTCAGCAGGGGAATGGACAAACCTCCATGTTCTTTATAGTGCAACATGATTATTCAGCAACTGAAAGTGAACCACCAAGCCAAAAGACATAATGCTAAGTGAAAGAAACCAGTCTATAAGATGATACAATTCCATTCAAACTATAAAGACAGAAACAAGGTCCCAACGGGAAGGGGAAGGGAGGGACTTTTAAAGCCATGACACTATTCTGCAAGATATCAATGGGGGCGGGGCACATTCGGGCTAAAGATCCAATCCCACCTACTTGGAAGCTAAGTCTGGACGATTAAAGATCACTGAGCTCAAGTCCAACCTAAGCAACTCAGCGGAAACCCTGTTTCAAAATAGTATTTTTTAAAAAGTAAAAATGACATCATTTGTTAAACCTAGGGAAACTCTTGATGTAAATGCAAACTGTATACTTTAAGAGCAATACTATATCCGTATTCTAACATCATCCAGTCTTGATTGTGACAAATGTATCACACTGAAATAAAATGTTACTGCTGGGATAGACACTGGAACTCAGAATGCTCTGCTGCTGTGGGACAATGGTCTGTACCCTGTCAATTGTATTTTAACAAATGCTGATTGGCCAGTAGCCAGGCAGGAAGTAGAGGTGGGGTGACAAGAATAGGAGAATCCTGGGAAGTCTGAGAATTCTGCAGTCCTGACCCAGCCACAGAAGAAGCAAGATGTGACTGCCTCGTTGAATAAGGTACCGAGCCACGTGCTAACACAGACAAGAATTATGAACTAACATAAGGGTTAATAAGAAGCCTGAGATACTAGGCCTATCAGTTTCTGATTTAAGTGTACCTTCTATCTATCTGATGATTTCATTGGTTAATAAAGAAACTGCTTGGCCTAATAGGTTAGAACATAGGTGGGTGGAGTAGACAGAACAGGAAGAAGGAAGTAAGGTAGATGGCTCAGACAATTGCCCCGCCTCTCCTCTCTGGGACAGATGCCATACCTCTTCTCAGTGAGACAGATGCGATGAAGCCAGCTGCCAGGTCAGACATGCTGAATCTTTCCCAGTAAGACACCACTCGTGGTGCTACACAGATTATGGGTTAATCAAGATGTGAGTGAGAGGCTGAAAGTAATGGGCCAGGCAGTGCTTAAATGAATATAGTTTGTATGTTGTTATTTCGGGGCATAAGCTAGCAGGAGGCCGGGAGCAGGGCTATGGGAACGAGGCCTGCAGCCCCTCACTACAAGTTTATAACTAATGAAGACCTCTGTGTGATTTCTTTGGGACTTAACAACGGCGGAAACCAGACAGGACAGAAACCTCAGACAACACTCTGCTCAAGTTTTCTGTAGCCCTAAACTATTTCTTACAAAAAGAGCCTACAAAGAAGAAAAAGGCTAAGTTAGCAGGTCCCGAGAATTCCCACTTGGTAAAATAACTATTTTAAGATGTGTGCCAACAGAGACACTCCACCCAGCATGGTTAATATACTAGGAAACTGAAGAATGTGGCAAGATGTAAAACCCCCCCCCAAAAAAAATCACCTTTGAAGGATTTAAAAGGAAAGTAAAAAATGTGTACCCCCTTGTGTGTTAACAGAATTTTATCTCAATAGGCCATGAATACCTCATCATCCAGCCAGCCATTCCATTTATAGGAAGAATATACACACCCATATTCACAGAGGGTCAGAATAGTCACATAGTTACAGTGCTATTTGTCATTTCAGACACAAGGAAATAGCATAAATACCCTTAGCGCTCATGGAAAGTATTCCTGGTACGAAATAGAGGGACTGGACAAACACTAGACCCACAATGTCAGAATTCTGCAGAGAAAGAGCTGTTTGCATGAACAGAAGGGCGTGTGGCAGTGAGTATGCCCAAATGGGATCTGGAGCTACACCTTCCAAACAAAACAGCTCTTGATCACAACCCACCCATCTACCTCAGTGAAAGGTACCATGGGGCACCCAGGTGAACAGACGTAAGCACACAAACATCTGCAAGCCCTCCCTGACTCCTGCCACCCCTACCCAAGGTCCACCAGTGAGTCCTGGGTGCCTTACATCTAGAGGCATCTCATCCCTGACCCTAGGCTGAGCCCCAGGAGATGTGGAACACAGGCTGCACCAGCTTTCTTCCTGCTAGCAGTCAAGAGACTCTCCCAAGTCATGAACACAGCTATGACACTAACCTGCCCCACACCCTCCAGCTTCTTACTGCCCATCACACCTGGACCTTCATGAGCTCCATGGCCTAACCAGCCTTCTGGCCACCCTTTCTCACCAGTCCACTCACACTTACTTAAACCGCAGAACCTTTTCCATGTCTGAACCTGGGGCCTGGATATCGCCCCTAATTCAACTGCTCTTTGCCACTGAAACTGCAGAGATAGCCCAGCAGTAGCACATGCCTACAGTTCCTTCAAAGGGCCAAGTTTGGGGGTCTCAGAACCCCACTCTGTGTGGAGCAGTTCATGACCATCTGTAACTTCAACCCCAGGGGGATTCAACACCTCTCTGGTCACCTTGGGCACCTGTGCTCACAATACAGATGCCCACAAGGAGATGGACAGACAGACACATGACACATGCACACAAGCACTCACTCGCACACATACAATAATAAAAACAAATCCTAAAAAACAACAAAAGTAGACATCCCACTAGCCTATCCTGACCCTCTCCTCTCTGTCCTTACTTACGATATGTGTAGCTAATCGGAATGTCAGCCCTGCATGTACCCCCCTGTATCCCCTACACGTCTGGCTGAGAAAAGACTCTTCATCCATTATTTAGTGACACTTGAGGGGAAAAACGCAATTGTTCCCACGGCGATTCCTTTTTAAGACGATGGGAAGAAAACGGCTCCATCTGCTCACTATGGGTGGTAGATGCTGGGGTCCTCTCAACCTTATGGATACTTGATGTAAGACTGAGCCCCAGGCCCTAGGAGAGCTGCTGCTGCATATGCCACAGGCTGAGTCCCTCCAAATCGGCAGTCCTGCACTTCTGCCAGAGAGAGACCTGGTGGGGACTGAGAGGGGAGGAGATGACCAGAGGAGAGCAGAGGCGACAGCCACAGAGCCGGAGTCCAGGAGGCTTCTTGTGCCAGGCACCACCAAAGCCTCCACTCAAGCTTTGCCTCAAACATCCAGACTTTCCCCAAGCTTGAGGGATAAAACACAGCTACCACTTCCCCTGGAGCCTTGTGGGTAATGAGCACTGCTCTTGTGAGGCCAGGTGAGGTGACCGGACTCAAGATGACCTTCAATCCTCCATTGGACAGGACAATGGTTCCCATCCCATCTGCTGTACTTTAGCCAAAAGCTTCTCTGGGCTCTAGTTTCCAGAGGGCTAGGATTCAGCATCCCAAGCTGTCTGGAATCCATTCCCCTCACACAGCTAACAGAATGTCAAAACCCAGCAACTTTATTCAGTGTTTTTCTCTAGGGCGCCTCCTTCTAGGATCCACAAACCTGCAAAGTCCTCAGACAGATATGAAACCAAGTCCTGTTGCAGACACTGAGGCCGGAGTGTTAAGGAGTCTGTGTAAATCAATGTGATTCTCTTCGAAGAGAAGCAAATGACAACCGCATCCTCAGGCTTTTCCCACATGGTGCAGTTGGTTCCTCTCAAATGTGACGATGACGACAGTTGCCGCCACGGTGCATTCCGAGGTTTAGCTCCAGGCTCCATCTGTAGGCTTGCTTCAAGCCACCACAGCTCCCCTCACTCCGACTGCTGCCACTCGCCCTAGATGACTTCCCTGACTCATCTCGCCCTGGCTTGTCTCCTGGGCCTTTCTCTTTCTGGCCAAACCAGCTCCCTGTTAGCAATCCTAGCAACACCTGCTTCTCTTTCAGCAGACACTTGAGAATCTTTGCGCACTGCCTCCTCAACTGGCAGAGCATAAACTCCAGGCATTGAGTGGCGTCTGACATCGTGACCATCGTATTACCAGGTTTCTACTTGAGGTGTTACATGAGAGCCTGTGTGACTGGAGTCCTCTGGCCTGTTTACTCCCAAAGAAACACAGAGAACTACTGGGTGCTGTCACTCTATGGATTCTGAAATGACGCCTCCAACAAGAGGAGAAGATACAAAAGCTATAGTTCAAGAGGTCATATTCTTTGCTGACCTCTAAAACCAAGTTCTCTGGGAGATGTAGGTATGTGTTCTTGTAATCACAACCACCGAGGAGGACAAGTTGACTGAGCTTGAGAAGAAAGTTCTACAACACCTGGTGATCCAGCCTCCACAAACAAATAGCAAATTCTTCATTGCCCAAGACTCCTCCCCAAAAATACCCCTTCGTGTTGGCAGTATGGCTATGCATACCTTTCCTGGTTCACCAACGTGCTGGGCACCCAGTAAGACATGGCACCGATAATTACTCAGAAGTTTGTTTGCATCTTCCTGGTTCCCACTCACTGTGTTTATTCCATTATGTACTCAGCCACTGAGTAAATATTAAGTGCCTATGGTGTGGCTGTCTTCAATTAGGGCTGGAACAAGGAAGAAGGCAGAGGAGGTCCCGGATTTGAAATAACAACATTCTTACGAAAGGCTCACAAGCAAATAAACTGAAAAATAAAACCGGTATCAGATGGGCTTGGTTCTGTGGTCACCATGGTACAGAGGTTGTGGTAATATCTGAAAAGTAGGAATAAGGCAGAAGAGAAGACCGCTGTGCTGAAGAGCATGCTCACTTAAAAATGCCACTTCCAAAGCATGATTTCAGGATGTCCTGGGGATTAGGAGACATTACCCCTCCAGTGACACTCACACACAATGTCTCCAATTTAGATAACCCGAATTCAGAGTGTGTGTGTGGGGGGGGGGGGATACAGCTATGGAAGGTTTCAAGGTTAAGGAATATGAGTCTTGTGGTCCTAACTTGGTGCCCAGATCTGATTTTCCAATATCCCTGTGGCCTCTAGCTATAGCTATTGAAAACCGATGGTGGCCTGGCCTCATCTCTGCCCGTCTTTCCAGGGCAGAAATCATTGTTAGCACAAGGCCAACCAGTACTGGCGTATTTCACCACGGGTCTATGAGCTCTGCCAACAGTTGTGGGACTCAGAAAGGCCAGTTCTTTGTCACTCAGAACCTCATTTCAAAGTCACCTCCTCAGTGAGGCTCTTCTGGGCTTCCCTATGTATCAGGGTGCTCTCTGCCTGCAAGTAACCATCTCAAGGGTCTGGGCTTTTGTTTGTTTGTTTGTGTTTGCTTTTTGTTTTTGTTTTATTTTTTATTAAGGACACTAGCTGCCATCAGAAGCTACTTGCTTTAATCATGTTCTAACTCGTTACTGAACTGTAAGCTTCATCTGCCTTTCCCACACTGGTGGTTCCAGAAACACACACAATGTCTAGCTTCCAAAGCATGAGAAAATCCACCAATGAACTGAACTCCCAAGAACCTCGAGAACGCACTAAAGAGCACACAGTAGGTCAGAACAGAAGAGATCCCCAGGAAAACCACCAACTTCAGCACAGTCTCTATCAACCCAGCAGCAGGGCCTGGGAGATGCAAGGAAACTGAGTGCCACAGGCCTACTCGTGGGACAGTGAGTGTGAAGTGTGCCATGGTGCCAGGTTAGGGACGCTGAAACGACCCGTATAGCCCACCCAGCCAGAGAACAGAGACGTTAGCAAAGGAAAGGGACTGGTTTACTGGGAGCCTAGAGCCTTTATCGCATGAGTCTGACAGACATGCGCGTGCGCACACACACACACGTGCATGAGAAAGAGAAACATATGAGAGAGAGAGAGAGAGAGAGAGAGAGAGAGAGAGAGAGAGAGAGAGAGGGAGAGGGAGAGGGAGAGAGGGAGAGAGAGAGAGAGACCCCCTTCTGGAGTTGAAGCCCTTCAATCAGGAGAGCTCGTTAATCCTGGAGGCTATGGGAAGGCCAAACCTCGAAATGCCAGCATCACACACTCCACTTACGGTGACACCCCAAGAGCACCCAGTCAGGGGCTTGCAGAGAAAAATGCCAACGACACCTACACGGTGGGGAGAGGGCTAATTGGTGACACGTGAAGAGACGGGCCTGTGGGGAGGATGGCACAGGCATGGTAGCTCTGCACTCACTGTCCCATCTGGGTTGTGGGGCAGCTCCTTGGGGTGCAGTGGGCCTTTAGCTAGTTTTCATTGCTCACAGTTATGAAAGATAACACTCTGAGTACAAAACTTTCTATTTTAGGGCCTTCTAAACATTTTACTTTGTATTGAACATCTACGGTAAATATTTGCCAGGCATTTAAAGGCCTACGTCAGAGAGCTTATTTGACAAGCACTCTGCCTTTACGTTCAGTTTGTCACCCTCGGGCTCCTCACCTTCCTGGAAACCCATACCCGCTCACTTTCCCTCCTCTTGGCTCACCCCAATTTGATCAGCGGGAGAAATCCTCATCAAGAACCATGTCCAAACGGCCACTTCTACCTGTGTCCACTCACTTGCTTTCCTAAATGCAGGACGTGGGGAGGGAAGGCTGGGGATGTGATCACATCACCTTTGCTCTCTGACAGTCAGCAACAAGTAAGGCACACAGCCGCTGTCTAGGGCCTGGTGGGGCCGCTGTGTTCTCTGGGCCAACCAGGGCAAGCACAGAGGCCTTTCTGGAAAGCATGCAGAAGTCTGAGACCAGGGCAAGCTGCAAGAACAGACAGGAGACAAAGTCCCCCCTGTGCGAGGGAAATGTGATGGTGTTTGTTTTATAAGTAAGAACATTTCACCATGAGGAGGCCCTTTCACAGGGTGTCTCACAGAACTGATTCAACATTCACACCTCTCTGCGTAACAACCGGTGCAGTTAAGACATCCTGGGGATGAGTTAGTGAAGTCAGGAAGCCGACCCTGATGTGGCCACAAGCCCAACCTCCTTTCACTCCAGCACTGCCCCCCTCCCAGTACATAAAACATCTTGCACAGAGTCTAACACCCTTCTTCCCTTCGCCCCAGGCTAGAATATGGCCAGCTCAGCACGAGCTGAGTAGGAATTCTGCCCAGTTACCTTGACGGTGGTATCTAGTGGGCAGCTGGATGGCATATTGCCAAGGACTCCTCAAATGTGAGAACTCATAGACCTCGCAGAACTCATCCACTGATTATCCCCAGAGGGCCCCTGAAGCCCATGTAGGAATCACTGGCCAAAGTAAGAGGCGCCTCAGAAACTGAAGACGAAAAGTCCAATGACTTGGTGGGAGCAAAGACCCAAAGAGCTCTGAAGTCCTGGGAGGGCAGTCAGAGTAGGCACCAGCCACTAAGCCAAGGCCAAAAGGCAGGAAATGTCCAAGTCTACAGGCCACCTGCAGATCGCTCTTCTCAAGCTTTCCTCGATAACGGACACAATTGTTTTTCTGCTCAATTACAAAGAGGGTGCTCAGACCACAGGGTGCCGATGTTGTTTCTGTTCTTATAAAACAATCAGAGAGGCAGCGAGCAGCAAAGCCCTAACTGCCACACAAACCTGGATGGGATTCAGGATCTGCTACCAGCCAGCTTGTGTGCACAGGTCACTGGGTTTTTGGGTTTGGGCTCACTCCCATGCAAAGTGTGATGAATGTCCCATCTCAAGGCCAACACTCAGACTCATGGCTTTAGTGAAGATTCCATAAAATAGCCTCCAGTGCTTCTTGCACCTTATTTATGGGCACCCAGCAGACATGTCACTCTTAAATTATTTCAGCGGCTGCCAAGGGGCAGTCAGCACCAGCTTCAACAATGACCTCAAGGCTGGAATTTGAATAGAAAGCACCCAAACATTTTCCAGGAAAGTACCACAGCTCAACCTTCAAGCTTGACGATTTCCATGAAGTCACCACCCTTGTTAGCAGCGCTGTCGTTGGCAGGGAGGAATCTTGTCACAGAAGGGATGTTCCAGAGCTGACCCTTAGAAACATCCCACGTGGTTAACCAGCCTGCATTCATGAAAAGCTGCCTTCAGCCTCCATAAGCAGCCACATCCAGGATTCTCCAGAGATCTCAACGCAGACAAAGGAGACAGAAACAAGTGGGCAAGTGCTTAGGAATTCTGACCTTCACCTGACCTCATGCATAATACAGTCCCAGTAAGACCCCTTTTTCTCTGGGCGACCAGCAGCTGTGGCATGTCAAAATCAAGGTTGCAGGGGTTTAAAGTTACCCCTCCTCCACCACAAGAGAAAGGAAACACATTTCTGGGTCTCTGGCTTTATGTTCTTCTGCTGAGGAAGAAACGTCGACAAGATATAGGATGCTCTGCCCTGCCTGCCACCCAAACGCACGGAACATAATTTTATACGAAGCTACGCCCGCTTAATTGTGGTGCATTAAGTATTATGTTCATTGTTTCTGAAACTGGGGAGAAATGAATAATTTATTTCAGACAAAGGAAACTCTTGAATATGAAATGCCTCATCTTTTAAAATTACAATTTGGAAGACAAGAATGAAAAAATACCCAGAGCCAGGAAACCTTACGCTACTAACAGAAAACAATGCGCCGGCTGCTTCTGCGTTGTTTGCAAACACTACATTTTCAAGACCTTCTCCTGCATCATGGGGGAGGGGGAACCACTAGCTTCTTGCCATGTTCACATCCGCTCCACACTGGGCTCACCTATCCAATGCGAGTTTCCTGGGCTGGGTGAGAGGCTTCCCTCTCCCACTAATATGCCCTGGCTCGCCTAAAATCCCTCTTCCGTTATGCATGCTCCCTTCCAGGACATTCTTTCTTGTATCCTCACTTTCTGTCTCTCTTCTTCCTCGCCCCATCTTTAGAGCCCCTCACCCCACTCTGTGCTCCAACTCACTGCCATCCCCCATCACTTACTGGTTCTGAAAACAGGCAGACTGTAACTATGTCATGAGTAGACTTCGCCTTGTTTAACATAGGCTGAACTTATAACTTCCATTTCGAGTGCAGCTACTAGTGTCTTCTTCCCTTTATTCCTCTTCCTCCTCAAACTCAACCCAGCGATCTCCACTTCATGATGGCAAACTGAGGCAGGGAGGGGAGAAGGGGGAGGACACAGAAAAGGAGCCTTGGTCCTCCTCTGTCTTCTCCTGCTCTGGTAAACACTAAACCCAAAGGGTTCATCAGACTCACGGAGTTCACCACTGTGGGAAGCCAGGCAGGCACTAGAGCCAAGGCCATGGAGGATCACTACTCACTGGCTTGCTCTCCAGGCTCTCAGTCCTGCACCTTTCTTCCACCTCCCAGGAAGACCTGCCCAGGTTTGGCACCACTCACCATGAGATTGGCCAGCCCACAGCAATCATACGCCAAGAAAATCCCCGCCTGCAGACTTGCCTACAGTCAGTCTGATGAAGGCATTTTCTCAATTGACATTCCTTCTTCCCAGGACTCTAGTTTGGGTCAAGTTGAGAAAACAAAACCCAAACCAAACAAGGCCGCATTAGAAGTTGCTTCTTGCTCCCCCCTTTGTAAGCTGTTCGGTAATGCAAAACAAGCTAAGCAGACTCTGTGACCTCCACCACTTCCTGAACTGAATGTTGCTGTCACCCCATTAGCGGAGAGAAAAACTAGAAGGTTTAAGTCATGGTTTACCTATGCTCCCATAGCTAGCGAGTGTTGGAACACATAATTCAAACCAGGTGTGCTTCTGTTCATTAGCACTGTGTGCTGAGTTGTATTCTACCAGGATCATCAAAACCTCATGCCTGCCCCTCCCCAAGATCACCTGCTCACCCTCTAGAATAGCAGTTCTCAACCTGTGGGTCATGACCCCTTTGGCAAACTTCTATCTCCAAAAATATTTACGTTATGATTCATAACAGTAGCAAAATGACAGCTATTAAGTAGCAATGAAATAATTTTCTGGTTGGGGTGCCCACAGCATGAGGCGCTGTGTTAAAGGTTGCAGCGTGCAGAAGGTTAGAATGCTGGTCTGGACAGACTTCGGATGGTCTGCCTCCTGGTGGACCTCCACATGGAGAGACACTTCAGCCTCTGGGTTTCCTCCTCCTCAGGAGCAGTCAGGTATAAGGACAGCACCACCTGCCCCCACCCTAGGAGGTCACCAAAGCAATGTTATTCCTACACCGGGGAGAGCTTGGGAGGTTCCTGTGGCACTGAAGGAGGGGGGTGGTTTGGATGCAATCCACACAGCCCACCCTCTTCGTCCTCCTAACATGCGTCCTGAGGTCAGTGAACATCCCACACCACCAGGCCAAATTCTCAATGAGAACCTTGGGGTCTTATGAAATCTCCTTCTTCGCTGGAGTCAGGATACTTCAGCCAACTAAGATGTGTACACACGCCAGGGGAAGAAAACGGAATAGGAAAGCTATGAAAACACCCACAAAAGGAGGCCCCGCTACTGGGGGGGGGCGTGGTCTTCAGAGTCTGCCGGCACTACCCCCGACCTGCAGGATGGAGCTGGCCAGGAGAACCAAAGACCAGACCTGAGGAAGCTCAGGACAGAGGCAGTGTGGTCTCACACAGGAAGACGGCTCCGGGGGTCTAGATTGTGCACACTCCCAATGGCCAGCAGGAGACGTTTCTTATGGGCCACACCGTGCAATGTGAGGCTCCACAGAACAACCGTCAGAGACCGCCTCTGCCTCCACAGCCGACTCCACCACAGTCTGGTTCCCGACTGTTCCACATCCTGTATTCACTCCCGCAGCCGTCTGTCTGCCTCATGGTGTCATTGGGACCACCCAGGGTGGTACAGACAGCCTCGCCCACTCCAGTGGCTCTGCCCCCCTCATCTGCCCCAGGCACCTGAACAGTGATCAGTGTGCACATGGTATTCACATTCTAGACCCCTCTCCATGCTCCACCCCCTTCTTCAGGTCACACAGGTCAGGGAGAAAGAGCATGGACCCGACCTGTACCTTCTGTCACCACCAGGAGCAGAGGCTGCCATGGCACCCCTGACTTCATTCACCTGCCCGGAAAGAACTTGGAATGAGGGGTATTCCCACTGCACACCCCATGCCCGTCTCCAGTCAGGAAGCATCCAGAGCCCTGTGTTGGCCTAACGATCCCCCCAGGAGCGGGGCCTCCTTTTGTGGGTGTTTTCATAGCTTTCCTATTCTGTTTTCTTCCCCTGGCGTGTGTACACATCTTAGTTGGCTGAAGTATCCTGACTCCAACGAAGAAGAAGGTTTCGTAAGACCCCAAGGTTCTCATTGGGAATTTGGGATGCTCACTGACCTCAGGGCTCTACTAAGTGGAGGCATGTGGAATGTCTGCTCTTTTGTTACACTGGGCTGAAAAAATAAAAAAAAATAAATGGTCACAGCACACGGTTCAGACTAAAGGTGCCAGCAATGCTGAGGACGGCACACTGCCTTATATCAGTGCTAAGACAGGACAAGGACATGAGCCTTCTTAGCCAGTCTGCTCCCATCATGCCTCATGCCTGGTGTTCCTGCCACAGGAAATGGTCCAGACTCAATACATCTTCATTTACCCCATTCTTGTGCCTGAATTCCCTCCCCAACTGTCTCTATTTATCCAACTCCCAAAACCCACCTCCAAAGTCCTCTTTAGACTGTAAAATATTGTCTCCTAAGCATGACATAGTCATGGAAATCAGGAACTCCTAACAGCGTTGCCAATTGGACCTGGGCCCACACATCAGGCCTTTGTAATGGTTAGCTATGGATGAAGGTAGGGTTTATAGGGCCCTACCACAAACAGGCAACTAACAGATTCTGGGAGATGGGAGGGAGCATAGTGTTCAGTTTTATACTCACTGGCGAGACCCCCAGACCTCAATGGAGAGTTGTGATGGACACACGGATCGTCTTAGTTAAACTGGATGACACAAAACCAAACCAAAAGTCATCAACACGCAAGCTAGGACCCTAAAGAGTCACCCATATCAAAGATACAAAAGAAGGGGGCCTGGAAAGGGGCGGCAAGGAGCAACCAGAATGTGTTACATACACACATGAACAAATTTATTAATCAAAGAAATCAAAGGTAAGTTACGGCACTCCCAAGTGAAGGGAAGCCCCCTCAGAATCCTCTAACTTTCAGCTCTATCGATTCCATCACTCCCTCCTCAGGATGACACTATGTATGGTTCTACTCCTTCACCACACATTATATTCATCATATCTATCTATAAACAGATAAAGAGGATTTTCAGACGGTAAGAAAGGGAAGTATATCATATCTGTGAATGAACTTGGCAGGAATAAAATTTCATCACCCTGAAAAGTAAGAACCCCAAAAATGATCACTTTTCCTAATTTTAAAATAAACATATGTAGCATATAATATACTGTCACATAATCTCAAATAGTATGTGATACAGTTATTGGTCCATATTACAGTTGTAACATACTGTGTTATATACAATGTATGTAATATATGATTCTATGTATATGTATCACATATATGCATGGCATAGCTAATAGATATTAAATACATGCATGTGTAACACTCAAAAGCATCTACCAGTCTTTCATATAAGTTGTATATGGAACTCTCATGGGACATGTATGCTGCACGTGTATAAATTGATGCCTCCACATGAACACTGACACTACCTTCATACATAAGAATGCTGGCTCTGCCACAACTTAGTTTTGTCTTGTTTTCATTTTCCCGTGTGTGTGTGCAGTACATGTGTGTGTATGCATGGACTTGAACATGTGAAGGTTTGCCATGTGTGTAGTGTGACCACGTGTATGATGTACGAATGAATGCATGTGAAGATTTGCCATGTGTGTAGCGTGACTGTGTGTGTGATGTACAAGTACATGCATGTGAAGGTTTGCCATGTGTGTAGTGTGACTGTGTGTATGATGTACAAGTGCATGCATGTGAAGGTTTGACATGTGTATAGCGTGACTGTGTGTATAATGTACAAGCACATGCATGTGAAGATTTGCAACGTGTGTAGCATGACTATGTGCATGCGATGTACAAGCACACACGTGAAGGTCTGAGGTCAATGTCAGGAATCATCCTCAGTGATCCTTCCACCTTACTCACCGAGGCAGAGCCTCTAGTCAGCTCAGAACTTACTGCTGAGGCTGCTCGTGCTGGCCAGCCTGCTCTGGGCTTCCTCTGTCTCAGCCTTCAGAAGCTGGAATTGTACATGGGCGGTCATGTCCAACATTTACATTCTGCTTGGGTTTCAACAACAAACAACAATCACAGAGCTGTCTTTCCAGACCCATGCCACAACTTGGGTGTATGTACTCTGGAGATGACTTTATTTGGGTCTCAGTTACCACATCCACCACGTGGGGCTAATTTCTGCTCTATGAGGAGTAGCCAAGTTGGTGTACACAAAACGCCTAGCCCGTCGTGTCTCGCTTCTGTCGTAATCACCCTTTCTCTTCTTGAATGACCAGTGAGGCCACTCACTCCCAGCTGTTAGTATGCTCATCTTCAGCCTAGTCACCCTTCTCCCCAACCAGATGCCACTTGCCATTCCTAACTCTGAAGAGACAAGGCTCCACTGAAGACCCCTGCCTCTGCCCCAGGATCTAGTGATGTCCTAGCACCTGCTCCATCAAGGGTTTATCTGAAACTCTTAGGAACAAGGATCAATGAACCATTTCATAAACATGGACTTTAAGAAACCTGCTGGTCCATCCCTACCAACAGTGCAATCGATACTGATTTTCATACATTATTAAGTGTTCGAGAAACAACAACGTGCCGGGACCAGAGGAATAACAGCCGGCGTGGCGCTTCCTGGGCCATCCGCTGAGGCCCAAAGGGAAGGGTGCCAGCGCGGTGGGAGACAAACGAGGAACCCGTGAGGTCACCCTACAGCAGGACTGTGTATCCCTGTCTTTACCTCTGTAATGCTATTTATATGGCAACACGACAAGAAGTGGCCCAGGCACTCTGCTCCACTTTAGAAACCTTCCCGCCTCTCACAGAAATGGAAAAAGACAGAGCGCAGAAATTGCTTCTTTAGTTAATATTTCTGCAGTTCCGCCGGAACGGTTTTAATAGCACGCGTGTTCTGGATTCCGGGTCTCAATTAAGAGCCCATCAGAATGCAGGGCCAAATATTAAAATAACAGATACTGGCTTATATTTCAACTTCAAAGGCCTTTTGTCAAGCAGTGTCTTCAGGTAGGAGACAGAGGAGGAGAAGCTAGGAATTGAAGAGGAACAGAAAAGAACTAAGTATCTCCTCTGAAATAAGGGATCCAGGTCTATACTTCAAATGCTAACAGGAATAGCAGAAAGAGAGAACTGTTCTGTCAAGGGAATAAAAAATGAGTTCTTCCAGGCACAGGCTGTTTGGCCCTTAAAGCAGTGCTCAACTTCTCAGAGCTCAAATTTCCCCCTCAAAATCAGAAGGCACAGCACCAACCTTTGGTGAGAGCTGGGCACAAAAGCAAAATAAATGGAGGGGGGGGGGCGTTTAGTAAAAAGGCACAACAGTAAATTTCTCCGTGCATTCCCAGAGAGACCCCCTTCCTTTCATCCCCCCCTTTCAAAGGGGGAACAAATCTGGAGGACACATGGGTCTAAGATGGCAGAGTCCCAGGTGGAACGAACCACGGATTCACCAAAAATAGGCCAGTTGACCAAATGATTAAAAGTCTGTCGTATGCTAATGCGTGGACAGGGCGGACCTTCGCCAATTTAGCAAGAGTAAATTACAATTGATTTTCAAAGAAATTGCTTGTTCTCTTTCCCTCTCTCAGCTGTGTCACAGACAGCTGCCCCTGCCTTTGTCACAGACAGGGCCAACCGAACACATGTCGAGCAAGATTCTAAGAAAAAGATGATTCATGAGATAGATGTTCAAAACTGTGCACACGGTAAGTGTACGACCCAGAGCAGGCAGATATACTCACGTACCCAAATCTCCATGTGGCACACAGTATGTGCACGTGTTTCTGTACCTTCCAGAGGGCTTGTGTCCAAGTCAGCCCACCCTCAGGCCCCTGTGCCTCATACATCTCCAGTCCCTCTGCAGTAGGGAAGCAGTCCTGTGCTGAGCCATTTGGACTTTTAATCACTTAATGCAAGATCATGAAAGAGCAAACCCCTAGAAATCTCTCAAGGGCTCTACAGCCTGAAATCCTGGTCATGAGAAGAAATGGTTAAAAGATCAGAGAAGGCAAGAAATCATCGGAAAGGTTAACAATGGCTGCTTTCACCCCTAATTTCTGATATGGTGATAGACCCCCTTAGAACGTTAATTAGAATGGAAGGAGAGATGAAAGAAATGCCCACGGGACATAATAAATTAGCCCCTTATGCAAATTACCCATTCATTTCCATCACTGACCCAGCTAGTTGAGTCTCTAAATTACAGGAAGTGGTTAGCTACTTTAACAAAAAATATCAAATGAAGGATTAAGTCCCCCCCCTTTTTTAAATCTGAGGGCTGGGAGGGCTTAAAGCAACAAATAATTTCTCATTTTTCCCCTCACAGAAACTCTGAAGAGGGACGGCTCCATCAACTGACCCTTGTTCTGAGACAGTGGCCAGTGCCCCTCTAGCTGGAGCCCCTGGGGCAGCACTCAGTCCTCTCCAAGAGAGGTCTGAACAGGTCAAGGACAGGTGAGAAGAGGCAGGAAAACGCCCGAATCTGGGGAGCTTCAGACAGCAGTTTAAAAACAAGCACACCTAATTCTGCTTGTCATCACTGTTCCCGAGAATTTATGTGCCACCGTCCCAGAAATTTATGGAACTCTCAGTTTTCTTATCAATAAAATAAGAGGGCTGGACCAGGATGACCTCCAAAAGTCCTGCCCAGGGCATCCCTGTTTATCCTGTCAGACCAGCAGGACCCTTGGGACTGTTGGAGTCACTGAAATGTAATCCCACAGCGTGTGGTTTCCCTGCAAGACTCACCTGCAGCTTTGTTTTCTCTTCCCTACTCTCATCTTCCTCCCGTTCTCTTTCATTCTCCACTATATTCTCTGTGTGCATTTAGCCAATCGACTAAACCAGTTTATAAATCACATACATATGATTACGTGTATGTATATATATATGTATATAACATATATACATGTATTGTGTGTTGAGGACCAACAGTTTCCCTGGTATGAAGAAAATGTTTAGAAAAGACTGCAAGGCACATAAAGGTGTAATATTCAATGCACAGACTCTTCAAGAAAGAGCAGACATGTGTCCAAGGCCAACCCAGTCGACTGCCTTCCTAACGCCACAGGCACAGGTGACCTCTAGGAAGGGCAGACGGTCGCCCAAGGGCCCCCACCTAGTCAGGGGTTAGGCTAGCAGACTCCTCCCTCCCAGACCTATTAGCACTTGAGAATCAGGCACTGTCTCAGACAACAATAGAAAACAAGGTGCGGGGTGTCCTCTGAAAAGAACAAGCTTCGACAGTAGAAAAATGAAGAGACGCCAGAAAGAAATACTTCAGGAGACTAAAGAGAAGGAATGAGGACAGACACACCGGCTATAAATAATTCTGCACCTTGTAACAATCTTCAGCTCATGCAATTACCTGTCACTCACTGATGTTTTATCTCCCTTCCCTAAGCAGGACCTCCAGTGACTCTATGCAAAGTATCTGACTGTTTCGACAACCCCAGCCTTCACCGGAGCACGCAGGCCTCCGCCATAAAGAGTCAGAGACCACAACATCCCATTACTTTATTCATAAAACTTATCGAGGTTCACATTTAATCCAAATAACACACCGTTGCCTGGAGGACACGGCCAGTGACACGGAGAGACACAGTTTCCTCACGCCATCAGGCAGGTAATGAGCAGGCGTGCAGAAACTAAAATAGAAGGCCACACGCGTGTTTCCACACACTTGTTTACAAGTTCAAAGGCCCCCAAAGGCTCCTATTAATATGGTTGCTTAGATTGGTCCTCCTTTCTTTCCTTCCTTGGTGAACGTGTTGGTAATTTCACACTGTCCTACCATAAAAGCGAGCCATCTCGGGGGCAGGAAAGGGAGAGACAAAAACCCAAAGGTAGCAGTCTATGAAAGTGAACCGTGAGTGACTTAGCAGGCTCCGAAGGCGGAAGTCTCCCCTGTCTGAAGCATGCCCTTAGCGGGGAGCAGTAATTCTTCTCCTGTGGGGTACTGGGAAGATTTACGGGGTGAGGTGGGAGAAACGGGAGTCAGTGAAGCTGAGAAGGGAAAGCTGATCACAAGAATCCTTAAGTACAGGAAGAGCTCGCTTCCCGGGTGATAGCCACCCACTCACCTCCTTCCAAGAAAGACCAGGAGTAGGGATGTGAGCATGAGCAGAGCCCCCCCCCCCCCTCCGCCACACACACACAGGAAGGGCCTGTAAACCTCATGCCTGGCTAGTGAGAGGCGGGGCTGTCCTCCAGAGCCTTTGAGATAAGAGAGATTTATCCTGTTTGGCTGAGGGTTCCGGATTGCAACCCTCTTCGGTCCATGATTAGGGAATATAATGTGTGGAAAAGAAGATGGGTCTCAGAGTCTGGAGAGAAAAGGGTCTCAGCACTGAGTTTAAAGTGAGGAAGACGTGGGGCTGGAGAGATGGCTCAGGGGTGGCTCAGAGGTTAAGAGCACCGCCTGCTCTTCCAGAGGTCCTGAGTTCAATTCCCAGCAACCACATGGTGGCTCACAACTATCTGTAATGAGGTCTGGTGCCCTCTTCTGGCCTGTAGGCATACACACAGACAGAATACTGTATACATAATAAATTAATAAATAAACTTTTTTTATAAAGTGAGGAAGATATATAGAGGGCAGAGATGTTGCAGGCATTATGCTAAAAAATGTACATAAACCATCATCAACCCATAAGAACCTATAAAGCTGATGTAATCATCCTCTGATTTTTAAGGCCAAGGAAGTCAAACTTTGAGCGGAGCCAGGAGTCACCTTGGTTGGTGAAAACCCAGGGTATGTGTTCTTTTTTTTCTAGCACATATGTGTGCTGGGAGTGGTCCTGGGAAGCTCCCCTGTGCACTGGCAGAAGACTGGATGATCACTATGCCCTGTCTATGACAGAGTGAATGGCAGGGGGCAGAAGGAGACAGAGACCCAGCATGACGTCTATGAAGTAAGACAGGCGTTGCCATCGGACATCAAGGAACCTGGCAATGAAGAGGCCATATGATACTGGGGAAAAACAGACCTAACTGGACAAGTATCAAGGCTGATGTGAAGTTCAGGCGAAAGACAAGACGGTAGCTTGAGGAGGGAAGGGAGGCAGCACCAAAGAGGACAGGTTGTCTCCTGTCTCCTCTGAGCCTCGACACAGTCCTGCTGCCCAAGTGAGGGTGGCAGAAGGCAGAAGAGGACCCCACAGTTTACGTGAAACACACTGGGCGTCTGATAACTCCACTGTATAAAAGAAACTCAGGGAAAAAGGGAGAGGGAGGATGAGATCCAGTTAGGACGTGCTAGGTTGAGGTGACAAACACAGCTAGATGGTCTTATCCAGAGCTCAGCAGGAAAGATTGTTTTAGGACTTAGAAGACACTGAAGTAAGAGAGATGGCTCTGAGTCACCCATATACTAGCTGACTGAGGACCCTGGAATGGATAAGGTGTATCCAGAGCACACAGCAAAAAAGATAGCTATCCTCCCACACAGCAATGCCTGGCAAATATCAAACAGTGTGGTCCTGGCCAAATCACTTACCCTCTCTGCAAGAGTGTTTATAAAAGAAGAGAACTGACTGGCCTAGATCTCTGAGGATGTCACCATGTCCATCAGCCACCTGTGGTCAATAGAAAGTCTGATTTGGACCAGAAAAGGTGTGGGTGCTGGGTAGATACGGAGCATAACAAGCAGTCACCGATTTCACGTGGGAAAGACAGACACATCAGTAAGTCCTCTCAATGTGCTGTGATTAACCATTGCCATAAAATTAAAAGCACAGGAAACAGGAGGGAGTCCTAAGTGAAGGGCCTGTCTGGGGATTCCGGAAAGACCTTCAGAGGAAAAAGTTGACTATAGTCTTGAAAGAGTATGAGATGCTTCTGAGACAACTACAAGGCACGAGCAGAGGCCCAGTAGGGTGAACATAGATGGGACACATGGGAGAAGGTTTAACTGAGGGAACGTGGATGGAAAGAGAGCATGGGACTTCCAGGGGGCAATGGACTAGGCCACAAAAGGGTCTCCATGGCCTGCTAAGAGTGGACACACACCAGAATCAATAACAGAGGCCTACTAGGGCCCTAATATACAGCACCAGCACCATAAGAGCTGGGCAACGGGCAGAGCGATGGAGGACTGGACTTCTGTCGATCTCAGCACCCATCTCAGGTGCTCACGGTTCCCTATAACTTTAACTCCCAGAGCTCCCACATCCTGTCTGGTCTACTGGGCACCCATAAGGATGGATACCTATGCACGCACAGACACAGACACACAATAATTTTAAAGTATTTTAAAATTAAATCAAGAAGTGAGTATATAGGATGGGACTCCCACCCTAGAACAAGAACAAAACAGCACAAAGACTCTCCTGCGATCCACTGGTGATGTCATAGACTCTTCTCCAATGGGTCACGGTTTTAACAGAGTTTCTCGAAAACGCTGACATAAAGATCATGGCACATTAAATTAGAAATGGCAAGCACAGCTAATGACGCACAACCTTATCTGGAAATCCAGACTCAAGACAGCCCAGGTACATCTTATTCCTGGGTTTAACTATTCCCAATCACACAGGCACCAAAGTCAAAGCCCTGGCATTTCCAGAAAGGTCTAAGACATCCGTAAGGCCTATGAGGAAAGGGATGATAGACACCACCGTCAGGGCCATCTGTAACCTCTCACCTAGTCATCTGCAGGATGTCCCTGTTCTGACACACCTCTTTCAGACTTCGTATACTTCCCTATCCACTCTGATTCTCTGCGTGGAAAGCACAGCAGCCCCTGTGTCTAAAGATCTCCCAACCAATACTTGAACCCTGCAGCTTCTCGTCCTTTTTCTGCCCCCAGAGGAGCTATCGCCCCTCTCTGAACCTCCACACTCAGGCTTCTCTCTGCACCCATGGGACGTTCAACTTTTCTCCATGCATGGTTCTTTTCTTCAGAGTCAAAGAAAAGAAATGCCAGCAGGTTCACCATCCCTTCAAGACCACAGCTAGCTACTGTTGTTGACTCCACTCTTTTGAAAAAAAATAGGATCAGAAGTTAACAGGCGGAGGGGCTGTGGAGAGAAAAGGGTGTGCTGAGTACTGTATGATAAAGTCTAGTCTCTGAAAGTACAAGAGCACACACAGCTCTGCCCAACAGGCTCCCAGGAGACTCTTCCTGTCCCCATGCGCCATCTACTCCACTATTCTCCGCACTGGCTCCTTTCTCCTTGGTGTGACTCAGGCCCTAGACCCTTGGAAACCACACTGGCAAGAGTCCACAGTGACCATTCCTCCTCAAGTGTCTTTGCATGCCTCAGAGACCAGAGGCTACCACAATTAAATTTTCCCAAGTGTGGGCCTGCCAACTGGTCACTAAAATGCTAGCCTGACTCAGCAGCTCCATTTCCCTTCCACAGTTCAGGCTGCAGAAGAGAAAACATCTTTAGATTTTATCTCATTGTTGTTCTCCTCCTTGGTCCTGCTGGACCACATCTAAGATCTCCATGATGCTTTTTATCCAGTTAGCAAGGCAGCTTTGGGGTTGAAGACTACAAAGAAAACATAAACAAACATATCCTTGAGGAGGCAGGCATGCTTCTGCATCTAAAAATGCACTTGGCCATATATCTGTGCATGTAGAGGCCAGAGGTCGATGTTGGGTATCTTCCTGCTGCTCTCCATATTATTCTTTTGAGATAGGGTCTCTCACTGAAGCTAAAGTCTGGCTAGCCATAGAATTCCCTTGATCTGCCTGCCTCAGCCTTCCCTTCCTCAATGCTGAGATCGTGGATGTCTATACATCACCAGCTCCAGCTTTGGTGTGGGTGTTGAGGACCCACACACTTCTTCATGCTCATTCAGGAAGCACTGAACACACTGAGCAATCCTCACTACAAGGCTTTCAAACGCTTCTTAGTCCGTGGGAGGATTTAGCTCACACTTATATGTGTATCAACACACTCTTCACACCAGACAGAATAACCCAAACATGGGATCCCCGATGGTTACTACCTCGGTAAGGACTCAGAGAGCCAGCCGTCCTGGCTTCCTCGGAGACACGCCCAACACAGAACATCTCTACAAACTCAGACTCGAGCTGTGAAGAGCTACATTCATCATTTTGCTTCTCCAGCCTCCATCTGACAGAGGCCATACTGCCTAATGCGCCATATTCAATGACTCCAAACCCCTCAAGGCTCCATTTGGATTTACTATGCCTACTTAAGGAACACAGCCACTGTCAAAGGTCAAAGCTCTCTGGGGCTAGAACCTAAGTCCAATGCCCTCGAGATACCAAATGCAAACTCTAAACAGAGTCTTCCAGCTTCTGCTTAATTCATTATGACTTTTAGGTACTTAACAGGATGGATCTCACACACTCAGGATCCTGTTTGCTGTGAAAATAGACCTGAGTTTGCTTATTCAGTAAATGAGTAAGGGAAACGTGATCAATACAGAAAAATTCTCTGGTACTCGTCAAGGGAATTTAGACAAGAATGGCCTAGCTGTCCCAAGGGTGGCACAGGAGCACAGGAGCAGGGGAGAGAGTCTGGAGTAAGCTCAGTCTTCTGGAGAACTGGAGATCACTTACTCCAATTGCCTCAGTACACCAAGATGAAAGACACAGTATGGGAGAGGAGTCCATACAAAGCCCCATGCATAGCTCACTGAAATTAAAATCAAAATAGCCTTTGTTTATGGGATGGGTCATCAGTGGGAAGTAATGTTCTCATGGCAGGAAGCAGGTAAGAGGTACCTGATCAGTTACACCCCATCTTAGCTCCACCACAACTGACTCCTTAAAAGCACACTGTTTATGCGATTCTCTCTCACAATACTTAAGACACTATCCTTGTAGGACAGAGAAAAACAATCAAGATTTACAGAAAATGACCAGAAAATTCAAGAGACACCAAGGTCTTGGAAACCAAAACCAACTTTAGCCTCATATCTTACCCCCCCCCCCCCACACACACACACACGGTGGGAGGAGAGAGGGAGGGAGATCTGAACCAAAAGATCAAAGAGAAAATCGTGTGTAGAAGTGCCATCTCAAGCTTCATGTATCTATGAAGGACCTATCCAGGGAGATCTTGCTAAAATTCAGATTCTGATTCAATTGCTTGGATGTAACCTGAGATTCTAACTTCCACATTAAGGAGGCCAGTCTGTGCCAATAGTGGGGTAGATGAAAAAGAAAAGCCATCTTACAATCAAACAAATATGGTTTTGAATATCCTTACATTTATGAACTTTGTGATCGCATGCTAGTTTCCCACCATCCCTGTGCCTCAACCTGCTCATCTACAAACCGGAAATCACACCTAAAATGCACGTGATGGCGTGGGTTAGTGACGAGGGTCTCCTGACCCAGTGCTTGCCACGAAGTAAGGCTCAGTAACTGTCGGCAGCTGCCTCTACGATTCACAAGGACCAGGATGACAGCAGCAAGAACACAGTAATGGTCCAGAGGATATTCGGTCACTGAGTGCACATCCACACACACAATAGCGTTATGCGCATACTGTTCCGGTTCCGTGTCTTTTTACATAGAAGCCTAAGGCATCTAAAATACCAAGAGATTCTTATCAACAGAATCACAGATTCAACACTAACCATCGTGTTTAACCAGCAAGACACATGTAATTTGCGGTGGCTGTACATATTTGAGAAATGTCTCAACTGTAAATAAGTAAAGACAGCACCAGCCTGGAATCTGTATTTCATTAACAGAAATCACTGCCTTCCCTATTATATGTGGGCTGTCTCAATGTAGATGTTATGAAAAAAAAACCTTAATTCTCAAACTTCAGTTAACTTTCAAGCCAAGTTCAGAACCTCAAAATAAGTCCAAACAAGCCAAGGCTAAAAAGACTAAATTTTAAAGGGCCGTATTGGGCAGAGGTATAGTATCTCACAAAACAAGAAAGAGAAGAAATGTAAACCAATGTCAGAACGTTAGCTTTCAGATCAAAGGTGGCTCGTCTACCCACAGTTCCTCAACTGTTTACGGTTATCTCTACTGCCTCTGGAAGACAGTGGCATCATGTGGGCCAATCCCACCACACACAGACACTGTGTAAGGTATGCAGCAGGAAGAATACAACTGCCACCTATGGACAGTAGTGCTCCCTTGTCCAAGAGTCGGCCAATCACATTCTCAGTCACCTCCCTCCAGGCTCTCCCAAACCACCATACCAAATTACTTCATTGAGAACTACCCTCTGGTCACAGGAGCCCTGCTAGGCATTCCATCTCTTCATCATCACCCTACCTCTGCTCTCCCAGAAACGGTCCCCAGTCCTCTCTAGGACGTGAGCACTGAAGACAAGGCAAGCCAGCACACTCAAGCTGGCAAAGGCACTGCAGAGAAGTATCTATCAATCAGCTTACCTGATATGAACGGGACTGCCCGGAATATATCTGACAACCTGCTGTTAACCGGCTCATATGGGGAATCTTCCAGGAGATCATTTCCTAGAAATGACAGGAAGATTAGGCTCAGCTCTGGAAAACGGACATATTTCAAACCGTGCCTCACTTCTCGGTGGGAACCCCTAATCATGTTATGATCGTGTACCGAGAAGATGCTGACAGACTTCACATGCATGTTTGGGGATGTGATTATTTCTTTTCCTTTGTCTTTGTTGTCCTTGCTCTCTCCAGAGTGCCTTGGAAATACTGGAGCACAACCCAGCACCAGCTTGCCAGAAAACTCTCCCACTCTTGCAAAGGAATTGAAATCTGAGAGGAAAGAGCTAGTGACGTCACAAACTTTTCTTGCCTACAGGAACCAATGGAAGAACGATGACCTGGGAGAGGCCCCTACCTCTGCTAGCTCCCTGCAAACCAAGGCATGTGGCCTGCAAGCAGGCATGCTGGCTGTTTCTAAGAACATCCCCGGGAAACAGGCTTTCATGACTAGGTTTTAGAAGTGGCAGCTGACAGTCTAAGCCTCTGTACTACAAATGTTCAGGGAGTCTCAGGGAAGAACGAAGGTATGGAATCCATGGGGTCCATTTACAGGCTCCCTAAGTCCCATTGGAATGGGCAGTTGTGGCTGCTACTCGCGAACTAGCCATGGTTAAACCTCAGCAGCTGGTCCAAAACGCAGCTAATCTAAGATGACAAATGGTTTTTCACGCATGTGTTTCAACCTGTGTGTGTGTGGGGGGGTGAAGACAGAGTTCACAGGTTCTGCAATACTTCATCTCATGTAGTAAGGGAGGAAAAGGAGGGAAATCTCCAGGCAAAATGAAGGCAAAGCTTTTGCATGATTACTCTCTAAAGCCAGTCAAAGCCTCAGCGCTGGCAGAGAAGTGGGTTCCTTAGGTAGCATTTAAGGGGGTCCCCAATCTGATGTTCTAGGTTTTAGAAAGGTCAGTGGGATCCCAAGGGTGCCCCCACCCCCTTGTGGATCTGCCAGCAATACTGCTCAGCTGCAGAAAACACCAGCTGCCCCTGTCCCTAGAGGCCAATGAAAGGTCCTCATTCCGCAGCTGGGAGAAGGGAGTGGGAGATGAGATCAGCCGGCTTAACCCCAGGACTGGGCGCACTGAGGTTGCCTCCCGAGTTCGGAGAGGAACCCGGGAGTGCTGGTGGGGGCAGCTGATGCGTACCCTGCAGACTCTGGTACATGCTCCAGTAGATACGCAGACAGTTTTTCTCTTTCTTCATGCCTCGCTTGCAGCGGCAGTTGTAGAGAGACTTTTGCTTCAGGGCCTCCATGGCGTTGCGACACTCATCCTTGGCCTCGAGACCGGATGCTAGGCTGAAGTTGGTTTCCTTGCCCGCCACGCACTGCCTTAGGGTGCGGTACTTGGTGCTGCAGGTCTGTTCCTTCAGGCACTGATCACTGGCTTTTACGCAGTCTAGACGGTCCCCACCACTCACCTCGGCCGACAGCAGCAAATCTACAGGGTGAATGAGAAGAACGCTTGAGTGCAGCAGACTAGTTGAGGACCCCGATTCCAGGTCGCAGGAGGGGTGGGAGATGGGGTGCACGCCTGGGGCATGATAGCTTCACCGTCAATGTGAGGGGCAGACTAGGTAGGGAGCTGCTCTACCCCTCTTCTGGGAGACCATATTTCCCCACCCCTGGAACTGCTGCCATCATGCGCCCTCCCTGGCCCGCCAAGGAAGGTAGTAACAGCTTCCATTGGCCGCTTTTGCTGAGGATCCTGCGAGGCCCCAGCGCCCCAAAGCAGAAGCTGTCCTGAACCGCTGACTGCCCCGCCTCCCCGGGAACCTGGGGCTGCAGTCTCCCGGCCAGCCAGTCCGCAGCAGCCTAAGGGCCCTCCGCTGAAAGCGTGGTAGAGCGCTTGGCACTGTCGTGAGCTGGGCAAAAGGCAGGCGAGTGGCACAGTCTGCCCCGCGGGTGTGCCGAGACATGATTCCCAGAAAACTTTTGCATTCCAAGTTTGCTCTCTTCCCACCTCAGTGTTTTTTCGACCACACTCCACCTGCCGGAGCGCCTTGGCGAGCTCTTCCCGACTTCCAAGGGGACCAACGCTCCGGGGTGAGGGTCTAGAACCCATCAGATGCCCATCGGGCTGGGTTATTATTACTAACATAGTAAAATAAAACCGACCGCGCAGAGCTGCGCTGCCGCCGCTCCCCAAACCCAGGGACCCTTGAACGTCTTTACATTCCAACGAAACTTCTTCCACCCAAATCCAAGGTACCCACGGCGCAATTCTCGAGTGGCCGCTGCAAGGGACCCTCTTTGAAAGACTCTGGGTGAAAAAAGCCAGCAGCGGCCTCGACTTACCCAGCAGTGGCAGCGCGAAGTACAGAGTGGCCAGAAACATGGTGCCGGCGCGAAGCTGGTCCCCGCCCCCCAAAATCCAAAGCCGCCGCCGCTGGGTCTCGCGGGGAGAGCTCAGCGTGCAGCGATCCCCTGGCGACCGCGCTCCTCTGGCCACTCAAAGTTCAGCTCCATCCAGGGTGAGAGGAAACTCCCCGTTGCTCTGCCGCCCACCGCCGCCAGCGACTCAGCTCCGGGCGGGCGCGAGGGCGGGAGGCGGACCCGCTTTTAGGGGTTCAGTTCCGACCCAACCTGGAAGGGAGAGAGCGCTCTGAAATGAGAGCCCAGAGTGCTGAAGCCTCCCGCTCCCACCTCTATCCCCTCCCCCGTTCCCGCCTTGGGGGACTTCTCAACGCTACCCCCACTCGGGTCCGAGAGCATCTATTCCGGGCGTAGGGAGACTCCGGAACCGGTGGTTTGGAGCTGGAGAGGTCCGCTAGGGC
Source organism: Arvicola amphibius (assembly GCF_903992535.2). Classification (NCBI taxonomy): domain Eukaryota; kingdom Metazoa; phylum Chordata; class Mammalia; order Rodentia; family Cricetidae; genus Arvicola; species Arvicola amphibius. The sequence goes on from NC_052047.1 coordinate 197,836,097, forward strand.
TCCTAGCGTCCAAAGCCGGAGGCTATCCCGCACAACCCAAGAGACTGAACGCAAGCAAATAAATAAGCATTACTTTCCGAGCAAGCGCCGGAAGCAAGCTGGCGCTGCCCGGAGTCGGAGCCTCGGCGGCGAAGGCGCCTTAGCCAGCCCCGGCTGGACCAAGACCCCGCTCCGGGAAGTTGGCCGCCTTTCCTGGCTCCCGCCCGACCACTCGCTGGCTCGATCGCGAGCGTTCTAGCTCCTCTTCCTCTGGCCCTCTGCATCCCGGCCACCAATCACCACCTCTGTCGCCAACACCCCCTCCCCCGGGCTAGCTTCTTTTCTCAGGCAGTCCCGCAGAAAGAAACTGACATCCTGACTGGAGCTGAAATCCGGCTTCTGTGCCCCTACCCGCCACGCACCCTGGGCTCCTTCCCAGACATCGGTGCCTCACACGCACTTGCCCAGCGCCCGAACTCCTGCGCATCCACACCACTGCCCCGGGTGAGCGAGCTAGCCCGCAGCATCTGCACGCCTCAGCAGGTGCAGCCCCGCACCACTAGCGCCCCCCTGGCCCCAAAGTTGAAGGATGCCAGCAAAATGGAAAGGGGTGGCTAGAACTGAAGAGGTGGTGGCGATGGGTTCTCAAGTGGAGTGAAAAAACTCTAAATGCCACCAACCTGGACTGAACCGACCCGCGTCCAGCTCCGGCAAATAGCCAGTGTTTATTTATTCTTTGGGGGTCACCCGCCCCCTCTTTCCTTTTCCGGGCTCAATTTCTTGCGCTAGGGGGAAAATGAGATGCCATAATCTGCTACAGCTAGGAGGATAGAGTTGGCCAGAACGATTTCCGAGCAAACCACCCCCCCCCACCGCCCTGCCCAGGCTCAGTGCCCGTTAGGGATGTCAGCGGTTATTGGAAGCTGTGGGAGGGTAGCGTGCCCAGATTGGTTTTGGCCAACGGACCCTCAGCCTGCTTCTGCTCCCGGCAGCGCAGAGCCAGCTCCTCCATGGAGCGCAGCTCCTCCGTCAGCCACAGTAGACTTAAAGCTGACTGGCAGTGAGACCCAAAGCCAACAGGCACACAGGCTTAGGACCCGCAGCGCTACGCAGCAGCCTCAGCCGAGGCTGCACCCTCCTCCCACCCCTCGCGTCCTTTCAGTGTACAAGGGCTCTTTCTTTAGTGCAAAACAGCAATCCATCCAGACCCTTTTGAACAAAGTTTTTTTCTCCACGTCATTCGCGGCTGTGACTCAAGACTTGGCACGGTACAGACTCACTCAGACCTAAGCCCTAAACAGCGGTCTCGAAATGCACCCACGGTCGATCCACGCCATTGTGAGCTTACACACCTCTCTCCCCCAGCTCGGACAGCGAGACAAAGCAAAGCCCCCAGCCCACTGTACTAAAGGTTGGGCAGACCCAGCTTTAGGTAATTTATAAGGTGACCTCCATCTTGACTGTTTCAAGAGTAAATTACTTTTCAAAAGCATTATTTAAGCAGAACACATCCATAGTCCCCAACCCCAACTTCAAGGGTCTCTCCAGAGATACAGCTGAAGTGATACCCGCTGTCCCTTAGAGCTCCAGAGATCTGTCTACAGTACAATCCGCAGTGGTGGGTGACCGACCAGCTTGCTGCTCGGGGCTTGTATTGGAGATCTTTTCTGTGTCCAAGTTCATCTCTCAGCAAAACCGAGTTTGAATCAAATCTATGAGCCCAGCTGTCAAATCTGCAAATCCATCACCACAGACAATGGGCCGCCAAGGAGGACAGAAAAGAAACGCTCTTTTTGATCCAGGGGGTTAATTGAAAAAGGCATAGTCTTTAGTTTAAGTTTGAGACTGGGGTGTAAGGGCAGGGAAAAGAGGAGGAGGGATGGGGTCGCTCTCCATTCAAGTACACACCAGCCAGGCGTGCCCTTCAGCTGTGGTCGCTGCTAGCGTGGCGCTGTTCATTGTTTGGAGTCCTCAAAGGGTGTCTGTGCCTTAGTGAGGGACCCAAACCCAGGGGACATCTCGCCAGCCCTAGCTCCTCCTCTGCTACGCACGTGTTCCTTAGGGGCAGGTATGAAGTGGCTGGTGCCTTCAGCGGGAATCCCTCCCCCCAGCAATCACATTCAATCACACCAGACACCGATCTCCAGTTCAATGTATCAGTTTACACTTGGTAGTTGAGTAAACAAAGAAAGCATATGTCACATTTTCGCGACAGATGGTTCAATCCAAGGGCTACTTAAGTTTATTTCTCTAGCGATAGAAGTTTTGCAGTGTGGACCACCGCAGGGAGATGTAATTGAGCCTTCCAATCAGTGTGTCTGCTGACGGAAGCTTATTATTTCCATATTTTCACACCAGGACAAAAATGCCATGGAGGTGAGAAGAATTATCTGAAGACTTCATGGGCGCTCAAAAACATAAAATCCTTTTCCCTTGTCCTATTTCAAAAGTGTATGGGAAGGTCTTTCTCTGTTAAGTCATTGCTTGTCTTTGGGGACCACTTGTAGTGGTTGAAGACCATTTAAGTTTCATTTAAGACATCAACTATGTCTTTCCCAAACAGTCTTGGTTGTTCTACTTACTCTACGCAAGTTTTAAAATTCTACTTTTAACAGAAAGGAAGACTGGTCTAAAAGTTCCCAAAATGTAGGATAGAGGACTCCTTTGAAAGTAGTTACAGCTTCAAGAATATTTCAGGATCCTTCCTCACTCTAGCCTCTAATAAATAATAAATGTTGACATGATAAAATAGACCTTTGGGGAAGGCTTGGAGGGGATTATTAATTTTATTTTTATTTTGTGTGTGTGCATTCCCAGCCATGAGTGCCAGAAGAGGGCATCAGGTTCTCCACAGCTGGAAAGTTACAGCTTGGGGTAGGTAAGCCTCAACATGGATGCTGGGAATCAGACTCAAGTTTTCTGCAAGCACACCAAGCACTTAACAGCTGAGCCATACCTCCAGCTCTTTATCTAAAATAATAATAATAACAATAGATACCACTAGTTGCTACAACTATGTTGGCCAGCACCAAAACTCCCAGTTTCAGTGCTAGTGCCATGAATTTAATTAAAACATAAGGTAAGTATGGTCAGTTCTCAGTAAGGAGTACTAATCAGTGGCCACACGTGGCAGGACTGACTGTATCTGATAACACAAAACACTTCCATAATCACAGAAGGATCTAGAGGGCAGCACGGTCAGCTGATGCTGCTTTCAAATTAGTGAATATGGCTTCTATGTAGAACAACAGATTGGTGTAGGAATCCACTGAGTGTTTTATAAGCTGTGGCACAGTGAGTTGTGAGGGTGATGGTGATGGTGGCGGTACTGGTGGTGGTGATTACGGTGCTGGTGGTGGTGGTGATGGTGGTGGTGGTGGTGGTGGTGGTGGTGTTTTGCTTTTCTCCTGAGGAAGCCGAAGAAGTCTACAAAGATGCAGCCAGTTCCTGGTATGTCTTCCACATAGGATGAAGGTGGGGGTAATAAAGCAAAGGAGAGGAATGGCCATGGCAAATTCCATTCTACAGAAAGATATAGTTCAAATTCTAGCTTGAGACCCTCACAGCAGGAACCAACAGGGAAAACCACTGCCTCACTATGTACTTACTAAGAATGTTCAAGGTGAGAGAGATGCATGGCCAGGAAGCCTTGGAATGCGGAAAACAGAAAGCGCTGTGACGTGTTCTATTAACACTGCTTCCTTGGAGCTTACCTGTTCCCATGTGCATGGGACATCTCTGGATGAAAGGTGACATTGAAATACCAAATATTAATCATTATAAAGGTTCACGCAATCCTCTGTGACATGTTTTCTCAGTGGAAAATTGGCTTTAATGCTATAAAATTAGGTTCAATCCACCCGTGAGCATGCGAAGTGAGCAATCTTCCCGTGTTCTTGATGGAAGTGTATTTTTGTAAGTTAACAGATGAGTCACGATGAAAATGGCAGTTTTATCTCATACGGCATTTTGCCTCCAACTCTCGCTGTTGTCCTATAGGATATAAAGTAAAATATGTCCACCCCCCAAAATTACACTGCTCAAAAGTCATTCAAGTTTCTCTTCCTCCATTCACATTTCTTCATCATTCGCCCTTAGACAGTTGGACAGGCCGACCACGCAAAGCACTCATCACATGGGCCATGCGTGTGCCTGTTCCTTTCATGTTTACTTGGATTTCCTGATCTGGCCTCTTCCATTTGCCTATGAAATGGTACATCTAACGTTTCAAGGCTCAGCCTAGCTGGACAGTCCAGACTCCTTGTATGAACTAATAGTTCCATGCCAGGTCATCCACAACCCCCGTGGAACCTCTATTATGTCTGTGCTGACAACTGTCTCATAGTCAGGTGTCCTGTCTCTCTCCTTGGCTGGACTGTGAGCTCATTGAAGGCAAGGGAATATTCTCGACCTTATGTCTGCATCCCCAGCATTTAGACTCATGACTGACACACACTCATTCCCAATGAATGCGCATTGATTGCATGAATAATGCCTGGTGCTGCTCCTCGCTTCCCTCTGACACCATAATTTTACAGAAAGATTTACATGAAAATCCCTTTACTGTATGAACAATACTAAATGGAAGTACCTCATACGATTACTGGCATTACAGTTCCAATAATAGTATCAGATATGTATTATTCCTTTAGGGATTTGACATTTAAATTTTTTTAAACAAAAACCATTATTATAATAGAACACTCTTTTTTTCCTGCTTCACTTTAATAGTAAAATATGACATATTTCATTTCTGGGAAATGATAGCTTGCCTTAGGTCATATTTTAAGGCATAAAGCCAGAAGCAGAGTAGCGTTCCCACCTGAAGTTCCCTCATCATCTAGAAATGTACCTCTCTCTGGGAGAGGAGCCAAGGCACAGCCACCCTGGAGCCTTCATCTTCAAAGGCAAATTTTTAAAAGCCAAATTGGCTCAGAATTATTTTTAAAGAAACAACTCTATGAACACAACCACAAGCCCTCTTGCGATCTTTTAGGGAAAATGAGAAAATGCTCATCGTCCAAGGCAGGAAGCTGGCTAAGGATCTCCATGCAGGTAAAACTCTCACCTCCCACGCTGCCCTTTGACCCTCGCCCTTTGGTGGTACAGGAAGGGGCAAGTGCTCTCAGATCTCAGAGCCCTTTTCAGGAGGAATAGATAAAGATGTGTCTTTTGAACATTATTTGCAAATGGAAGTTTCTTATAGGCTGTCAGGACGCCTGACCCCTAGGAACTGAGAGCAGGACATCTTCCTTCCTCCTCCGTTTTCAGGTAATTTTCATTTCTTAGTACTAATAAGTCAGTGGCCAGGGTTTTAATGCATTTATGGAAGAATATTCCTGAGAGTTGAAGTCATTTGTGCTTTGGCCTTCTGCCACAAAATGCATAAGGTGCGCAGCCCTGATGAAATAAAGTGCCTGTCATGTCTTATTGCTTCAATATATGGCAAAATATACCCCCTCTTCAGAGGACTTGCAAGGTTTTTTTTTCTTGTGATTGCCAATGGTGTTGGATTAAAAGCCCTGTGAATTCCAGTCCTCTTTATGAAGCCAGGGTGGGAATGCCTGCTGGCAGGGACACCCCCTCTCCGTCCTGCTTTCCTCATCACCCCAAATCCGGTTCCAATGGGAGTATGGCTTCAGAAGGGCAAGCGTGAAGATTAATCCCCAGCTTTGTCCAGTAATTAGCCCGTCTCTGTCTCTGGAGGCAGCAAACACAGATGCCGATCCGGACGAGGGCTAGGACATGGAATGAAAATTAAGACTGAAAACACTGGCTGGCTTCTCCAGAAGCCTTTTAGCAGCCTTTCAAGCCGCACGAAGCTCTCGTTCCCGTCCGTGTCATTAGGTCTGAAGTGGTCAGATGAGGCCTTTCCCACCCGGGATGCATCAGGACAAACAGCAGCCCAACCAGAGCCTTGGAGAGGGGCAGCTTGCAGGCCTTGTGCACAATGAGGGCTCTGTACCGAGCCTCCGCCTTTGTCCTGCCTCTTACCCAGGGGACTTCCAGGCCCTGCCATGGAAATGTACTGCTGACCACAACATGAGCCTCTGGAAGCGCCCTGGTAGGAGCGCACTAACACAATTAGTTTGCAGTTAAGGACGAGGCCTCTGCCAGAGCCCGTGAGGCCAAGGGTGCTCCCAGAACAAAGGGTTGGGGTGTCTGCGTTGAAGTGCCTATTGTGACATCATTTGGAAGTCATCTCAAACTCCTCCAGAACGGGTGCTCTGAAAACAAAGGCGGTGTAATGTTCTCAGAGTTGTCGGTTTTATTTTCCCCTGTCAGAAATCTGGCAGAAGTCAGTTGAAACTGTCAAGGAAAACAGCATCCCATGTTATGAGGTTTCCCTCAGATTCGGAGTCTGCGGAAGGAACGGCGCATTTGTCACACAGATGACTCCAGCCCAGAAATGAATTAGGAAAGCCTGGGAGATAAAAATCACGACGTAGATGAGGAGCTGCCCTTGGCAGGAGCTCATATCTCTGGGACCACGACAGAGAATTAAGATGAGATCCCTTTGAGTTTAATCTGAATCGTCTGTTAAGCCTAAAATAGGGAAGGATCAATGAAATGGTTATCAGCTTCTACATGCAGCCCATTAAGAGAGGGTATCCTGCTGAAGACCCCACTTGCTCTGTTTTTGGAATAAGCACCAGCAGAGATGTTACCTAGACTAGATAATGTTACATTGTTTGCATGGCTGGTGTATTTATTTTCTTGTATTTAGGTAGCGGCTAATCCTGTGGACACATTATCAGACCTGCAGGCAAACTATTCTGCCCGTGGTTAGACCAAGTGTTTCCGTTCCTGTAGTGGAGATCCATGGTGACCTCCTGGAATTCTTCAAGTGCCTTTCTAGAGCCTTCTTTTCAAATTGCAAGCCATGTCTCATTCATTGACACTTGTTTTAAAGATATTAAAATATGGGGGGGGGAAATCACCCAATGTCGAGATTACTGTAGGTTCCCCACATTTCTGTCTCATTTCCAAGTATGTTTGGTATAATACATTTCCCACCATGAGTGATGGCTTTAAAAGCCTGAAAACTGTTGTATATAATTACATGGTCTTCAAAATTTTTTTTTTAATTTAAGGGGACTTGAACATTTTCCATCCAAGATAAGGATTTCATTTCCGATCCTCCTTTGCTGCCCATTATGGCCACAGAGACAGGATATGATGTAGCAGAAATGAAACCAAGAACCTCAGGGAACCCATTAGCTCCACATTTCCAACGTCACTCTCTGATTTGCTGCTGGGTGCTCTAGGTTCAACCAGGAACCTAAGCGTCACTTTCGAGGGAGGACTGCTGATGCAACAAAGGGGGCAGGATGTCACAACCGTCAACCTCATTAGACTCTCTACTCCACACTGTGGATCAAGGGACACTATGTGTCCTACTGAAGCCATCAATACATTGCATCTCCAATGCACAGAGCCACTATTGAGGAGCTACAATAGCCAATGCTCAACTAAAAGGAAATACATCTAATTGAAGATTATTTCCTGAGTGTCTACCGTAGATCATCCTCTAGCTAAACTGTTTTTGAAAATACACAAAAAAACTGAACCTGAAGGGAAGTACAATCTCACTGGGAAGATGGGTTACCTACCTGAAGTCATAAGCTGGGCAGTGGTGGCGCACACCTTTAATCCCAACACTTGGGAGGCAGAGGCGGGTGGATGGATCTCTGTGAGTTTGAGGCCAACCTGGTCTACAGAGAGAGATCCAAGACAGAGGCTCCAAAGGTATACAGAGAAACCCTGTCTCGAAAAAGGAAATAGCAAAAACATATCTGAGATCATTTTGTAAATTTTAAGATGAATTATAAACACGAGTGCATCTGAAAATAAGTCTGTATGTGCAGCAGTCAGACGGGACGTTAGAGACGAACCATGAGGGCAAGGATGAGGAAGTGAAGTGTGCAGGTGAAACACGTCTGACGGCTTACACCTGCAGAGACTGAAAGGGAGTTATAGACTCTTGCAGTGGGGAGGGGGGCAGGAAGTCCCGTGTCTAGCTGAGGAGATGTTGACAACAGATAGCTTTTGGACACAAGGAGTTGATTTTAAGGGCGTGACCCCTGCCTGGTATGTTGACCAAACTCCAGAGGATGACACTACACCCAAGAGTATATGGGTGCACAAATTGGATTTGATAGGTTTTATAAAAACAAACAGAAAGAGGACATAAAGCTGGATGAGTAGAAGGGGGAGGGCTCTGGGAGGATCTGTGGGAGTGACAGAAAACACGACCAAAGTGTATGTTATAAGATTCTCGAAGATGTGTCTTTGTATTTCAGTCCTTGAATAACAGTCAACAGTGGTCAGCAAGAGCCCACGGCAAAGCCACCGCTCTGTAAACACGCTTTCCGCAGAGCAGGACTCATTCTCCTTTGCCCAAACTCTCACTACCATTACTGCAGACCAGAAGCTCAAGCGAGAACCTCAGGTGGAGGAGGGTGTTGCCAGTGCAATGGGATGTGCCTCTGATATGGTGACAAGGCCTTCTTTGTGGAAATCCTACCCACCCCGCCCAGGCACATCTCTATATGTGGGGGTGAGGTCTTGTTTTTGTTTTTATTTTAAACAAAATTAGAACTTAGTAAGGAAAAATATTTTAATGCAGACTTAAACAGGGGAGGGGGAGAGGAGGGAAGAAGGAGATGTAGGGGGAGAGATAGAGAGAGAAAAAAATGGGTCAGGGAGGGAAAAACAGAGAAAGATGAAGAAGATGACCGCAACAGCAGCACCCAGGCCGCGTGAGCTCCGGAAGGAATGCTTGCATGCCTCCTCCTTTAAAACCACTGGTCACTGCGCTAGTCCACAGGTTTTCAGTATGAAACATCTGAGATTTTTTTTCTAGGTCATTTAAACTGCTAATGATATGGATATTCCAGAATTGTGTTTTCTGCATGCCAACCAGCAGACATTTAACACCCCTCTCCTTTCTCTAAAGACACAGGACTCGAAGACGCCTGGCTGGCAAGGCAGGAGTATGTTACAAGGAAAAGTGTTATCTCAGCAGACTCACCACAGAGGTATGTGTTAATTAAGTTAATTGTGCCATCAGTGATGCAGGCAATGACAGTAACTATCCCCATAATGGGGCTGGGTTATTGCCATCATCTATTAAACGTGCTGGTCTTCTTAAAAGCAGTCACTTCTCCCTTATTTTCTTAAGCATGAGCACACACACACACACACACACACACACACACACTTACATGACTTAAACCACATTACTTGATCTTTACACTTACCATAGTAAAAAGGAGAAGTTATAACTCAGAACTATTCAATGATCTTCCTAAAGTTACTCAGCTTCTTAATTAAGGGGGCAAGATTCATGCTCAGTGTCTCTCCTTGCTGGTCACATTACCTACCCTAGATTCCTGATAGTGTAATGGATAAAAGATTTTCAAAGCTTTATCCCCTGTCACATTGGATTAACAAATGTTAAATAATAATCACCATCTTTGGAAATTATTGATGAGTCAAACACTTGTCCCATTTATGAAGTACTTAAGGTAACAGACTCATATGGGTTGACTGATCAAAACCAAACACAGTGCTGGGGAAATAGCACAGCAGGTATGAATGTTTTCTGTGCAAGCGTAAGGATCTGAGCTCAAATCCCCAGGACGCACAAGAAAATCCAGGCATGGAAACCTCATCACTTGGGGGGGGGGGGAGATAGGAGGATCACTGGGGTTTGCTGGTTCCCAGCCTAACTCCAGCATAAGTGGGGGTCAATGTTTCAAGGGAACAAGGTAGAGAGGGCAGTAGAATACCCAATGTTCTTTCCCTGCCTCTATCTACACATGTGTATACACCATGCTTGACACACACACTATCTACACATGTAGATACCACGCTTAACCCACTATCTACACGTGTATACACCACGCTTGACACACACACTATCTAAACATGTGTATACACCACGCTTAACCCACCATCTACACATGTGTATATACCACGCTTGACACACACACTACACATGTGTATACATCACGCTTGACACATACTATCTACATATGTGTATACACCACGCTTGACACACACACTATCTACACATGTGTATAGACCACGCTTGACATACACTGTCTACACACGTGTATACACCATGCTTAACACACTATCTAAACATGTGTATACACCACACTTGACACAGACACACACACACACACACACACACACACACACGCACACAAACCCCCACAATCTGGATAAACAGATATCAAAATCCTTAGGAATCTTGACATTCTAGATCCTTTCCCTATCCGTCTTTCTAAACAAGCAGATGGCATTTGGCTACAGTTGAACTATTTTCACTGTAGTTACTGTGAAGACAAAGTTAGTAAGATCAAGTCCATCCAGATTGGTGGTGGACTCAACAGAAGCCACCAATGAACACTTCTAGTTCCGTGAGGACATAACCAAAAGTTATCCTACCTTAGGGGCCAAGCTCTCATTCCTAAAGCGTTGATACAATTAATATACCCACCAAACCACAAACTATTTGAGAGAGTTCACTCAGAACCATTTTGGCCCAAATGCACTTTTTTGGGATTGATTTTAAGGTCCTTTGGTTGGACAGAGAAAGGGCTGAACCCTCACTGTACACAGGAGTCTGGAGCAAATGGGCAAGGAAATCTCCAAAAGAAAGTGAGTTCTGGAAACTTGTATTTACACTTCGGGTTACTGTGCAAGGAAGATCTCAGCTGTATCCACAACACCCAAACTCTTGAAAGCAGTGCTTCTGAAACTGACACAGGAAATGCTCACTTTGATCTCATACCCAGGCAAGCTGAACACCTGAGACAGAAAGATTCTTCAGCGGAGTGTCATCTTTTACAGCGTCCTAGAGTAATCAGAAATGGTTGAATGGAAGAAAGCTGAATTTGTGGACGAGACTGTCTCCCCAGCCTGAGTGAGGGCAGTGTCAGAGAAGTGACTTTGTAGCTGAGTTTGCTATTTCCTGTTAGTGGAAACACTAACACTAAAGTTTTAGGCAGGGGCCGTTCCAGTTGAATCCTCAAGGAGTTTCCAGTGAGCATCCTTAAGACCAATGTCCTACTGTCCTTCTATAGCAGAGGACTGGGAAACTCACTTTCCTACATACTACATCTCACGCATCTTTTTCTTTGCCGAGCTTGCCGTCTCCTTTCTCTGTGATACTCCACAGCCAATGAATACAATTACATGCTGTCTTACATCCTAAAGAGCCACCAAATCCATTAAGTGCTCATGGGGACCCCTCCACACATAATTATTCTAAGCATTGTTTCTGAAATGAGTGGACAGTGGTGTAAGACTGGAAAGGATCTCACTGAATCATGGAAAGAAGGCTGACATTATGAACACGAGGCCTGTGCAGTCACTCAGGATCCCCCCATTTTTAGAAAATTCTCCCCAAATCTGGTTTAATGTTGTGCCACCACCATTTGGCAATTCTTAAAAATACGAAGAGTCCTAATTTTTACTTTGTTCTGGGTCCTCTAATTATACAACTGACACAGGGTCATGGTAGCACTTAGAGGTCTTCGTATTTACTTAACCGTGTGTGTGTGTGTGTGTGTGTGTGTGTGTGTGTGTGTGTGCGCACCTGTGTCCACACACACATTCTACATGTTATCCTTTTTTATAAGAATATCATAATGAAGTACAGCCCACTTTAATAACCTTGTTTTAACTTTATTGCTCTTCCAAATGAGATCACATTCTGAGGTAGTGGGTGATGATTTCAACATACACATGAGGGACACAGCCAAGGTCTAGCTAATCAATCTCCCCCCACGCCATGCACTTAGTGATTTGGTGTTTAGGGACCTGTTCCTGGTCTCTCTTGGAGTCTGTAAGAAATTGGGCTACCAGATAAAGAAAATCTGCACAGCTACATGCCACAGCACAGGAGGTGGAAGGAGGATCATACCAGAGAATCAGGGCTGCTGAGGTAGATCAGTGCCAGAGATAGCCCTGGATTCCCTATTCTGCTGACAAAGCAGATTTATCAGAGGTTCACCTAGGATTCTTCACCAGGACAGCAACATTATTAAACCAAAAGAAAACACAGGACTTGAGAAGCTGGAGGCCAATCTGGGCTACATATGGAGACCCTGTCTCAGCAAGCAGGCAAGCGAGCGAGTGAGCAAGCGAGCTAGAAGGCAGAACCACCAGGAAACACACTGGAGGTCTAAAAGGTGGGAGGCTGGAGGCTGGGAGAGGGAAGAGGCTACCGCAAAGCTGAGGACTGGAAATCTAAGCCCATGGCGGCCAAGTTTGTAAAACCCAAAGTTCATATACATACATTGCTATCCATACATGTCTACAGTCATACGTGTCCACAGTCAGATACATTCCTATCATACATGTCCACAGTCAGACAGGTGTCTGTAGCTACACTTTATTCTGGCTGGTCTGGGGGATGGGTCATGGAGGAAATTTTGGTTCCATGTAGAAGGTGCTGTGACTCCTAAGAGACAGGTGGGGACATGGTGTGGTCTTGCATGGTCTTCTCCAGCCTTACCTAGCACTCCCCCCTTCACTTTCGTAAGCTCCAGACATTTTGGCCTTCTTTGGGTCATACCTCAGACCTTAATATCTGCTATTCCCTTAGCTTGGTTCTTTGCCCAGACCTGGCTCCTTTTATTAGGCTGAGGTCAGCTTTTCAGACACTTCCTCTGGAAGGCGCCTCTGCCTGTCGCCTTGTAAGTGCTCAGACTGGGCCTTTGTTCACTGTCTCTTTTCTGCTGGATCCTAAGTTCTACGAGGACAGGGATCGTGCCTGTCATGTTCTCGCTGTGTCTCCAGCACCTATGACAAGCTACACCGAGCAAGCACCCTGTACGTTGAACATATGGATGAATGATTTACTGTTCAAAGGGGGCTTGAGGCAATGTATAAAAGAAACGACAAAAACTGACCAGTGACCCGATAATGTGACAGTTTTTGAAGAAAGTTCAGAAACCACTTTTGACAAAATGACTTTTAAATTTAAAGCCAATGTTATATTTTTAAGGGTGTATATTAATTTAATACTATCCACAGAAACTGTTCCTTATTAAAAAAAAAGAGAGAGAGAGAGGGGTCCCAAGATTTATTTTAAAAGCTTCATAGACAGCAAACTACTGCCATTAAGGAAAGGGCTGCTTCAGATGCGTGCACTGCAGTATAAATGCCCAGAGCACGTGGGTTGCATTTCCCTTAAACTCTCTTGGGTTTGCAAATTGGAAAGAAAGGTCTGGAATAAAGCACATTTTCTATTTTCCCGAAGTCAATACATTTGGGAAACAGCAATATTTGTTATATTCAGGAAACTGAAAATATGTGTGGGTACTTGTTTAAGTAGTTATTTCCAGTAGGACATTAAAGTGGCTGATAAGAAAGAGGAAGCTAGCATTTAGCATCTGAAAGAAACCAATTCAAAAAAAAATTTTTTTTCCTTCTGTGTAGCTTTCACACAGGAGAAATCTCCCTCTGCCTCCTGCCTTGACCACAATCAATATTTTTAGGGACTGTAGGCAGCGGGGGTGGGGGGGGGGTGGGGAGGCGCTGGGGAGCGGGGATGGCAGGGTGGGTGGGTGGGGGTGTTTTTTTGTATGCGACTGAGCTATTAAAACAGGATGGAGATTCTGCTGAATCTGTCCAGTAAGAGTCTCTAAGTGCTTTAAAATCATGTCTTAGAGCAGAGCAGCAGGCACAAGAGGGAGAATCTGGGAATTAAGGCTAAATTAGTACGTTTCAGTGTCTTGATAGTGGAAATGTCAAGAAAAAAGCAGTGGGAATGACAGGCAGAGGCAACTTTAGATGCTCCGCTTACACTTCCTCTGGTTGAGCAACCCTAACAGCTGGGAAGTAGTCTGGGCTTTTAAATGGTCAAATTATGTTATTTAGAAAGATAATTTATGTTTTTTGTTATCTATCAATATCGACATATAGTCTCCCCCTAGAAGTGCTAGATACAAGTGAAGAAGAGAATACCAACATAGAAGCACGCTTTGGTGACCTGGCAGGGCAATCATTTCCTACATAATCAGATGTTTATTTTCTAATTTCCATGTTTTCTAAACATCATCCACATTAAATAAAAACAGTTTAAATAGAAGAAAGCCAGTGAGATAAAGAAAATAAGTTGGCAAAGACCATCAGTCATTTTGCATATGGACTGAAATATTTCCTATATATGAAAGCATTAATATTTGCAGGTAACATTGAAAACGTCACTCCTTTCTAGACTGGAGATGACGCCACAGCCATTTGTGTCCGAAAGGTGGACTGCTAGAGCCCCCTAGCTGTGGGATATGGTTCTGTCTTTCCCAGTGTAGGCAGGAATCTAATTGCAAAGGTAGAAAGTAGCTCACCAAGAAGCTTCCAGGTAAACAATTCAAGATGAGCACAGAAGGGTCTACAGTCACATCAGCACCACTGAGGGCCTTCACAAACATCTGTCCTGGCCCTCCAAACCCTTGACAGTTTTGGCTAGGACACTGCCCTTTCTTCCTGTCGTCGCATGGGTTTGAACTAGATGGGCTCCCAGATCCCCAAGGACAGAGGCACTGACAGAGGCAGAAGACACAGGTTGTTCCCACAAGAAGAATGGGTTGTTTCAGGGACCTGGCACAGCCTGAGCCTTGGCATGGATCAGCAGATATAAACGTAAAGCCCATAAAAACAAAACAAAAAAAGTGCTTCGGTTTCAATTTGGTGTGCACTCAACTTTATAAACCTTTAAATATGCAACTTGCATCATTAGAAATGTCCAGATGAAGCCAGCTGTGGGGGTATACACCTTTAACCCCAGTACTGGGAATCAGAGGTAGATGGAGTTCTAGGAATTCAAAGCCAGCCTGATCTACAGAGCAAGTTTCCAGGGAAGCCAGAAGCACATAACAGAGACCCCCATCTGAAAAAACAATCCCTTTTTCAGGATCCTTTTCAACAATCCAGGGACAATAACTCTGGGTGTGAGTACTCACACAACACCAACGGGAAAGCCCTCAGTCATGGGGCATGCACAACTGAATCCATCTGGTTCCTCCCACTTCATGCATTGGGTCATATATGAGACCAGCACGCTGAAGGTACTCACATTGCTTGCTAGATGGCTGTGTTAGTGAGGGTTCTTTAAAGGAATGGAACCAAGGGACTGAACATGCATACAGACATACACACACACACACACACACACACACACACACACACACGAATCCATTAAGTCATCTTTAAAACAGGAACAACAGCTGAATCCCATTTTAGAGGCCAAGAACCTGACAGCTGCTTGGTGCCTGAGGTGGGTGCCCCACAGTAGTCTCTCACTGGGGAGGCTAACAATCCGGTGCTTGCCCAGTCCAGAAGGTACGGTGCCTCGGCAGTCCCAAGTACAGCCAAAACGTGGACAGATGCGGGAGAGCAGCAGGTCCTCCGCCCATGGTGGAAGCCTGGGAATGCTGGTTCTGCTGCTCGCAAAGGAGCAGCAGCAGCCACAGGCACATCAGCTCGGATACAAGAGGGAAGGCCCAGTAGACAAAAGACCAGTGTTACCAAATTGGGGTGAGGCTTCTGGCATCAGTCTGCCAGGTAGGACTCCCTACCTAGGCCATCTAATTTGTGATAAGTTAACTTTAAAACCAACTGTAACAGAGGCAAAGGGTGTCTGAGTTTGTGACTCTTGGTCTGAACCTGGAACAATCCAATGATTCTGCCCAGGGTAGTAATAAAGTTCCCAGGACTTAACCTTCACTCTGACTCAGATACCACGCAGGGTTCCCTAAGAGCGTTACCTCAAATATCCATCACATTAACCACTCAAGACGTTATATTCATTTTACACAAGGAAATAGAACACGTTGACACACAATAAATTATAGTAGGCGCCACTCTGAGGCAAGTGTTTTACTGAATACTGAGAATGCAACAGTGAGAAACAGCCCTTAGCCTTGCATTCCCAGAGATTCAGACAAGCCCAGTGGCTGTGAAGGTGAGGGTCCAATTGCTGTGGTGGTCTGAAAGAAAATGGCCCCAGCAGGGAGTGGCGTTATTAGGAGGTGTGGCCTTGTTGGAGGACGGGTGTCACTGTGGGGGTGGGCTTCCCTTGGTCTGACAGTCAGTCGACTTCCTGTTGCCTGAGTCGCGATGTCAGGACTGTCAGCTCCAGCAACAGGTCGGCCTGCATGCCTTCATGCCCCTGCCTCGATAGTAACAGATTAAACCTCTGAAAGCAAGCCTCTCCAATTAAATGTTTTCCTTCTAAGAGCTGCCGTGGTCATGGTGTCTCTTCACTCAAACTAAGATGACGGCTGTGGAGGTAGGATGCAGGGGAGGTTAATGTGGATTGCATCAGCGGCTTTCAATCTTTGTGCCATATCCACCTGGAGAAAGTGTGTTTCTTCCTTGCATCCCTGCCTGTGAATGCCTTTGTCCCCTGTCCATTCTGTGGTTGAGTGAGCCGAGGCAGGAGTCTTCACTTAGTACGGTGCTGCAAAGCATAATTCACAGCATGTTATTTTAATCAGTTTTGAGTTGAGTCTCATTAAATAGATCCACGTGGTCATATAATTTCCTTCCATGTCCAGCCTTTTGATCATCTCCCTGTCTTCTCCAGCTGACAACCCCCATACTCAGCATCATGTCTCAAGGCTGCCTCTGTTCTAACATGTACCAGAATCTTCTTCCTTCTTAAGACTGATTAAGACTGCCCGTCTATGCCACCTTTCATTTGGGTACCCTTCGGCTACTCTGGATAATGCTGCTATGTGTTTCAGAATGGCACCAGTTCAAGCAGAAATCCGCATGTTTACCTTATTTGACAAGCCAGGTGGACCATGAGCCAGACACTGGCAAATGGTGGAAAAAGGCTCTCTGACAAGGTCAAATTGATCTGAGAGCTTGAGTAGGAAGGAGTTGATGAGGTGAAGGGAGTCTGTGTCTCTTATCTGGGAAACCCAGGAAAGTAGACTCCAACCAGCAGCAGAACTGCTAAGACATTGGAACTGCTGTGAACACATTTATCAGCATGATGAGAGCCATAATTCACTTGAGTACCTATGGCAAGAGTTCCTCATCAATCCTTCTTCTAACATGTATGTTAAGTGCATCCTGTCTTCTCAAACCTTATTAGGCATAAAAAATACCACCAGTCATTTATCCACTCTGTTCACTCGCCAAGAGCCAGGCGCAGGACTAGGGGCCAAAACTTCAGGAACTCATCTTTTTTTTTTTTTAACTTTGTTGTTATCCCAAACCCACGTATGCCACTTGTAAATATTCCCAATTTTCTTGTATGCTGCTCCCTATGAAAGTCAAATTCTCTCTCAATAGTTAATGTACCTAGACAGGCGGTGGTGGCGCACGCCTTTAATCCCAGCACTCGGGAGGCAGAGGCAGGCGGATCTCTGTGAGTTCGAGACCAGCCTGGTCTACAAGAGCTAGTTCCAGGACAGGCTCTAAAGCCACAGAGAAACCCTGTCTCGAAAAACCAAAAAAAAAAAAAAATAGTTAACGTACCTATCTCTAGGCACCTGAGCTACAAGGGAGGGCATTATCAATCCCTCCTTTGATTATTGATGAAATATCAGCCTTGATTTCTTAGTTTTCACACTGAAAAATGAGTCCCACTTTTACCAGAGTCCAGAAATGTTGCAAAGGTGATCCTGACACACTGATAAGAAAGGAATGGTTCTTAGAGAAAAAATTGAGGAAGTCCTTCTAGTCTAGGTCAATTTTAGGAGAGCCAATATTAAAAAACAATCTTTAGTGATAGATGAGTTACAGATGCATGAGTTAGAGATAAAGGGGCCAGTCCACAAAATCAGCAGAACACTTCCCTGAATATGGACATCACAGACCTTGAATGATATCTATCACGTCTACCTTGTATTACAGAATAATATTTGCCTTATGATTTCCAGTGTCTTGAAGGTAGGAACTATTTCTTAATCATCTCTGAATAGCTCTTGGCACTTATGCTGCGTAACTGACAGCATAAACTCACAGTATATTGCACACCAGACACGGATGTGATAAAATAGATCCCCAATAAAAAATTTATTATTTGGACAAACAAGGAAGTGTGCTTCACCGAAAAGCAATCTGGAAGGATCTAGAACCAAATTCCATTTGTTTAACAAGGGCACTCTAGTGTTACAAAGGTAGGCAGTGAAGTAAATATTTTAATGCCAAAACCAAGACCCGAGTTCAATCTCTGGAGCCAGATGGCCAAAGGAGAAAATCAGTTCTCTCAAGTTGTCCTCTGACCAACATAAAAGCATACTTAGTTATACACACACATGCACACATGCACAAGGACACACAAGTAACATAGCCCAGACTAGCCTCAAATTTGTGATCCTCCTGCCTTAGCTTCCTGAGTATTGGGACTGGGGACACATATCTTTACGCCTATCTCTAAAATTTCTTTATAATCCTTCACTTTTAGGTGAAAAAGTCTTGAGATCAACCCTGTTGGCATTGATGCTCTTGGACTTCCTTCCTCCCTGCTACTATTCGCAGGACGGAACCACTGCAAGCTATTGCTTCACAGCTCTTATTGGGAGTATGAGAAAAAATAGAATTTTTTTCTTTCTGCAGGTTCTTGGTAACTGTCACCCTGAGCCTTCTTTGATACTATCAATGATTCCTGTTTTTTGGTGTTATTCTAGCTTTTTTATTTCCCCAAATCTGACCAGAATACTTATTACAGAGAAACTTCAACTGAGGCCAAATTCTTTGTCATTTAAGAAGATACTTAATGAATTAGCAAAGTAAGGGCAGACTCTAAATCAGAAAAGACTTGAAAAGACAAACGGAAGAGTTTACAGATCCCTTTGTTGCTCTTCAAATGTCAAAACCCGAAAGGTCACTTTGGCGGACGCTGAGTCTCTTAAAACGTTACTGCCAGAGGGGATAATGATGCTTTTACACACTCTTCAATTCTGTCACCTCATGGGTTGACTTGGGAGTTTTTGTATGACAAAACTTGGAGAGCCACAGCACACATGTCTACACCCAGAAAAGGAACCAAAAGACAGACCAAAGTAAGGATGAGGGGATGGTACCCAAAGTATGGATACCACCAAGGTTCAATTCGGCAAACTATGGGTTTTGTCAGGTTTACAAACAGCTCACAGACAGCTGCATCACCCAAGCCCACTCCAATAGGCATAACAGGTCACAAACATGGGAACCTGGCACACACCACACAGCCTGCAGACGGCTCACCTTTCCAGGCGCCTCTGTTGTCTAAACCTCTTCCAGGCAGCGCGGCTGGTTCTCGCTTCTCCTGGGCAGCGAGTCTCATCACAGAGTCTTCTTTGGCAGCTCAGCTTGTCTGAGATGGACTCTCAGCTTTATTGTTTACTCAGTGGGAGGGAGGGGTGTCTAGTGAATCTGGTCAGTTTCAGGAACTTTCTGGAGTGGAGTTGTTTACCTTCCTGCTTAAGGTGTTCCCTGCAGGATATAATGTTTCAGTCTTGGAGCAAACTGTTACACAAAACCTCATTCACCCCTTGCTGGCCCTTCCATCACCCCCACCCCACCCCATGATCCCTGACCCTTGGAGGGGATGACTCTAAATGTCCCTCTGTGGCCCAGAAATAGGGCACTATAGTGCTGTAACAGTCGCTTACTCAGCCGAGATTCTCCAGTAGTTAGGAGTTCAGGCTGGTGACCACAGTAATCTGTGGGTGTTAACACACACTTAGAAGGCAGTTTGACAGGCAGGCCCTTTGCATCTATCTACAAATACCTTACAAGTTGTTTCCCCACTGGGACCTATGATCTCCCCAGCCGTAGGTCCTTGTCCTGGCACATAGTACCAGGCACTAACTCTGTTTTGTGGAGCAGGCTTTTGTTTTGGATTTTTATTAAACTCTACATTTTTCTCTGCTCCCCTCCTTGCCTCTCCCCTCACCTTCATCCCTCTCCCAAGGTCCCCATGCTCCCAATTTACTCAGGAGATCTTGTCTTTTTCTACTAGCCATGGAGATTAGATCTTGTAAGTTTCTCTTAGGGTCCTCATTGTTATCTAGGTTCTCTGGGATTGTGATTTGTGGGCGGGTTTTCTTTGCTTTGTGTTTAAAAACCATTTATGAGTGAGTACATGTGATAATCGTCTTTCTGGGTTTGGGTTACCTCACTCAAAATGATGTTTTCTAGCTGCAGAGCAGACTTTAAATCCAACTGGAAGGCTGTTGTGCTGGTCTTACCCACCGTGCCAACCCACTATTGCACACGCAGGAACATCCAGCTCAACTTGTTGATATTTTAGCACGCAGCATATATAACCAAGCATGCATGTTGGGGACAATTCTCCACCAGCAGCCTGCATGGCCCCTTCTGGCTCTATGAAAGCTACCCAGGAGGGTAATGATTTCCAGCTCTGTCCCAGCTGAATTTCCCCATGTTGTGTAGTCAGAGCATGCACCTGAGATGTTTTCATGCACACGAGGGTCTTATCTTGTAGTTCTGACATACAACTCACAGCAGTAGCAATTGCCTTTATGGTTTGTGGGACCTTGGGGGCTTCCTTAGCCAAAAACTCACAGGAAGGGAGCCCTCTCCTGGCATTGGGGTTTTCATTCAATAAGTTTATGGCCTCTGGAAGTGCCCCTTTTCACCCGTTTAGGGTGCCTTTTGGATTTAAAGTCTTTAGATGTCGTTTCAAACAATCCATCTTTCCTTCTAATTAACCCAGCCCCAGGAGGGTTGTAAGGTATGTAGAAGTACCAATCTCTCTTGGTATCCGATGTGCGAAACAGAGGTTAGCATTATTGCCATCTGTAAAACAAAACCTTTCGCAGAAGGTTGGTATGGGAGGTCCTTCTGTCTCTGTGCTGCTTTTATTGGTTAATGAATAAAGAACTGCTTTGAGCCTATGGCAGGGAAGAACAGAGCTAGGCGGGGAAAACTAAAGTGAATGCTGGGAGAAAGGAAGTGGAGTTAGAGACACCTTGTAGTCACTGCCTGAGTCAGACATGCCAAAACTTTGCCTCTAAGCCACTGCCACATGGCAATACACAGATTAATGGAGATGGGTTAAATTAATATGTAAGAGTTAACCAATAAGAAGCTAGAGCTAATGGGCAAAGCAGTGATTCAAATAATATGGTTTCTGTGTGATTATGTCATGGCTGAGCAGCCGGGAACTAACTAGCAGCCTCCTCCAACAGAGGATGGGCAGGGTGAGGGGACATCATGAACCACCATCCCATAATAAATAGTGGGGTTGAAAAAGACAGCCTTGGTGAAGAACCCTGAAAGTTTGCTGTCATCTGTTATCAGAAGTGTCAGGGGGTTCCAGAAGTTCACAACTAGGAAGACACTAAGGTCAGACACAAACAGTGTGTAATGCAGCACATAAAGGTTCCATCAGATGCTTCCTCCACAGAACAAGGTTGAGTAAAAAGCATGATTGGAGGCACTAACTTAATTCACTTCATTTTCTCTGAACCATATTTTGGAGTTCTTCCATGCAGCCTCCCTGCATTTCTCCAAACATGATGAGCTCAGCGGGCCTGACTTAATCTGCTCAAACCCTCGCATGGCTAAAAGTGAATGGGACCCTACTTTCCCCTGCTGTACCTGTGGGCTCCCTGGGTCAGAATGGCCCTGGGTTGGCACAGTGGCTGTAACTGTAGCTGTTGCCGCTCCATCCACTACATCTGGCTGCTGGGGGAGTTCCTGGTTGGGCAAACAATCTCCACCCCTAGCACAACCTTTCGCTGGAGGGAAATGTGCCCTCCTTAGTCTGATGGGGTAATTACCCACCCCTGGGACAGGACTGATGGTCTTCACCTGTACTGCTCTACACGGTGTCTTCTGTGAACCGCTTGCTCCTCGGGCTCTGCAGCCATCCAGAAGCCCCTGAGCACAGCTGGGCTTCTATCACATGTCCCCAGGAACTCCAGCTCCACGCAAGTCTGGTCACAGTTGTCTTCCAGTGACCCAGACTCACCTCTCCCTCTGCTTTGTTTTTTCCTTATCTCCTCTTGGTTGCTCTCTCATTTCACAGAGGCACTTTATACGCTGGTCTAAGTCACTGAGATCAGTCAAAGCTCTTCCCACTATAAAAGATCTTGTCCTACCAAAGGGCACAACAAAGCCACTAAAGTGCCACACCGGCCTCAAGGTCATTAACTCCTCTGTAAACATGGTTCTATCTGGCCCAGTGAACTGGGGTTCAAACACAGCTCCTCTTGTTCCTAGTGCCCTTGATAGCATCTGCCTCTCCCTCTATGGTCTTCCAGCCCCTGATATTTATGGGGACTCTAGGTGAAGATAACCAAGTGTTCCTAATGGCTTCATAAGTTCTCTAGGGGCTGACGTCCCTCACACTGTCTCAGGACATGCAACCTTGGCCTTAAGGAGAGATGGGAAGTTATATCACTCAGTGTTCCTGTCTCAGGCTGAGCACATCCACTCCTGTGACCCACAGCCTCACAATCCAGGCTCTGACAGGCTCTTTTGTTGCTTGTTTAAAAGTTTCTAATTCCAGCAGCACAAGTACTGCGTATTTTCAGATAGAGAAGCCCTAGCATTATGTCCTTAGACCATCGGTAAAGCCCCCAACAGTATACTGGACCACAGATTCTCTCTCTCTCTCTCTGCTAAAGACTGAATGTCAGTGGAGTCTTCTACAGCTTCCCCACCTCTACCTCATCCTCTTGTGTATCTACTCACTCTGTCTTAGGGTTTCATTGCTGCCAAGAGACACCACAACCAAGGCAACTCTTACAAAGAAACACATTTAATTGAGGTAGCGGCTTGCAGTTTTGGAGGTTTAGTCCATTGTCATCACAGCAGGGATTATGGTGTAGTGTAGGCAGATGGGGTGCTAGAGAATTCTACACCTTTTCCTAAAGGCAACAGGAAGCGAACTGTACACTGAGAAAAGCTTGAGCATCTATGAGACCTCAAAGTCCACCTCCACAGTGACACACTTCCTCCAGAAAGACTACATTTACTCCAATAAGGTCACACCTCCAATACTGCCCCTCCCTTTGGAGGCCATTTTATTTCAAACCGCCATAGTTCCCAAATCAGAGGCTAACACAGAAGATGTTAGCCTCTGCTCCCTTTCTTGCTGCAATTGCAAACAAATTCCTGCTTGGCTACCAGTTTTTGTAGATCAAACACTGTTGAGTATTAACAACTCCATAGAGTTCAGCTATACCACTCCTAACATTGTCTAGCAGTCTAGGTATTTTATAACTGTTTGCCACACAGCTAGTTACCACAACTTATTGATACGTGTTGTGTCCAGTCACTGGGCTAGGCAGGTCTTCTGCATCATTTCATTTAATCTTACGATATAGGTCCTAACATTAGCCTTCAAATTGTGCAACTATTCCCAGAAATGGTAAAACATCAAGGCATTAGTCACTTTTATCTTCTGAGATCAGCGTTTCATCGGGTCCAGTGGCATGTTAACAGGAATATAAAGGATGAAGGCTAAGGGCACATTCCACTGGATAACAGTTTGGCCAGAGCAAACGCCCGAAGATCACATCCGAGTCTCAAGTTGCCTTTCATAGACTACACCCTAGATTTCACATATGGTTCCCAGGTGGTTCTGGGGTCCTGGCTATAACCTAGGAAAAGCAGAACATACAACAGTAGAAAGCAATTAGACAGACAGACAGACAGACAGACACAGTCTCACACACACACACACAATATACCCTCTTACACTTTCATACTCACACACACACACACACAAATACACACAGAGAGAAGCTTCATGGGCAGGTTCCACACGGAAAGGTGAATTGTATGCCCCATGGTGTCCAGTAAAGTGCTAACTCACACCTGCGGTCCCAGCCTAATCTTTGAAAGTTTCTCGTATTACCCCAATAGGAGAATGTGGAAAGAAAAAGGCTTGTCTAGGAGCAAAAGTTAAGGAGTGCAAAAGAACCCAATAATAAAAAATATTTTAAGGGAGGATTTTGCATTTGTATTTATTTTTAAGTGTTTGTATAAATGCCTATTGATATATATGGGAACCATGTTCGTGTCTGATACCTGTGGAGGCCAAAGACAGCATCAGAATCCCTGGAACTGGAGTTACCGTTGTGAGCCACCTGCTGCGGGAGCTGAGACCCAAACCCAGGTCTGCAGCAGGAGCAACAAGTGTTTTCACTGCTGAGCAGTCCTTCTGTGTACCTCTTCTGTGTTTTAACTGCAGGGGAATTATGGTTCTTGTCCCTTTTACAGCTGAGGAAACTGAGCCTGGAAAAGCTAAGCCGAAAGCCTTTTCCAGCACCGCTCCTGCAGGCTAGCTGGTCGGGATTTGAATTGAGGCAGCTTGGCTCCAAAATCCTTATCTGTGACACCAAGCCAAGTCTCTGAGAAAAACTTCAATAAACGTCACTCCTATTAACAAAATTATAAATAATAAGAGGAAGCAGTCAAGTCTGGGAAAAGGTGGGGGCGATAATGAATGTCTCCGCCCACCTCACAGATGAGACTGAGCACAGCTCGAAGACAGCTGTTCGCCATGGCGGTTAGCGTTCTCAGCGCCTGCTTCCTGTCAAGTGGAAAGATTCAGCCAGCTGATGCTGAGGCACTTTAAACTTCACGTCATAACAGTTTATTCTGAGAGCCCTTGTCACTGCGCAGCATCTCTCTGGCACTCTGGGAGGCTTCCAGGATGCTCCGTTCATTTTCCGTCCTTCCGCCCTTAGCCCCTCCGTGCTTGTCCTCCATTCTCCCTCCGTATGTCAGTTCTTGGTGATCTCATCCGTTCTCACGGCTTCTGCATTCACCTCACTGTGGCTGGATCCCAAGTCTTTATTTAAGCCCTATCCTCTCTCCCCCGATCCAGACCGGCATTCCTGGCTGTCTGCTCTTTATCTCACACTGGAAGCAGGATGTCAACAGGTCCGCAGTCAGATTCATCACCTCCCGCCATCGTATCTCTCTACCCCGAATTTCTGTCTCTTGTCTCACTCATGCAGGCCATTGCAGAGACCTGATGATTTTTACGCAAGCCATGCTTCCCAGCTGCTCCCCTCCTTCTATTCCCATTACGTCTTCCCATCAGCCCCTGTTGCCTTTTTCCTGGAGGTCTCCCTCCATTCTGCCCCGTCCCAGTTGCCGGGATGGACTTTCTGGCCTAAACCTAGCATCTTGGCTTTCCCACCAGAGTCCTTGGTGGCTTCCCTACGCCTGTCTGGCATTACAAGTCATCTCTTCCATTTCTCTGCACTACCTGCTCATGTCATGCTTTCTGAACACACAGAGTTTTCCTGCCTTTCCAATGCCGTTCCCTTGACTTAGTGTTCTTTCCTTCCCATCTGTCTGTGCCCATCTTTCAGGATCCAGCTCACAGACATCTTTCTTTATGAAGCCTTCTCAAATTTCCAAGGCGGAGACCACCTTTTCCTCATGTAAATATTTATAGCACATTGTATATGTCTGCAGGTCATAGGTCATCCTACAGCGTGCTGTATTATATACATCCACTTTTATTCTTCCTTATTAGGACCTCATCTTCCAAAGGAATTGTGGATTTCATCCCCACAATTCTGTCTCTGCCTTCTCCCCTCACAGAAGGAGCTTGAGGAAAAGTAAGCACCTAAATGACTCCATTTTGTTGGGGTTTTAATGCCTGCAAAATAAAGTAATTGGCCTGCACTTCTGAGTAAATGAGGTGCCCATGTTGAAGATCATTAGAGGCAGCCTTCTTACAGTGACAGGCTTGCCTCATTCTAAAGCCCCCATCAATAGCCTCAGAGTATCCTACTCCCACTCGGGAAGAATCTGAAGTTCTCCTTCCTTCCCAAGATCCTGTTGGAGCTCCCGGGTAACAACCCTTTGGTCTTCTTCGTCCCCAGGGCATGACTGAGGTGTCTTATAAAGAAGTATTTCTCAAATTAAGCAACTATTTCCTATCCTCAGTCTATAAGAAAGAGGATTTTTTTTAAAAAATATAACTGTTTTTTTGTATGTTGAGAATTTCATACACTATATTTCAATCCCTTTTTTTGTATGCTGAGAATTTCATACACTATATTCCAATCGTGTTCACCTCTTAGCTCTTCCAAGAATTACCTCTTCTTTAGCTCACATCTTCTTTCCCTCATGACCCACAGAGTCCAATTTCTGTTGCCCATACACTCCTGGATGTGGAGAATTTTCCATAAACCCTGGAGCAGAGCCAGTCTACCAGACACCACACCCTTAAAGAAAACTGACTTTCTCTTTCCTCAGAGGCCACCCACGACCCATAGCTGCTCAGTTAGGAGTGGGGCTCATGAACCCTTATACCAGACTATCGATTGATTTGCTCTTGGGCCAGCTCTGTGCGGCAACCCCAGGAGCCTTGAGGCTATGGGAGCAGCGGTCCAGCAGCCCTGCCACATGTGGAAGGTGCAGTCTTCACTCTGCCCCTCCCTGATCTCTGCCCCCTCTCAGAAGGAGTTATTTTTTTGAAAAAAAAAATTATGCTGGAGAGTTTACACATGGGGAAGACCATTTAGGCAAGGAAGAGAAGGCTTCAGAAGCAATCCTGGCCACTTTTAAGATGCTTAGCCAAGAACAGTAGTGGTCTTAGAAATGATTACGGTAACTTTCCATGCTGCATGTATAACCAGGCTGAGCCAAACACCAGCACTGTGTTACAAAGCCGAGCTGGAGAGGCTCCTCGGTAAAGGTCATTCTGTCTTGTTCTAATAGCTAAGAGTCTACTTTAAAAAATGTATTTCCTGCTCGACTTTGTCCTTGGACTAACAACTGATTATGGAATTTTAATTTAATATTACAGCATGCGTTGCCTTTCTGAATTTAAAAATCTATGACTTGCCTCTGAAATCTTTCAAGTTTTGCAGAATAGTCTCAAAAATTAAGGTCATCCGTGGTAGTATTTATAATAAATTTACAATTTCTGAAAAAAACAGAATCAATATATACAATTAATATTGCAGATAAACGTCAGGATGATAAACTTTCACCATATAAACGAACCTTGTTTCACACATAAATGTGCTTTGTGGCAAAGGTTCAAAATCCTCTTTCTTCAACGGTAAGCAGATTGAATGAAATAAAAAATGTTGTGCCAGGACTTAAAGGTACAAGTGGTGCAGACTTCAAATTATTGATTGCTGACTGGGCTTACAGACATCAAACAATCCTTTTTTAGGCATCTGTATTAGTTCACTTCAATAGAGAGGAGATAGATCTCAGGAAAATTGAAAATGTGGGGACTCTGACTCTGACTGGGCATCATCGTTTTAGATTATCACGGTTTGGGGTCCTTTCCTTCAAGTTATATACATAAAACAATACAAACAAAATGAAATCTCATTAACTTCACATTTTTCTTTTCCAGAACCTTGATTATGGCTTGAAACATACCAGGATGTTTAATCAGAATGCAAACTCACTTCTAAACTTACATTAGAAATGTATATTTGGGCAGTATCCATAGGCAGTGACATGCTTTGATGGAAATCCCAGTAGGACATGGAGATCATTCCTGAGAAACTCAGAATGCATTTATGTAGATCAAGGTTTAGTTTCAGAGTTGAGAGTGAGCCATTTGCTTTAATGGAGTATGAACTCTTATGGCAGAGCCACCCCTTCCGAATTACTGTTCAGTACCATCTTCCCAAAAGCTATGGTCACATACAGCTTCAAAAGTAAGTCTGTGGTCTTACACTTGAAATATGTGTTTTTTTCTCTAACTTGGAAACAGAAAGCACATCCATGTGTTAGAGAACTCTTTAGTTGGATCTTTTTCCATTGCTAGTGACATAAACCAAATTCAAACCAGCTCAAGCCAAAAAGATAATTTATTGTCTTGGGTTATTGGAAAGTTCAAGTCCAGCTGGAAGCAGGAGTTCAGGTGATGTCACTGGGAATCTGTCTGCTTCTCTCTGTCTCTCGGCTATACATCTTCTGTGATGGACCTATTCCCAAGCTGTCTGAAGTCATATGGAAGACCCCTGATGGGCATACTGCAGGCCTGGGGAAGCTCCCCCTCCACAGGTATTCCCAGGAAGAAAAAACTGATTCAAACATCACTGCAATTGCTTTTTGTTTTGTCCTGATGCCTACGCTCAGACCCAGCATGGTTCTGAGAACTCATGCCCACAGCATGGTCATAGGTGCTGTCCACCAGCTTTGGTCCCCTCTACACTTACTCTCAACCTTGTTCCTTCATTAGCCAGGCTCATACCCCTTTGCGACTCTGCATTTAGGAGACTTCACAAGGTTCCACTCCATCTTTGTCTGTTCCTCTGCCTGTCTTTCTGCACCTGCTACCCACAATCCAATCAAACTCAAAACTGATACTCATTAACCCAGCCTTGCCCAATCATAGTACCCAGAGAGGTGGGGTTTTCTAATGTCCCCAGGGCATGCTCAGTCTCCTGGGAACTGGATTATATCTTATTTAGCAGCATAAGCACAACAGGATGAAAGAAGCGTACCCCAAAGTAGGTATTCTACCACACACAAACAAGAAACAGACACCACACAGACACAGAAAACACTATGTGAAATCAGGATTGCTTGATTCTTGTCGTTTTCCCGGAAACCAGATTTCTGACTGAGCTACAAGGCACAAAGCCAGCTGAGTTGCATAGAATCTGAAACTCTTGCTGGGAGATAACGTGAAGGAAAAGAGGGTTTGCTTCTTTTCATCCAGTGACATGGAATTCCCTGTCACTGCAAATCTGTTGTTAGCATGGAGTTCACTTGGTGGGGATGGAGAGTCAGAGCCTCTGCAGTCTTCAGGAAAGCGAAGTAGAGGGGCCCTTGGTATGGGTTCTTCAGGGGATGAAATCTGACCTGAAGAGAGGGAGGGCGGTACCAAGAAGAACAGCATTTCAGGCTGGGGAAACCTTATTAGGAGGAGGAGGAATCAACACAATGCTGTAACAATATCTGGCCAAGCTTCCAAGGCCAGCACAAGAGGGAGGATTGAAGCAATAAGAAAGAAAACTGTCTCAATCTTTCCTTTTTTCCTGGCTGTGGAAATTTGGCCATTGCGACATTTTTGTCAGAGAAGAGGGTCTTGATTCCAGAGACCACACAAGGTTAAATGATGGAAATTCTATTTATTTATTTATTTTTTAGACAGGACAGAGAAAGACCATAACACCTGATTCAATTGGGACAAAGCAGATTTTATAAGAAGAAAATCTTCTCTTGTCTTCTGTCCTTGTCTCATATGCAAACCACTCCCCCCATGTACCCTCTCTTTGTTTTTTTGAGTGGGAGGGAGAAATTTTATTTAAGCCAGTCTATTGACTAAGAACTGTAAGTACAGATGCATTTACTGCCTTGTGAGAGATAAATGCTTATAGTAAGACATGATAATTATTCAAGTAATTTTTTTTTGAGAATTTACTAATACCAAAATCAGAATCAAGTACAGTTCCAGGAATCGACTCTCTTGCCCTTTTCCCATTAAGCCTTCTCCCCAAATGTCTGTATAAATTCTTAGCATTCAACACTTCTTTTTAAGATGAAATAGCTTTAAACTTTTGCCTTTCAAGGAAAGGTATTATGAGCTTATGCGAAAGTCAGATGGGTAGAGATGCCTGCAGGCATCTGAAGCCCACAAAACACAGCACGAATGAACATAAATTAGGTGGATCTTAGTTTGGGTTTTAGCACCATGATTAGCACCATGATATTCAATTCTGGGAATCTTTCTTCATGTCCTTAACTGCTGTGGGACAATGCTTTTGTACGCTGTAAATATTTGTCACTCGTATTGGTTTAATAAAAAGCTGATTGGCCAGTAGCCAGGCAGGAAGTATAGGCAGGGTGACCAAACTAGGAGAATTCTGGGAAGAAGAAAGGCAGAGATGGAGTTGTAATCCAGAAGCAGAAGCAAGATGAACATGCCTCACTGAGAAAAGGTACCAAGCCATGTGGTTAAACATAGACAAGAATTATGGGTTAATTTAAGTTGTAAGAGCTAGTCAATAATAAGCCTGAGCTAATAGGCCAAGCAGTTTATAATTAATATACTCATCTCTGTGTTTATTTGGAACTGAATGGCTGCATGACTGGGTAGGACAAAAACTTCCATCTATACTTAACTCTCAGTTTTAAAATCAAGATGGAGTCAGTGTAGGTTGTGTGTGTGTGTGTGTATGTTATACGTTAAAGGGATAACTAAAAAAAGAGCTTGACAGTGCCCATATTACCTTAAAAGCAACGGAACAACCCTCAATGTTGGGGTCAGTCATGAGGCACACACTGCCACAACTGTAATGGGGTAGGATCTACCTCATCTGTTCCTGCCCCTCCCTGTCAAGGTGATTGTAGTTGTTCCTCTCTGCTAATGTAATACACAGTCTGACCAGAGGCAGCTAAAAGGAGAAAGTTTTTCTTCTAGCTCACATTTCCAGAGGGACAGAATCCTTCATGGTGGGGAAATCATAGCACAGAAGAAGGAGCGGGAAGCAGAGAGACAGACAGAGAGAGGGAGAGAGGGGGGAAGGAGGGGAGAGGGAGAGAGGTAGGAGGGAGAGAGAGAGAGAGCACAGTGAGGCCAGACTATAAACCCTCAAAGCTCACTCCCAAGGAATGACTTCCTCCAGCAAGGCTCTATCTCTTAAAGGTTCTGAAACCCCCATCCCAAAACAGTTCTCCCAACTGGGGACTTCTTGTTCAAATACTTAAACTTATGGGGGGGACATTTCTCATTTAAAACCTCACATTAATATGGTTTGAAAGGTACTATCATGATACTGATCATGTTGGATACCAACAAAGGAATAACCTTTAGTGTTTTGAGCCTTTTATTTGATGAAAGGAAAAAGAACATTGGAATCTCTTCTCATAAAACCCTTAACATCTACCATCACAAGTGTTTGGCTATAAAGAAGAATGGAGGAAAATGTTCGTAAGATGCCACCATTGAGCCCAGTGCATGGCACAACCATTCTCTTACTCAAGGGTAGATTTTCATCTATTACCTTTTTTAATCCAGTTCTTTCTTAAAAAAGACAGAGTGTCATTTATCCTCAGGTGAGCCCAAACTTGCTATGTATGTCTTAGTTACTGTTCTATTGGACCAAGACAACTAATAAAAGAAAGTATTTATTTGGGAACTCACAGTTTCAGAGGGTTCACCCACAGCCATCGTGGCAGGCAGTGTGGTAACAGGCAGGTAGGCAGGCAGGCATAGCACTGGAGCAATAGCTAAGAACTTACATATGATCTAAAAGGTGGAGGCAGAAAGAAAGCTAAACTGGACCTGCCATGGGTTTTTGAAATCCCAAAACCCACCCCCAGTGACACACCACTTCCAACAAGGCCATACCTCCTAATCTTTCCCAAACAGTTGTCCTAATTGGGGATCAAGTGTTCAAATATATGAGCATATGGGAGGCCTTCTCATTGACATCACCATGGTTGAGAAAGATGAGCTTGAAGTCTTGATGTGGGAAGTCCTTCTGTATATGTGTTGCTTTTATTGGTTAATGAATAAGAAACTGCTTTGCGCCTATAACAGGACAGAACAGAGATAGGCGTGGAAAACTAAACTGAATGCTGGAAGAAAGAAGGCGGAGTTAGGTGAAGCCATGTAGCCCTGCAGGAGAAAGATACCAGATGGAAGCTTGCCGGTAAGCCACAGTCACATGGCAATGCACAGATTAATAGAAAATGGGTTAAATTAATATGTAAGAGTCAGCCAATCAGAAGCTAGAGCTAATATGCCAAGAATGATTTTAATGAATACAGTTTCTGAGTGATTATTTTGTGGTCTGGGCAGCCAGAAACGAATAAGCAGCCTCCCTACTACAAAGTGTGATCCTTTTACTCCTACCTTCTGAGTCTGGGGATTATAGACATATTCTCACTATACCCAGCTTTTGTGGTTTGAGCTCAGGGTGGTGTGCATGCTAGGAAACCTAACAACTGGGCTATATTTTGTTGTAGGAGGCCTCTAGTTTATTCCCGACTACCCAGAACTGAAATAATCACAAAGAAACCGTATTATTTGCAATACTGTTTGGCCAATAGCTTAAGTGTATTTCTGGCTAACTTAATCCATTTCCATTAACCTGTGTATCGCCACGAGGCTATGGATTACTGGGTAAAGTTCTTGCTACATGGCTTCTCTCTGACTCTATCTTCTTTCTTCCAGCATTCAGTTTAGTTTTCCCCACCTACCTCTATTCTACCCTATCACAGGCCATGGCAGATTCTTTATTCATTAACCAATGGTATTAATTGCATACAGAAGGGAATCCCACATCAATGTTCCCTTGTTCCTGAATATCTGTATCTTAAAATGCATTTCAAATACCTCATGTCATTCTTGTGCAGGGTTCAGGCTTATCTTTTCTGTGTCATTGCAGTTACAGTGTGAGGGCTGCTAAGGGAGCACTTCTTTTAAAAATTATTTTTTTAGTTAAGAGTATAATTACATCATTTACTTCTTCCCTTTCCTCCCTCCAGACACACCTATGTACTCCTCATTGATCTCTTTCAAATTCATGATCCCTTTTTTCATTAGTTGTTGTATATTTATATGTTTATATGTGTACACGCACACACATAGCTTCCTAAATACATAATAACAAACCAAACGATATGTGTAATGTTACTTGTATATGTATTTTCAAGGCTGATCATTTGGTATTAGAAAACCAATTGTGTGTTCTGGGTTGCTATGGCTAAAAAGTAATATAAATGTTCCCTTTAGGTCATGTATAAGAAGATACATAATTCGGTATTGCATCCTTTAAAAAATTTGTTTATTTATTATGTATACAGTGTTGTATTTGCTTGTCTGCCTGCAGGCCAGAAGAGCATACAAGATCTTATTATGCATGGTTGTGAGCCACCATATGGTTGCTAGGAACTAAACTCAGGACCTCGGGAAGAGCAGTTAGTACTCTTAACCACTGAGCCAGTTCTCCAAGCCCAGTATTGTATCTCTTTAAAATATATTCCCGCCTGTTGGAATCTTTACTTTCAAACTGATTTTTTTAAAAAAACAAAAGAGCTAAAATATTGTTCAAAAGAAGAATCTATGTGAAAACAGAAGTCAGAACAGAATTTCTGGTCATCTGCATAGTGACTAAGTTTATTGTACCTTATTCTTATAGCTAAATATTTTAATATTAATTTAATTTGAGTGTAAAATTAAAAATAAATATTTGGGAGGTAGAATTTCTTCCACTGTCATATGGGAGACCATCCACATGATTGTCATAGTCTTCTGTCATTTGAATTTATTTTCAACTGCATCTGTATGAAGCCTAGGCATCACACAATGAGATAGCCTGCTCAATAACAACAATAAGAAACATCTCCATCTACAGAAGGAAGTAAACTACAGGATACGCAAAGGCGCTTGAGATACTTCAGCTGTGTTATGAGAATGAATGACAGCACATACCTGAAGACAGCACTGCTTGGAGGAGTGCATGGGATAAGACAAAGAGGAAGGTCCAAGAAACACTGGACAGACAACATAAAGGAAGACTGTAGAACCCTGGGTGTGACAATAATGCAAGCATCTAGGACTGCCCAGGATAG
Source organism: Arvicola amphibius (assembly GCF_903992535.2). Classification (NCBI taxonomy): domain Eukaryota; kingdom Metazoa; phylum Chordata; class Mammalia; order Rodentia; family Cricetidae; genus Arvicola; species Arvicola amphibius. Next base: position 197,869,586 of record NC_052047.1, read on the forward strand.
GAACTACTGGAGAACCACCATAGACGGGCTGCCCATGCATGGTTCAGCACTGCTGGGGCATAAATGATGATGTATCTGTTTGTCTCCTACTGGATCCTGAGCGCAATTTACTGAGAGAGCTGAGCAAAATGCAGTCCTTCTATTTATCGCATTTTGAACAACACTTAGGTGCAGAAGCCCAGAAAAAAAGCAGTATAAGCAGGAATAACAGACCATAGACTATCATGAAAATTGAGAGAATCATACTTAAAAAGCAGAAAACCATACTAGATTTTAGCTTTTGTGAGATTAAGCAAACAAGCCTGTGCACAAAATACACGCTTATTCCATAATTGAATACTGATTTCTTGAGTTAAATTTGCCTATGATGTTTGGTTATGCCTACCCTGAGCATATAACTTTTCCCCAGTGAACAAAGAAACTGTATGCTTTCTTCTTAGATTAAAAAGAAAATCAAAATCAGGGACTTTCGAGTCTAAGGCCAGCTCCAGCTTTGCCACTCTGTACGCCAAACCTCAGTTTGTTGTTTTAGTTTGTGTTTTTTGGTCTATAAACAGGACACTCATCCCCCATCCCCCAAAGTGACCCTCAGTTTAGCAGAATGCTCACCTAGATCAGCATCATGCCTTTTGGTGCTCTTGGCTAGAGGGAAGCTGAGTGGTCTGTTACCAAGAGTTCAATAGTTGCTTAAACAGAAATCCATACTATGGTTTTTAGACACAAATTATATTCTGCTGAACACTGTTGGCTCTAACATAGTTAAATACACCTCACAATTGGAAAGGGCTTATTGGCCTAATAAATTGGGAGCATCGTATTAAACTAAATGAATCAGATGTCGTGGTTGCTCCAACGTTTCAGAATGTTTAATAAAGCCAATGCACATCGCGCACCTCCCAGAGGTGCCAAGATAAAGCCGTTTCCCACCCGATTTCTGCGTGGAGTTATCCTTGTGTTTACAAAGAAGGCATGGGAAAACCTGGAAGATGAACGAGGTTTTCCTTAGGCCACAGCCCGAAAAGCACTTCTTAAAGCCATAATCTTTATAAAGTTCAGATTCCTTAGGCTGACACATCTTAAACTACAGAACGGTAAAGCACCAAATACTCCCCTCACGTGTTGTCTGTGGGGGGCTTCCTGGAATTCTGCTTCCTCCACCGGAAGGTCTTGGGGCGTCTTCACTGTAGTGAGTTAATTATAGCTTGTCAGGGCATTTCACAAGCTCTAGAGACAGCGGTAGAACATACACTAACATGGGAGGTGAGAACTAGACAAGAGTATGAATTTTTGGAGCCCTTCTTGCATAATTTAGAGGTGATGAGACTTTTTTTTTGAATGGAGTAAAACGAAATTGTTAACTGCAGAGCAGAGGTCGGGCCGGGCAGATATACAGCTCTGGAGAATGTGCTGATTGTGATTTGTGTTTGATGTTAGCTGAAGAGTTTGAGCTGCTTGCTAATGAGATCAAGCACCGTTACATATATTACCGGCGTCTTCAGAAACTGCACATTCATTTGGAAATATCTTTATGCTACATTTGTTCAGAGCATTGTCTCTCCGCTGACGGAATCCACCTGCACATTACATTTTCCCTGTAATGGACTACAGACCGTGTGGAGAACTATTTCTATGTGTCTCTTTGTCTGAATTTGGAAGCCGTACATTTTGAGTTCCATTTTCTTCTGAAAACGAGTTGTTGACAAATAAGACTGTCACCGCGATTGTAGGACTGAATTACTCTCCTGATTTCCTAATTCGTTGCTTGAATTGTAATGTCTCGAAATAAGTACAGCCTCTCTAAAATATTTTGTCATCTCACACTGTTTGAAAGATAAATGGTCTTCGGTGCGATGGTTGCTGGAATTCTTTGTTAGAACGGAAGTCTTAACATCAGGTTCTATACCTAAAAGGATGAAGGCGGCAGGGATGTCTATGTTACAGGGGATGTTTTCCTAACGCAGTAGAATTCTAGAGTTGACTCCTAAGTGAAAGAGAAAGATGAAGGAGGGGTTCCCAAGTTAAAGAGCAGGGTCATGTGTTTGAAATGGAACAGGGAGTGAGGTCAACTGTTAAAGGGGACGCTTCCTTTTGTATATTCCAGAGGTACTGAACATCTGTACTTACATTTTTAATTTCTTGAAGAATGGCCATAATGCTTTCCACAACGGCTACATCAATTTTCAACGTGTTCATTGAAACATTATTCACAGTCATTAAGATATGGAAACAGGGCCTGGAGAGCTAGCTCCACTGATGAAGTCTTTACCACACAAGCATGGAGATCCAGGTTCAACCACCAAAACCATGTGGAAACATTGGACGTGACAGCACATTTTAAACCTTAGCACTGCGGAGGCAGAGACAGGAGGATCACTCGGGCTCGCTGGCTGGCCAACCCAGGCTTCTCTGTGAGCCACAGTTCACAGTGAGAGAGAAACAAATTGCCGTTTGTGTCAATCTACGGAACCTGGGGGCAATTATGCATGAAATAAGGTTGACACAAAGAGACAAATATCACATCACGTATGTGCAGACTCCCGAACAGTCAGGAAGCAGAGCACAGTGTTGGTTGGATGGGGTAAGGGGCGTGAAAACGGGGACCGTTGGTCAGAGTACAAAGCTTCAGTTGTCCAGGACGTGTAAGTTCTGGACGCCAGACATGTAGCTCTCTTGACCGTAGGCAACAGTGCTACGTTCCATGTACTTCCGTGGTGAGAAGGTAGTTTCAAGTCTTCTTAACACAAGAAAGGAAAACATGGCATGATAGCTTTATTAATTAGCTCGTTGTGGCAATCATTTCATAATATTACACACATAAACCATCATGCTGTTCCCATCACACACACACACTATTTGTAGTTGTCAAATAAACATGAATATGGCTAGGGTTATGGACTATGGGATTAGGGTCCAAATCTGTGGGGAAGCCTTTGATAAATCAGACGGTTGTCAATTATGAATAAAAAGGAAGAGATCCCTAATATTTTATAAAACACCATTTTTACTATAAATTGAATATGAAACAAGAGGGGAAATGAAACTTTTATAGAGGGACCAATAGCTGTTGAAGTCTTTCCACATACATGTGCATGTTGCTACATGTTCACACATGTGTGGCTTCAGTGTCTGCGCTCAGGCGCAAGCAAGACCAGAAGACAACCCAGCTACTATTTCTCGGATGCTCCTCACTTTTTTTTTGACACATTTCTCTTCCTATCCTGGAGCTCATCAAGTAGACCAGGCTAGCCAGTCCCTGTGTCTGCCTCGTCAGGGCAGGGTTTGCAGGCACAACCCCCATACCTGGGCTTTTTTCTACAGTATGAGCGCTAGGGACCTGACTCCGGTCCTTATGCTTGCTAGGTAAGCACTCTGCCAACTGAGCCACCCTTCCCCAGTGCTTTCTGAGTTTTTAAGCACGAAGAGGTCCTACTGTTTATAATCACGGTTTCTTTATTCTTTGGCTGCTGCTCCGCATGTAGATTAGCGATGGTTATTGCTCCAGGGAAAAACAGAATCTACAGATTGGACTTAATTTTCTGCCTAGAATTTTGTATATTATTGTTGTGTGCTGAGATTTTTTTTTTCCTTCTTGCTACTTCTCGTTTGAAAGGCTTTCATTCACAGTGCCTGTGAGGGATGCTATCAAGGCTCAGTGCTGGTAAAGTTTCATGGAAAAAGTGAGAAAATTATTTAAAGGACTGCTTTTTGATGGTGGCAGTGTTTTGACAGTTTTTGACAGGCAATTTGGAATAATGCAACCTCCTGGATTACAGCCAACCTCTGAAATGGGCTGTAATTTAGAATGATGGCAGCTTCGGTGACCTCTATATTGAAGAGTCACTGGAATTAAAACAGAAAAAAAAATCTCCAAACAATTTAGGTCTCTATCTGAAAACCTAGTTAAAATGTTCTGGTATGGAACAATTTTATTTTCATTTTTTTGAAAGATTTTTCTCATCTAGAGCACAATACCAAATACTTATTCTAAAGTGGGGAAGAATTTTTTCTCTGCCTTTTGGTGTGATAAAAACTGAATTCTACTCCCAAACAGATTCTGGTATTCTTCTGAACCCGCTGTGGGTGTATCTGCCCCTTCTGGGCCATGGATGAAATTGTAGCCACCTGACTGTTGGTAGCTATATCACGCTGTCCTCCATCTGAAGACAAAGCTCTGAGCTATTACAGCAATCCTAAACTTTCTCTTCTCACACAAATGTGCTGTCTCAGGCCTTGAATCTGGTCCTTAAGGCTATTTTGAAAAAGTAGATTCGATTACTCCCTTAATTCTGAGAGTTAAATGCTTTTTAAAGAGTTGTGTAACTTAAATATGAGTTGGGTGTACAGGGTAGGGTTTTTAACTGAACCACAATTCTCCAAACATACCGATATATTCCAAAATTGCCAGTTGCAGGCCATAAAATATTTACATTAGAGAGTTAATAATGTATGCTTAGTAAGAAACGATGAAATATTTACAGTTTTTCTAAAGATACTGTATGGGTTTTTCCCTCTGCCACAGCCATTTTTCTTGAAGTAGGCAAATAGGCGGCTTCCAGAGCTGTGGGAGTAGCTCAGAAGCATCTGCAAAGGCGAGGGGTACTCTAAGGCAGTTAGTTTGGAGAAATAGCAATCGCCTGAAGGCAGACACAGAAACACATTTCCTGTGACTGAAGGGCTGGGGAGGAATTAGCAATCTACGTGGTGATCTTCACCATTAACTGGAAGCTTGGCCAGCCTCTGGCACTGGCTTTTGCCAAACTTCTTCGGCGGGAGTGTGGAGATTCTCCAACTGTGGCGCAAGCTTCTGAACAAATTCTTTAACCTTCCACCTCTATGTTAATTTTGACCTTGGCCATGCTACCAGATCTTTGCTAAACAAGCTTGGGGGGGCGGGTTTTCAACAGATTTCTAAACAGGGACCACCCATACATCCTGATAGGTTAAATCCCGTGCAATGCCTGGTCACCTTCTTTCTTGTAATGGGTTACAGATCATAGGAATCCAGGGTTTGGAAGAAGTGCAGGATGAAAAATGACTTCCCATAACATCCTTCTAATCCCAGGAATCCATGGGTGGCCCATACAGCAAAAAGGAAGTTACAGATATGATTAGGGATTCTGGTGTTGTGAAATATTTGTTTACACATGTGAAGATGTGTCACTGTGATTGGTTTAATTAAAAGCTGAATGGCCAATAGCTAGTCAGGGGAGGTTAGGGAGGACTTCTGGCAGAAAGGGGAACTCAAAGGATAAATCTAGGTGTGGATTTTGTCAGAATGATTTAGAGCAAGTCGGTTACATGGTACTGAGAAGAGGTGAAGAGCCATGTGGCAAAACACAGATTAATAGAAACCGGTTAGGTTAAGTTATAAGAGCTGGCTGGAAAGAAGCCTAAGCTAAGGCCAAGGTTTCATAGTTAATAATATGTCTCCATGTCACTATTTGGAGGCTGGTGGTCCAAAGAGAGTCCAACAAGAAAATCCTCCTACATGTGGGATGGGGATATTGTTCTGAAATACCTCAGAGGACCCTAAATGTGAGCAAAGTGTTCTCGTAAGAGGGAGGCAGGGAAGAGAAGGTAAAGTAACAGTGGGAGCAAAGATACCATCCTATTGGCTAGAAATACGGAGCCAGAAAACATAGGTGAGGTTGTGAAGTGGGAAGAGACAGATTCCATTCCCCAAGGAACAAGCAGAGCAGAATGCTTTGTCCTCCCTCTTTCCCTCCCTCCTTCCCTCTCTCTCCATCTCTCTCTCTCTTTCTCCATCTTCCTTTATTTCTTCATGCACTGGAGATTAAATCCAGGACCTCACACATGCCCTGCATGCACTCTGCCTGTGAGCTGCATCCTCAACCCCTGAGCTCTCCGACCACCCAGGGAAACTAGGCTTGGATTTCTGACCTCTGGCACAACAAGAGGAATTGTGTATGTTACTCAAAGTCAAAATGCATTTGTGGGGCTGGAGAGATGGCTCAGTGGTTAAGAGCATTGCCTGCTCTTCCAAAGGTCCTGAGTTCAATTCCTGGCAACCACATGGTGGCTCACAACCATCTGTAATGTGGTCTGATGCCCTCTTCTGGCCTGCAGACATACACACAGACAGAATATTGTATTCATAATAAAGAAATAAATATTTTTTAAAAACCAAAATGCATTTGTCAGTTTGTGGAAGCAGGAACCACTGCCCCAAATGCATCAACTCCAACACCCCTTCATTGCTAAACACAACTATTAAGGCACTAAGACTTAATCTAGTTCCAGTGGTTTATAGATTCTGTGGCCCCCTCTTTCCATCTGCCTTGAGGATCTCCCCAACAGTCATACTCCCTTGAGGATCTTATAGCTGCCAGAAGGAGTAAGACAGAGGTGAGGCTTGTGGCTGATAACTGCATCCTCCCAAATCCACAAGAACTCATTGCCTTCCTCCTAAGTGCTCAGCATTCTGCTAGCTCCCAAGGGGCACCGAGGGAAGAGAGGTAATCACTCTCTGCTCTCCAGCTAGGCAGAGACCTACCAGTGATGACATGTTCTTACTTTGCACTTCCAGGAATGTCAAAGCTTAGGCTTCCCTGCCACAAAGGACTGCTTACCTCAGGAATGGAACGGATGCATCATCGCTGTTTAAGGGAAGAGATGATGTCAAAGCATGGCCTTACCACTCCAACCCTGATCAGAGGAGCTGGAAATCAAGTCATCTCCCCATTGTTTTAGAAACCTGAGTGTACTGGGTATATCCCAAGTTTGGTGAGAGTGTAGGTTCACATTGGGGGCAGGGAGAATCAGTATATTTTATCAGGATTTATTCCTATCAGAACACCTCAGTGAAAGGACAGAAGAAAAAAAAAGATGGCAGCTGCATGGAGCTGGGATAGTATCTTGTTTCTATGGCAACAGGTCTGCTTTGTTCCCAAGCACCATCTGGTATTGTCAGGCCTACCAGGCAGGTAGCATGTAAATGCCTGCTGGGGGTTGGGGGAGACACCGGTAAAAATTCTTGGAATTAGGCACAAATAAACCTAGGAGCAACACCAGGACTCTGGCCGACCTCACTGACTGTCCCTTCGGATGGCTGCTCGGAGACTGTTAAACAGAAAGCACGAGGAGACACACTTTACTCTTCTGTGTGGGTTCTGGGTCCCAGAAAGAAAACTGGGCACTCAATGAAGCCTGTACAACACCGTGGGTCTCTACCACTCCCTGGCTCCATTTTTGGGCATACTTATCTCGGCAAAGTACCTCTCTTGTTTTCCTAAGTAATTCCATCTATAAAATAAGATATCTTTACAAAGTCATAATTCACCTAAAGTGCAAGGTAACTTCAAAGATATATTGCCATGCTATATTTGGAATACACACAGAAAATTATTTATTGTTTTTCAGACATTCAAGTTTAATGGAACATGGTATATTTTTACTTAACATATCTTGCAACTCTATTTATAGATCTGAAAATAGGCCTTGAAAGTTATTCTATCACTTGGGTTTTAAATGGGTGTATCAAGATGCCAATATACTAAATATAGTATTGATTTCCAGACATTTCTTGTTATTCAAACAAATATTCAAATGTTTGTTGATTTCAGTAAAAGCTGTTGTCCCTACCAGGGTTTATGTACATCCATTTCTCTTTACTCATTCATCACCGAATCACTGACCTTGAATGCCTATTGCTTGCTTGCCTGACCCTTCTAGAAGCTTCAGTCAGTGGGGTGCCTATGGTCTGTGGATCTAGCCTAGCACTGGACTGCAGTTCCTGGCTTTATTTCAGGACATTGTGTATACAGGTCACTGTCTGATCTACAAAGATCCATTAGATATGGCGCCTGCCTCCCAAGAGAAGATAAAGTACACTAGATTAGCTATCCCTTACACATCTTAATATTTCCCCAGACCTCTTCAGCCAGTCCTGGGGGCTTTGAATTGCTGCCTGCATTCGGACTGTCCCTGTCCCCCACTGCTCATCTCTCCCTTACTGCTCTTCTTCAGTATGATATGCCTGAAGGGCCTCTGCTTTTCCTTGTGGAGATCTGCCAGCCAGGGCCCCTCCTCTGTCCTGCTCCCCTTCTGAACCCTAACAAGAGGTTGGATCTTGACAGTAAGAAAGACAGCCTTCCCCTATTTTTCCTCAACTCTTATCTCTCTCTTTTTTTTACTGTTTTGTTTTGCTATCTACTAACCAAGAGGAGATAACCCAAAGTCTACAGTGTTCCAGAAAGGTCTTGAGATATGGTTCTAGTTTTTGGTTTTTCCACGTCACTCATAGTCTTTAATTTCATATTTCCCCTTGTGATTGTGAAACATTTTTTGTGAGTACTATGCTTATTGGCCAGTAGCCAGGCAGGAAGTATAGAAGGGGCAGCCAGACTAGGAGAATTCTGGGAAGAAGAAAGGAGAGACACAGTTGCCAGCCAGACACAGAGGAAGCAAGATGATAATGCCTTACTGTCAAAAGGTAACAAGCCACATGGCTAAACATAGATAAGGATTATGGGTTAATTTAAACTGTAATACCTAGTTAATAGTAAGCCTGATCAATAGGCCAAACAGTTTATAATTAATATAAGCCTCTGTGGGTTTCTTTTGGACTGAATGGCTATGGAACTGGGCAGGACAGAAACTTCCATCTACAGGTCACTAGGGCAGACTTCCTATCAGACTTCAGGAACTGTGGTGCCACACAGCACAGCCCTTGGTAAGGACACTAAAGTGTGTGATGATTTGTTATAGTCCCAATAAAATGTCAACACCCTGTAGCAGGTGCTGAGCCATTAGAACTGACACAGAAGGATCCTATGGGTTTTGCTAAGCAGGTGATAATTGGTTACAGGATTGGGTGTAGGTAGCCCTGCTCTGGAGGTGGGAGAGCAGAAGCGGTGTTGGCACTGGAAGGAGCGGGCAGTGATTATTTACAATACTTGTGTGACTATTTCCATGAATTTCTGTAATATACATGCTTGAATACAATTAAATTTAAGGGCTATAAAAGACAATTCTGGCTAGGATCTTGATTTTTTTCTTCCCTGAGGTCTTGATATTAACCTTTAACCACAGTGGCAGAGGCAATGAAATTAATAAATTGTACAGTTCTTGTCCATGTGCATCACAGTCTGAAATTTCCATATATAAGCAGTGAGCTTCTAGTTCCTCTTCCTCTCTCCTGTTGCTTCCCTTTCGTTTACTCTGCATCTTTGATTTCCATTTGAAAATGGTGAAAAGAGTCAATGACCTCCTCAGGGCTGCACAGCTGGTTATCAGCCAAAGGAAACCCTGAACCTAGGTCAATGTGTGTCAACTAGTCTACTATGACAGACTGTTACTCCACCTAGGACGCAGAAGGTTTTTGTTATTTTCTTCCATCTTAAAATGCAATCATTTCTCCATATAAGTCTTTAGAATCTGCCTCCAAACTTTGAATAACATCCAAAAACCCTTGCATTGCCTTTGGAGGCTCTGCGCGATGGAAACCAGTGCCTTTGGCTAAATCCTTCTGTGCACAAACCCCACTGGCGTTTTCTCCATTCTGCAGCCTGCCCAGCCTACTCCACGCTAACATGTTCAACTCGCACATTGACTGTGTTTGCACAGAATGAATGGGTGTGCATAGTCTCTTCTTTGTTGTCCCCATGGAGCTGGCTAGCATAGAAAGATCACTGTTTTTGCTCATTGCTGTGCCACAGAGGTTGTCATACCAGGTCCCCAATAAGCATTTGCTGAACGATGCCTGCAGCCACTCTCCACTGACACACCCAAAGGCTCTCTGCCACTTCTCAAGGCACACAAAAGCTAGTCCATCTCATAAACCTTCCAAACAGCCTGCCAACCAAAACCGGGGATGGAATAAACGAAAGAGAAGGCGTTTGGTCAGTTACATAAAATATCACAGCAGTGCTTAAAGGAAGTGAACACCTGTTTTGTGACCTCCGTGGTAACGGGCTTACACTGAAGCAGGGGATTTAAATCTCCGTATCAGCGCCTAGATGAGAATACTGTTTCATTTCCAGTTACAGCCTCATGGACAGACTATCGTATTTTATGAGCAATAGCATCTGTAAGTAAGATAAAAGACATCACAAAAGAAAATGAAAGCATTTAAAATACAACAATTACCGAAATAAAATCGTCTCGAGGACGTTTTTCTGACAAGTTCTCTCGGGCTTTATTAATTTCATCTAAGATTATCACCATGAATCTCTTTTATGAGGGCTTGGATCCTGTAAGCACAGCCCTCGGATGTAGTCACTGGGGCCTAAACCACGGAGCTGAGTGTGGTCTCAGCCGGTTTCTGCTCTACTCTGAAGACTGCCTTGAGACAGTCTTCAGAAAGCTGAAGATTCGATTAGCATCAGGTTTGAAAACACAGTTTATAAACAGAAGGGCAAGTGCCAGATGAAGATGTCTTGGATCTCCTCTGTCCTTCTAATGTTTTGCAATATTTCCATGCTTGTCTCAGACATTAAGTTCCCTTCATTTATTTTTTCATCCCACTCAATTAACTGAGAGATTCTTGTGATATTCTTAGATTTAGACTGGCTGTGTGTGTGTGTGTGTGTGTGCTCATTTATGACTGGTTGTGTGTGTGTGTGCTCATTTATGACTGGTTGTGTGTGTGTGCTCATTTATTTAAATGTGTGATAATTATTTCCTTTCACTCTCTCCAAGAGTTTTTGATATTCCATTATCAACAGCCTGCAATGTCAAATAAAAGATGAGGTTTATGAGCCATGTACACTATGATAAAACATTTTGAGCTGTCTATAGCATCGTAGAGGAAAAATAATGGCAGTGTCTGGATTATATAATGTAATAATATTGTACTAAGGCCAATAAGGTCATTTTAAGCATTGAAAGCACAAAGTAATTTTATCCTGATAAATGAGCAACTTAGCAAAGTGTTTAAGAATAAATAGAATGCAGAGCTTATTCCATCTATTTATGGATAGGTAAATATGTACACTAAATTTTTTAAATGATCCAGTGTCATTGTGAGACATGCAGAGAAAGTAATAGCAATATTAAAATTTATCCCAACTTCCCCAATAGTCACTGTTCACTTAAATTAATAAAAAACATTCATAGAAATTGCAATACCAACCTAGATAAGAGTGCAACATGTGCTATAATAATGAAGATTCAGCTGTTTACAACCGGGAGATGGGTCAGCAGTTCGGGGCACTTGCTGCCGAGTGTGACGGCCTGAGTTTCCTCACTGGGACCCACATGCTAAAAGGAGCACTCACGTGTGTGCAGTGACCTGGCATTCTCCAGTAAGATAAAATCAACATGTAAAACTTTTTAAAAAAAAGTCAATTCTTTAGTGAGGATATATTAGATAAGCAAAGGCAATACTAATACTTTTTTAAACTATTATTTTTTATTTCTCTCTCTCTGTCTCTGTCTCTCTGTGTGTGAGTGTGTTTGCGCGCGCACACGTGTGTGTGTGTGTGTGTGTGTGTGTGTGTGTGTGTGCATACACCTACATGGTCAGGCCACAGTCAGAGTGTGAAGGTCAGAGGACAGCTTGCAGGAGTCAGTTTCTCCTTTATCATGTGAGTTCTGGGATAGAACTCAGGTCATCAGGCTTGGAGGCGATGCCTTTACCCTGTGAGCCATCCCCTGAGTCCTATATTAATAATTTAAACAAGGAATCAGTAATAAGAAAAAACCTCTTTAATTTTTCTTCTACTCATTTATGTATTTGCAAACCACTAAATTTTGTTGTCATGGAAACTATGACTTGATAAATACTTGTTGCAAACTCCTTGCTTTTTTTAACTTTACCTCCTTATGTATAGCACCTACCCAGTAAGTATTCATTAAATAAGCAAATGAACTGCATGTGGCAGAGAATATGATTTCCAAGTGTCATTTAGTTTTTGTTTTCTGGGCCTGACAGGCTGCCTTGTGGCAACGGGTACCACTTCTGTGCTGGGGGGGAGGGGTCCTGGTTCTGATGATATAAAAATCCCTTTCTCCAGCCATGCTACAGATTTTTTTCATCAAAGTCTTTGATCTTTAATGACTCAAAGTGTTGGTGGAGTTTTTTGCACACTCTGTTTCAGAGCCAATAAGAAATTTTTCTGTTAATTAAACTCTTAATCAGTGAGTAAGAATTGACTCTTTGGCGCCAGGCAGTGGTGGCACACACCTTTAATCCCAGCACTTGGGAGGCAGAGGCAGACAGATCTCTGACTTCAAGTCCAGCCTGGTCTATGAAGTGAATTCCAGGACAGTCAGGGCTAAAGGAGAAACCCTGTCTCAAAAACAAACAAACAAACAAACAAACAGAATTGACTGTTTGCAGTGGGTATGGCTCACCAGCAGAGCACTTGTCCAACACTCATGGCACCGTAAATTCAAAAATAACTGTGGCACACTTTTAAACCCAGTACTCTGGAGACAGAAACAGATGGATCGAGGCTAGCCTTGTCTACAGAGTGAGTTCCAGGACAGCTGGCACTATGCAAAGAGACCCTTCAAAAAATGGTAAAAAGAGGAAAGACTGTATAAGACTTTTAAAATTATTTTTAAAGATTTCCTTCTGTTTGTTAATGAATTTTGAGTGCGTACATGCATGGGTATGTGCACAAGTACAGGTGCCTGTGGAGACCAGGGCTGCTGCGTTCCCTCTCAGCTGGAGTTGTAGGTGGTTCTGAGCCACCCAGTGTGGGTGCTGGGGACACAGTTCGAGTCCACTACGATAGCACTGAGCCACCTCTCAGTCCCTGGGTAATTGACTCCTAAAGCCCCTTTACACCACTTTAGCGTGCTTTACTCTAATATCGAAAAACTGTATTCGTTGTAAAATAAAGTAAAAAGCCTATTTCCTAAGGCTTGGTTTTTCAGGTCTGTTCTGGGTGGCGCGTCCTCTCCAGAGAGGTGTTGAAGTCATTGCCCCCAGCACAGCAGAGTGACTGCACTTGAACCTGGGACATACGCAGGTGTGGTGTGCTGAGATGAGGTCATCTTGGTGAGCTGGAGTCCTCTTACCTAAGATGACTAGTATCCTTCAAAGGAGAAAAGAGGAAACACAAAGGCACACACGGGGGGAATCCCAAATGACACCAGAGGAAGAGGTGGGAGATCCATGTCCCAAGCGCCCCTTGATAGCTTGCTCTGATCTGCAGCCCCCTGAGCTGCGGTAGAACACAGTTCTCTTGTTCAGAACCTTTCGTGTGGTGCTGTTCCAGAATGCATAGGAAGCAAATACAAACCCTGAGAAACAAATGCAACATTCCACAGAGATTTCTGCTCCGGCTGCACACATTGGATACACAGCTGGTTAAATTCCGAAGGCAAGGTCCATTATCAGCATTTTATTTTTTGAGACAGAGTCTTGCCCTGTAACCATGGCTGACTTCAAGCTCCCGGATCTGTCTGACTCCGCCTCCCGAGTGCTGGGATTAAAGGTGTGGGTCATCAGCTTCTACTCACAACTGATTTCCTTCAGTCACATTTTATCTTAATTCATATTAAAATATAGGACATATGTCTGAGATTGTCTTCGTAAGTATTAATTGATAATAAGCGATTTTAGAGATGTCTACCTTTGATGAAACAGATGCTCAAAACATCTTTTCCTTGAAGTTTCAGAGACTGAAGAAGCTTCTAGATGACGGAGACGTACATCCTGACTCTGCTACTTCCTTCCTGCTCCTGACGACGGAGCTGGTACTGATGATTCATTCCAATCAGTGATTTCCATGGTGGTTGGCACACAGTGAGCGCTATGGTGTGAACGTTAGTGTCTCTCTCCCCACTTCATTGTCTGATCCTAACTCCTAAGCTGCTGCTACCAGACGTGACACTCTGAAGAACCAATTAGACGACGAGGGCAGGGACCAAGTGATTGAAATCTGTGTTTCTCTGGAAAAGGCGGCACAGTGCTAACTAGTCCCACCTACCTGGCAACAGTGAAGCCAGTAGGTGTCTATGAACTAGGAAGCAGGCCCACGCTGAATGTAGAGACATCTTAATGTTGAATTTCAGTGCTTTCAAAATAGAAATAAATTTCCAGTGTTTATAAGCTGCCCAGTTTATGTTACTTTGCAATTATAACCCAGATGAACTAAGACAGCACGCTACTCTATATTCAACATGCAAACTGGTAGTCTTAGTGTTTCTAACCCAGGCGGTCAGTTTACTCTGCAGACCAATATGGAAATTCCACTCACTTCCTGAAGAATTAAATAAATCTATATTGTATATGTGAAAATGTGAAATAGTTAATATTAGTCGCATATGACTTCCTGTTGTTGTCCCTTCTATTAACCATCTGACTGTCGTTTGCCTCTATTGGCAAGTCTTCCTAGATGGTCTGCATCAGACACATTCTCTCTCCTCTAGCGAATTTGAAAAGCACAGGTATGAAAATATTACATAACAGGTATTCTGAAGCTATTAGTGTAAGCCCTGTCCCACTGGGTAGATTGTGACCTCCAGAAGGGCAGGGCTGGCAGCTTTCTAACTTTGTAGCCTTCTTAATACCCATGAGAGAGATCCAAACTTAGTAGATTCTCAATAAAATGTTGTTAAACTTAGTTGAACCCACAATATTTTTTTTTCCTTATGGTGAATGCCCTAAGAAAAACATAAAATGAATGAATTACTTTTCTTTCTTTCATGGCAATATATATGCCCTGGGCTAGTGGGTATTTGCAAGCCTGGGTTAGAATTTAGGAAAGTCATCAATCTAAGAAAGGAGAAGAAATGCATTTTAAATCACAAGGACAACAGAACCTTCTATAAGGCCTTCTAGCAAAAACAATTATTGATGTCTGCATGGCCCAGGTGCTAAGTGATCAGAAGCGAATGCTGAAGGTGAGACACAGTGAATGATCCTCAGTCGCGTTCCATAGGTAGGCAATTCGGTGAAACGTGCACAGATGGAGAGTTTAGGTCTGGGGATCATATGTGGGCGTCATAATGCAAATAATTGACTTTCCTTCTGAGGAACATCTGTCGAAGCATCTGAAAGCAGTTGTTTATCCTGCTGCCAAAATGCTGAGAAATATAATAATTCTCCAATGAGGCTAGAACTATCCAGGGGAAGAAAAATGGTTTTTTCATGTAGCTCTGTTTTTATTAAATCTTGTGGTTGTTTCTCTAACATAGCACATAGGAGATGTTCAATAATATTTGTTGAATGAATGTTGAATGAAAAGCAGAAACTCATTAAACAGTTGTGGAATGAATCATTTTCCATTTTTAGACTCAGAAGATACATTTTCAGAAAATAGTGTGCCCACAAAGTTTTATCATGTCATATACCATTTTTATTTGGCATAAATTTAAATAATGCCAACCTTGCTCTGTACATTATGGGGTGCAATCAGCATGCATCGCTATAAGAGAAAATAGTCTAAACATTATACAAAATGTATGAATAAAGTTAGATTTTAATATCTTAATGTTACTTCAACTCATTATTATGAAAACGGTAAAATTTAAATTGCAGGCTTACATAGTTATGACTGTTTCAATAAACAAAATTAAAATTTAAAACCCAGCTAGTGTCTGTAGCTGTAATACATCTAAGAAGATTCCACTAAGATTTAAAAGGCTAGGATGTTCTGGGGTGTCTGGAGGACCGCAGAGCATGAGGATGGTGCTTCTCTGCCTGATCCTTCCCTTGTTCTCACGTGTGAGAGAGGCAGGCAGGCTTCCCAAGGCCTCCCAGAATTCACTCTGCCAACTTTCAGTGCAGATAGTGCATGCTAAATAGCAGGCGGAGTTTGAATGTAACTAGTAAAATTACAGTGCTAGAAAGGCATCATTGTTTTGAAAAACCAGCCTTTCTGTGAGAACGGCTCCTAGGCAAGACCACAAGAAAGAACTCTGAAGGGAGCAGCAATGTTAATCAGTAATGACTATCTCCAGAAATCCTTCGCTTTCACGGTCACAGTGACACAGTTTAGGAACCTCCATGCAGGTGCTCGAAGAGAGTGGTTCAAACCGTAATCAGAGTCATTTTTCATCCTTGAATGGACAGAAGAGCTTGTTTCCTTCCTGTATATCTAAACTGTACATGTGCACACATATAACAGAGGATGAGTTATAGCATCTGCTCACAAAGAGTTACAAAT
Organism: Arvicola amphibius; assembly: GCF_903992535.2. Taxonomy (NCBI): domain Eukaryota; kingdom Metazoa; phylum Chordata; class Mammalia; order Rodentia; family Cricetidae; genus Arvicola; species Arvicola amphibius. Next base: position 197,885,668 of record NC_052047.1, read on the forward strand.
AAAATGGTAAGTCAGTCCATTATGCTCATGATGCAATAAGAAAATCACAGCTGAATCCAAAACTGAATTCATATCCCCGATTTCTTGGTTTCAGTCTACGTTCATGTACAAAGTGCGCCTCTTCGTGAGGCACAGGATCAGAATCCTGAATTGTCTATCATAGGCATCATACCCAACTATGTACAAGTTACTTAGGTCTCTGTCCTTTAAGTAACAAAAACAGAATGCGCGTCTTGATTAAAAGAATTGACACACATTAAGATATCAGTTGATGACTGAACTAGTTTATTAAACTCATCTTTTATTGAAATATTTCGTCTGTCTCCCGAAGTATACTAGAAAATGAATGACTAAAGTCATCTCAAATAGACTGAAGAGAGCTCAGAAACAGAGCACTTAGGAGATAAATAATATCGAGTATTATATAATGGAATTATATTTTAAGCATTACGTGGTTGGATATTACATAAGTAACGAAATAAGATTATTACTCCTTATTTCTGAGACTTCAAAGTTGTAAATAAAAAAAAAATGCTTGGCAAGAAGGGTTACCCAAAAGGCTTGTAAATTGTCATCACTATTTGTTCTGAATAGCTCTGAGCAATTCTTTTCCACTTCATTACAGTATTCTGTTAGTTTAAACGTTAAATTTCATGCAGACACTTAATGAAAATTAAGGTAGAAATTTAGAATTGGTTAAAATTTATAACTGATTATATTAAGGTATTAATGGGCTATTAATTAAGCCTATTGTATGTGACAAAATTTGCATTTACCTATTTTATTTAATTTTAAGCAATTAAAACTAGGTTACTTTTCAAAAGTCTAGCCATTGTCAATTTTACATTCACAATAAAGTCAAATGTTTATCACAATGTCAATATTTTGACCTACCAAAACTGAAAACATTTTTTTAATTAAAAAAATAAAAAACCTCAAAAGCCACAAAGGTGCCTTTCACATTTAAGCTTTAATTAGCAACCACTTTGGTCTCTGACACACATTGTGCAGCTATTGAAGTGTTAATATTACCAAGGCTTGATTACAAAAGGCAATGATTAATTTCGGAGGAGACAAAAAAGATGATGCCCTGATTACAAAGGATGATTAAGGGGGAATGTCAGACATTGTACATTTGTAGGAGTCTTTGCTAGCCTCCGAGGGTGAGACTTTGCAAAAGTTGATATTTAAAACCACGGGTCCTTTGTACTTTATAATACCAGTGTCTGTGTCTTGCACACTGGACGTCCCAACTCTACCAAAGGCCCAAACCTCTGAGTGCAGAATGGGTGCAGATGTCCCCACCGGGCTCCTGTAGTTCACTTCTCGCAAGGTCAGCACGAGGCTTCTCCTCCCGGGTCCGCTTCTCGTGACCCCAGCACGATGCCTTTTCCTCCCAGGTCTGGTTCTCGCGAGACCAGCACGAGGCTTCTCCTCCCGGGTCCGGTTCTCGCGAGGCCAGCACGAGGCACACCCGAGGGGAAGCTCCCTGGAGAGGAGCGGGAAGCTTGGCCCCAGCAGAGGCTGCTGCCCTCCCCCTTGGCTTCTCCGGGGCAGCTGCACCCACCACAGAAGCAGGCAAGGCTGGAAACCATCAGGGCATGGCGGAGAAGACAGAGGAGCAAGGCCAAGGCCCTGGCCCTGGCCTCCTCCCTGCCAGCACGGCCTGCGCAGGCGTGGGTGGGTGATGCGGGCAGCCCAGCTGGGCACCGTCCTGGAAGCCTTCTTGCTTGTGTTTTCCAGGATCCTCAGGCTCCGGTATAAAATATTTAAAGACGCACGAAGGATCCGCAGGAGCGGCCGAGATGAGTCTGGAGTCGTTGTTTGAGCACATCATCTTCACTGAGCACCAGGCGGAAGAGAGCCGCAGGGCGCTGCGGGAAGGTCAGGGGCCCTGCCTTGTGGGGCCTTTTGGAGCGGGGTGTCAGGAGCGGAGGAGGGAGGGGAAGTCTAGGAGGGGAGTTTGCAATCTGGAGGGAACGACAGTTGAAAAGTCGCATGCCGACTGCTTCTGAGATGGACACTTGAGACTCAAGGTGCATGTGAGTTAAGATTTTGTGCGTGTGTGTGTTTCAGTGAGATCAGAAATTACCATGTGTCGTGGGAGGATTAAGAAAGCGACAGAGGATCTCAATGAAGAGAAAGTCAAGTTGGAATCCAAGGTATGTATGCGTAGAGCATACTAATTAGTGCTTGAGAAGGTATCTGATCTTGCTTTGGGGAAACTTTCACTGTTTACTTACCCTTCAACCAGGAAACTCGAAAATTATATACTGTAGTTCTGCGTTGTCTAATATTTAAAGTTCTGAATCCGGCGGTATCTTTAGATTTTAATAGGAGGTGGCCCCAACGAAACCAGCCTTAAATAACGAATTCACTGTCCATTTTGTGTGATGGTTAATGTTTATAAGAGAACACAATGTCGTTGAAAGAATAATTGTTCAATAAGTAGTTAGTGCAGCATATAAATTTTAAATGCTAAATAATTTAAGTGTGCTGTGTGGATGTAATGGATTGCGTGTATCCGTCAGTGTGTATTAGCTTTCTGCTTCGCAGTTCACTACCACATTTTTGGACACGCCTCATCTAAAAGTATCCTTTTCTCGCTCGCATTTCTCCTTCTGACGCCTTTGTAAAGTCCTGGGTTTAAAAAAATGGAACCAGAGGAGTCTGCTAGCTTCAGGAAAGATTTTGAACTATGGGTAGAATTTCGTAGTAGGAGAAACCTTTTGGAGCAAAGGGAGGGGCCAGGATCTGCCCCAGGAACATTGAGGGAGGACTCCAGACCCCGGCAGAGCATACAGTGGGAGGAAAGGGTTCTGGATTTGACCAGAGCGGGGCAATAAAAGTGCTTTTAGGGGGCTCTGTGCACCTGATCACGAAGATGGGGACAGATATTGAAGATGGTGAGACCACATGGTGGCCTCACTCTGGGTAGCAGGACACAGACGTCCAAGATAGTGTTCTAACACCTAAAGATTAACTAAGCAAGCAGTGTGCATAGTCTGTTTACATAGTTACTATACTTTTGTCTATAAAAGATTCATTTTCTTACATACTGAATATAAATTTATATGTAAATTAAATATAAATTTGTAAATTATCATTCTAATTTAGCTTACAATTGTGAAGAATTTTAAGTTTTCTGCAAATAATATAATTCTAGAGCCTTCATCCCTCCCAGTGAGTATCCATTCTTCTTTCCCCATCTTGCTCATACATCATAAAGCCCTCCCTGAATAGTTATGTAAAATTCCTTTACCAATCATCAGCACAGACTCATATTTTCAGTCTTTGAGAGGAACATTTTTAGATTTATTTTTCTTATCCACTTTTATTCTCCTTGTGTTTGTTGCTTAGAAAACATTGTATGTGAGTGTGTTCATTACTAAGAGTGTAAGAGTAAGGAAAGAGTTATCTTAATTTCACAAGTAAAATTTGTACATGTTTGTGGGTGTGTGTGTTTTTACATACATTTTATAATGCGCAAATCCAGGTTAATGTGTCTATGCCAACATTTATCTTCTCTTTGTGGTTAAAATATTACATATCTTTGAATCTTTTAGTGTATGTTATTAGCTATAGTCACCCTGCTGTGCAGTAGAATACCTGAAAGCATTCCTCCTAACTATGAGTACTGTACCACCCATCAGTCCATCCTTTCCTTCCCCTTCCAACTAGAAGAGACTGTCTTTGAAAACATAATTTGGGAGCTATTATTCACTGAGCCCTTAGCTCTTGTTTTCCCTATAATGAGAGAGAAAGCAGCCCCCAGTGATAGTGCCCAAAGCTGGTGGGATGGGCAAAACGTGGACAGTGTCATGATGTAGCTGTCTTTTCCTAAGCTGGCAAATAGAAGCCAATGAAGAAAAGGGTCACAGAGAGACAGAGAAAGACAGACAGACGTCACCACCTCCACACTTCCTGGTCTTGACTGCTAATAGTGCTCATGTCCTGGGTAAAGACCGCATTCACTCCCTTTAGTTCTGATGGTCAGGCTGAGAGGAGGAACGGTCACTCCACTTTTGTAGGTGAAGAAGCTGAGTGTTGAAATGACTTGTCTGTGACATATAATATAAAACCAGAATAACTACCACAGAAAGACACAGTTGATTAAGGAAAATATAATTCTATTGAAACAGATTCTTGAGCTCATCCTGATCATTCTTTCATAACATGTAGTAGTGAGTCTGACGTTTTGCATCAGGGGCAATATTCTTTAAAGGTCACCGCTATAAGTTTTTGTATAAAGTGCATTTTTTGGGGGGGATTGGTGAAGATACTGTCCTGACAGCAGATAGTAAATATTTTACTTTAAATGTTTTTTCCTTTGTAGTGTTTCTTTTGTAAGGCAAATTATTATTCTTTGTAATACCTTCTTTGTTAGCTACCTGTTTTACCTGATAATAGCAATGTGGTGTTGACATCTACACACACTAAAGAAAATGTTGATTTAATTGTTTGTGCCAGAGAAAACACAGCAAATCTCTAATATTGTCTTAACGCATTCATTGAAATTACTAATTAATATAGGCTCATAAATGTCCATTGCTTTTTAATCAGCTCATATACATTGGTAATAATCCAATTGTATCTTACTAATAAAACTAGCACATGAGGGTCACAGTTCATACAATATTAACTTGTAGTTGAGGTAATTGATTTATAATTAGAGTCAAGATGGTGTGTATGTTTAAAGATTTTAAAGTGGAATTAAGATTATAATGTAAATGAATAATGGGAAGAGCAAAAGTAGTAATCATAAATTGATTCTCTGTTTCTTTTTTAATCAGAGTTAATTATATGTCTGCCAATAACAATGAAAATATATTTACTTGAGTATTTGACTTGGTGCTTATTGACCCATTTATCAAACAGAAGCAGCATGAAGAGAAGTTAGAACATGACTTCACTAGAGCAATATTTTAGCTCTTGTATATTCATATATTCAAAAACTATTTGGGCATTTATTTAGGTAGTTGCATGTGGTCAAAAATATATTCGGAAGTATAATATTCTTTTTTCCCCTAATCTATAGAACCTAGGTAGCATGTAATTAGAACTTGAGTGATAGCATTTGCCTTTCAGGGCTGGACGAATCCTTTAAAATATATGGTTGCAAAAAGTCTCAGGTTGGGCAGCTACAGTATGCCTAGTTAAGCTTAGTATTACCATATTTGCCATATTTAGCTGGATAAATATCTTTTTCTTTTTTAATTTTGTGATTATAATATAAACAACATTTTTACCTCTCCGTTCTCCTCCTAATCATCCTGTGAGCCTCCCTACTTTCCTTCAAAATTATGGCCTACTCTTTTATTGCATGCTTGTGTGTGTATGTATGTAACCTGCTTGGTCTCAATGTAGGTATGCAGAAACACTTTAAGAATAATAAAATAGCCGGGCAGTGGTGGCGCACACCTTTAATCCCAGCACTTGGGAGGCAGAGGCAGGCAGATCTCTGAGTTCGAGGCCAGCCTGGTCTACAAGAGCTAGTTCCAGGACAGGCTCTAGAAACTACAGGGAAACCCTGTCTCGAAAAAAACCAAAAAAAAAGGATAATAAAATAATGTTTAATGAATTCTAAAGAAAATATATTAGAATGAAGTAATAAAATGGCTCCAATTATGTTTTTATATGTAAATGTAGACATTCTGCCATCTAATTGGTAAGGTCAGTCACTCTCTCAGAACTTGATATTAAAGACCAGTGGTTGTTAACTCCGGTTATTTTTTTCTGGTGGTAGAGACTCTCTCAGAACTTGAGAAGTCATCTTTTGGTACTGAATTATTAAATCAGGGAAAGAATAAAACCATAAATTATTATATATTATATATAAGTTATTATCAATTTATAGTATTAAAACAGAAGGTTTTAGTTGAGGTGATTTGTTTTAAAAACTGTGTATTAAAGAAAATGTTTTATCTTATACTGCTTATACTTAATTTTTTAATTGATAAAAGTTTACTTAAAGACATAGATAAAAGAAGATTCGTGTTAGCTCATTGCACAGCAGAGATTCTGCTGAAAGAACATTAGGGTATTGCTGGTTCGTGTAACAGGAGATTCATGACTTTCTCAACTGTCCTTGCGTCGGGCCACCAATAGCAACAACCTTGCCTTTGTGGGCTCACTGAGCAATAGTTAGTTGTTGTTGTTTCCACATGTGATAGAGGTCCGAAAGGGTGTTGCAGACCATTTATTAAAGCTCAAGTATTAGCTTGTTCTGCTTGTGTTGTCACCGTCCTCTGTTCCATGCATCCTTACAGAGCACTGTTCCGGTCCTCAGCAGTGTTCCTGAAGCTTGGAGGGAGAAGGATGGAAACCAGTAGGTGCTGCTCTGCCGTGCAGCCCAGTGTTAAGGGTTTTACGAGGAAAGTCCTCAAACATTTCAACCTGCAGCGCAAGGGTCAGAATTTAATATTCAGCATTGGTAGGGGAGTCTGGGGTTTTGTTTGATTTAATAGATAGGATCTCAATCTATATCTGGGGCTGGTCTTTAAATCTGCATCTATCCTAGGCTGTCCTTGAGCCCTTGGTGATCCATGGTATAGGAGGTTCTTCTGTCCATGTGTTGCTTTCATTTATGAATAAAGAAACTGCCTTGGCCAGTTGCTAGGGCAGAACATAGGTAGGCAGGGAAGACAACTGAATGCTTGGAGGAGGAAGGACTGAGTCAGCGAGATGCCATGGTCCCACTGCCAAGAGATAAACATGCTGAGACTTTGCTGGTAGGCCAGGACCGCGTGGTGATACACAGATTAATAGAAGTGGCTTAAACTAATATGTAAGAGCCAGTAAGAAGTTAGAGCTAATGGGCCAAGCAGTGATTTAATTAATACAGTTTCTATGTGATTATTTTGGTTCTGGGCACCTGGGACAAACAAGCGGCCTTCCGGTTACAAACTGGCTTATCTCTGACATGGATCCTCTGCTTGAGACAGACACCAGTTAGAATCTTTGCAGGTAAGCCACTGCCACGTGGTGATACGCAAATTCATAGAAATGGGTGAAGTTAATATAAGAGTTAGCCAATAAGAAGCCAGGGCTAATGGGCCAAGCAGTGTTTTAATTAATACAGTTTCTGTGTGATTATTTCGGGGCTAAGTGGCCGGGCGGCTGGGAACCAGCAAGCAGGCCCTCCTAGATCCACTGTCTCAGCCCCTTGTTCCATATGGTCTCTTAGCTAAGGATGAATCACTCTATGTGAATACCTTTAAAGCCTTTCAGGATATAAAGTGGACTTTTTTTTGAATAAAGATTAGTGGTAGTTTGGGATACCTGGAGAAAGCCCCAAAATGGGGCCAAAGACAAACTAGGTTCCTATTACAGGAATATAGCTTCTCAATCCCAGGTGTCTTGTGTTAGTATAACATTGCTGGTGGGAGTGAAAATTGATGCAGCCCCTTTGGATATCAGTATGGCGATTTCTCAGAAAAGTAGGAAACAACCTTCCTCAAGATCCAGCAATACCACTTTTGGGTATATATCCAAAGGATGTTCAATTGTACCACAAGGACATGTGCTCAACTAAGTTCATAGCAGCATTGCTTGTCATAGCCAGAACCTGCAAACAACTTAAATGCCCCTCAACCGAAGAATGGATAAGGAAATGTGGTCCATTTATGCAGTGTATTACTCCAGAGCAGGAAAAAACAAAACAGAACAATGACATCTTGAACTTCGCGGGCAAATGGATGGATCTAGAAAACATCATACTGAGTGAGGTAACCCAGGCCTCGAAAGACAATTATCATATGTACTCACTCATAAGTGACTTTTAGACATATGGCAAAGAAAAACCAGCCTACAATTCACAATCCCAGAGAACCTAGACAACAATGAGGAACCTAAGAGAGACTTACATAGATCTAAATACATGGGACTTTGAAAAAGACAAGATCTTCTGAGTAAATTGAGAGCATGGAAATCATGGAAGACAGACGGGTAGGGGAAGGGAAGGGAGCAGAGAAGAAATATATAGCTTAATAAAATCATTAAAAAAATAAAGAATAATTTGAAAATAATTCATCTACAAAACATAAAATGCTAAAAAGCAACCCACAGAAGCTATGTAAGTGCAAGAGCACCAAATATACGGAGCACAAGTCTGTCCTGTGAGGGTATGTAAATATAGCTAACGTATAATGACATTCATGGGATGATAAATAGCACATCAAGACAGTGATTGTCCCTGTTAGGGGTGGCAGATAGCTGTAATCAGGGAAGGGTGTACAGGGCACTTAAGCTTTTGTGATGACCTTTTTTCTTAAGACGAGGGTGGGAACACAGCTGCTAGGTCACTTTACAAAAAAATACATTCTTTAGTTAGAAAGCAGTGATTTATAATCTTTTCATAAGGTTGTGCTGTAGTCATTGATTGTAGAACATTTTCATCTCCCCAGAAAGAAGCACTGCATCTGTTAGCAGCTACTGCACAGTCCCTAAGCGCCTAAGGCTCCAGCCCCACGTCCTAGGCCATCCACCTCTGCTGCCTGTGGACATGCTGTACAGGTGCAGGTGCACAGCAGTAACATTTTGTGACTTACCTGGATCTTTTACAGTATTTCTAGACTCATCCATGCTGTAGCACAATAAATGATATTCATTTCCCTTTTGTGGGTGAATAATGGTCCTTACGTCCACACACTATTTTGTGTGTTTATCAGTGACCATTCAGATTATTTAGTTGTTTTGAATAACATTGCCATGAATATTTGTTCACAAGTATTTGAGTAAACATATATTTTCAAATCTTTTGAGTACTCCATCTAGGAGTGGAATTGGTAGGTCATACGGGACCTTTGGATTGTTTTCTATTTGATATTTTTTCTTCAGGAAATGTGAGATGGTTTTCACATCAACTACACACGTTTGCATCTATTCCAGTGTGTACGAGGGCCCCAGTGTGTACGAGGGCCCAGTGTGTACGAGGGCCCCAGTGTGTACGAGGGCTCCAGTGTGTACGAGGGCTCCATGTCTCTGTCCCTGTCAACACTTAACACTTTCTACTTCACCGGGTTTAAACCTGTATTCCTGCATGTACAGTGTGGTGCTTTATTGTGGATTATATTTTTGATTCCTAAATGACACTGACTGAAGACCCTTCTAGGTGCTTGTTAACTATTTGGAATACTCATTCTTGGCATGGGCTCCTGATAAATATCATATATATTTATGATATATAGAGTACGTGATAAATGCTTGTGACTGGTTCTTCTGTGAGTAGGCCTGGCCTCTATAACGTCACATCTTCTTTTCATGGTCACAGAACTAAAATTATTGCCTTCAGATTAAAGAAAATAACATATATGGCATTTATTGGACTTCTTCTTAGTGCTGTCTTCATGACTTGGAAAAATCCAAAGAATATTTAGAATAACAGTTTAAATCAGACTATAACAACATGCACATTAGCTTATGAAAAGTTGCCCCTTCTGCTTTTGGAAAGCATCTGACCAGCACAGTGCGGCTTGCTCGAGGCCGAGCTGCTTCTAGCAGTGTCAGCTGCAGGAAGTGACTCTCATTACTTGGATCAAATGATAATCTAAAATGCTCTTGTCACTTCAGTTTCTGAGTTGTGTAGGGAAGTTTCTGAGGCATGCAGGCAGCAAGAACAGTGACGAGCAGCAGATGTCACGTTGTCAAACACAGACCCAGTCACCAGACAAGCCCCTCAGTGCCCAGGGGAATGGAAGGGGAGGAAGAAACAGAACTAACAAGGTGGTGGTACCGTCCCAAGTTCAACATCTCAAAAACAGCACATTTTCTGACACAGCTTGGCCATTTGAGTCTAGAATGCACCATTAAGGCTTTATGCAGATATTTTTATTTTCAGTCAGAAGATAGACAGAGATGAGAAAGAGAAACTTGTATTCCTGGCATTAGGAACTTCTCACTCCTTTCGTTATATTTGCAAGCAGTCTTGAGAGCATGGGCAATTTAGAAGACAGAGTTAATCATTTCTTTAGTCTTATATTTTTTATTTACTTTAAATGACTCAAGCTGTCATGGGAATGTTGGTGCCTTAGCTCAAACTACTATGTTTGGGAATATTTCTTAGTGCAATTTGTATTTTAAAATGTCTTCCCATCAGATCCCTCCCTGGCTGTTACCTTGTAGTAAAGCAGAGCTAAGGAGTCTCCCAGGCAGTTAGTTAGTTATTCAGGCATCTGTACTGGCCTGCCCTTAGAGGCTCTGACAGGCTGCAGCCACTAAGTGCACCTCTGATGTGGGATTCCCCTCTGTGTACTTTGAATATGTTTTGTTATCATTGGTTAATAAAGGAACTGCTTTGGACCTATGGCAGCACAGAATAGAGCAAGGAGGAAATTCCAAGCAGAGATAAAGGAGAAAAGAAGACAGAATCAGAAAGATGTCATGTACCTGCTGAAGGAGAAAGATGCCTGCCCCAGAAACCTTACCCGTAAAGCACGAGCCTTGTGGTAAAATATAAAATAATAGGAATGGGTTACTTTAAAATGTAAGAGTTAGTTAATAAGATGCCTGAGCTGATAGGCTGAGCAGTATTTTAATTAATATATCTTCTGTGTGATTATTTAGGGCCTGGGTGCCGGGAAACAAATGAGCAGTCTCCACTTATGCACCTCCTGTGCACATTGCCACTTTTCCTTACAAGAGGTGGGCCTTGCTCACCTCCCATCTTTTTCTCTCTGTCTCTGTCTCTCTCTCCCTCTAGCTCTCTTGCTCCTGTGTTTTGTTTTGTTTTGTTTAAATTACAACATTGGTTCCCTGACCAGGAAAGGCTCTCCTGGCACTTCCTCCTGCCCACCAGCAGTCTGAAGTGCATTGGAACCCAGAAGCCTGGTCCGCATATGACAGTTTCATTTCTCTGGATTACTGAGTCCTTCCATTCAACACTGGCATGATTGGTGAGCCCCTCCGCCTTCCCCACCTCTGGCTATTTCCCATGAGTGAAGACTAGTCTCTCCAGCATGGTGTCTTACCTTTTGGCCTCGTTAAGCCTCGTGACCAGGCAACCACGGCTCTCTCGGGATCAGAGCACTTGGCCCCTGCCCTTTGCAGGATGACTCACTAGGAGACCCCTGCCTGTCTTGTTTCTTGGACCCTCAAGTCCTTCGGGCTCTGCCCTTTGCCCCCTGCTCCTTGACTGACAAATCACCAAGCTGCTTGTGTCTTTCTCATTCTATCCCCGCTTGATAAAAGCCATTGGATCTTGTTCTGCCTCACTCATGGGGAATGAGCCTACCAAAAATCTGCTTCCTGGCACTTTATATCCTGATATTTTATGGAGCCTCTGCAGCATCCTGCCAGCGATCCTGATAGATGGGAGGAGGTGTCACCCTTCCACTCTTCCGCTTTCTCCTCCCCCAGTAAGCCTCCTACACAAACTCTGTTGCATGCGGCATGTTGGCTTAGTGGCAGAGCCCGCTGAAAGGTAATCACTTCATACAGGGCCTCTATCCACCTGCTCCACCCTCAACAGAGCCCTCTTCCACCTGCAGCAAATCTGCCTTCTCATTCACCAGCGACTTCGCCTTTCATTCTGTATTGACAGTTGGGTCTCTGGTAGGGCCACCCGCCTCAGACCATTGCCCTGGATGTGAGGTTTCATTTCTTCAGCCCAGTCCTCACTTTGCCTTCTGGCTTTTCTTGAAGTTCTGGTACCAGGTGACTGTGTCTACCTTGTGCTAAGATCCCTTGGCCCCTGCTCTGTGTTTGAATCACTGAGTAGCCTGTGCTATCTCAAATTGACCCTCTCTGAATTCCTGGGATGTTAGGAATTGCAGACCCTTGGATCTTCTCTGCCTCACTCATGGGGACTGTGTCATTGTTTATACCTCCTTGCTCCCATTAGGATGTTGTTTTGGACCCACTGACCATTCTAATCACCCATTGTTGCGGGACTACCAGCTGTTGGCAGATCTGGAGGCACAAGACGACCAAACATGTCCAAGTGATGCTGTGGTGATGGGAAAAGGATCAGGTGCCTTAAGCCTTAGGGAGTCAACTTGGCTCCACCTCAAACAGCATTTTGCCAGGTCCAGGAGGTGCCTGATGTTTCCACAGATCCTGGGCAGTAAAGTGAAATAGCTAGATACCCCAGGATTTGGCCAGCACCTCAGCTTTCTCAGGTCCCCCAAAGATTACGATAACCCCAGGCCAGCATGAAGCACTCTCAAGAACATGGCATCCTCATCCCCACCTCATCTGCTATCAGGTCTGTCAGGTCAAGGCATCTTATGCTTGCATTGTGCTTGCGCTGTGCATGTATTCTGCGTGGTGTTGATATCCGGGTCCCAACAGAGATTCTGCTCTCAACAGCCAACAGAACACCTTGGAAATTCTTGTTTTAAAAGTCCAGGTATCAGTAAATCGAACAGATTGTTCACCACCTTGTCTTACAAACATCACCATGTACAGGTGAAGGAGAGACAGATTTCTAAATGAGTTTTTTTTTTTTTTTGGTCATGGTCCCACTACTAGATTGGAAGCTTCAATGGAAGCGAATGTGTTACTTCCTGACCCTTCCTTCTCCTTGTTCTCTTGTCTTTAACAACCACATGCTGCTTCATCAGTGCCTTTTCCATGTATCTCCAATGACAACATTCAGAATTCTCTGATCCCAAAACTAATCAGCTATTGTTACAGGACTCCCAACTGATAAGCACAGACCTGGAGGTGCAAGACTACCAAACAACACCCCAGAGGTATTCAAGTCCCCCCAGACTCAGAAAAGAGACTCACAGAGCAGATTTTAATGTAACTCTTAACTGTTCCTTTACTTAAAAGGTACCAACTCTATGATAACTGCCCTCAGTAATCAACCACCTGTGTTTCAGGTGATGCTGTGGTGATGGGAGAGGATCAGGAGCTTTAATCCCTAGTAACTCAACTTGGATCCACCTTGAACAGCATTTTGCCAGGTCCAGATAGTGCCTGACAGTTCCACAGAGACTGAACAGTGAAGTGAAACAACCAGATACCCCAGGACTTGGCCAGCACCCCAACTTTCTTAGGTTCCCCCAAAGATTGCAACACCCCCAGGTTAGCATATAGCATGGCATCCCCATCCCCACCTCACCTGGTACAATTTCTAACTCCTCACCTCATAAAAAAACAAAAAGGAGGAATTTTAGTATCCAGGCATCTGTACTTGCTTGCCCTTGGGGTCTTGATAGAGGACGTATCCTCAGCTGCAGCCACTAAGAGCACCTCCTGTGTACATTCACTACTTTCTATTTAAAAAGTAGGGCCTTGCTCACTTCTCCATCCCTCTCTGTCTCTGTCTCTCTTTCCCCTGGCATTTTAAAAATTTACAGCAGCTAGTGATTCTGCGAGTGGCCTCTGATTTTGATGCTCAGTGTAGTCAGGGTTATATTAGAAGAGCCACTAAAATTGTCCCATCAGTGGCCTGGTGTTTAAGCGCACAGTCTTGGAAGGCAGCTTAAGAAAGTAATTTGGATAATGGAAAGAGCAGGAAGAATTATTCCCTGCTTTCTGGGGAGAGGCCATGAGAACTATTGCTTCTAAAAACAAAGCTCATGATGATGGTTGTGGAGAGCAGAGGACAACTTGGTGCAGTTGATTCTCTCCTCCTACTCTGTGAGTACTCGGAATCCATGTCAACAGCAAAATTAGAAGCCAAGAATCTCCATTCTAAAGGACATACTATTTGAAGTGCCTTGGTACATTAAAGCAGAGCTTACCAGCCCATGATCTGCAGGCTGCATGCATACCATTCTGGAGTACTTAGTGAAAACAAGAAATTCATTTGCAATTTTTATTTACTTATTTAGTCTTGCTTTTTTTTGTTTTTGTTTTTTTGTTTTTTTTTTTTGTTTTTGTTTTTGTTTTTTTGAGACAGGGTTTCTCTAGTTTTGGCGCCTGTCCTGGAAGTAACTCTTGTAGACCAGGTTGGCCTTGAACTCACAGAGATCTGCCTGCCTCTGACTTCCGAGTGCTGGGATTAAAGGTGTGCACCATTACCGCCTGGCCACAATTTTTATTTATTTTGGTAACTCAGTTGTACAGTGTTCAGACGTGATTTCTGTATGGGATACTATAGTGTCATAGTGTGTCTGAAGCATTTGTGTGTTTCCCTGGCGACTGTTCACAGTGAGGTTCTGTGTCCTGGACACAGGGGAACTTAGTATTTGGTGATTTTCCTAATTGTCTCTAGAACTCCTGTACATTAACTGTTACTGCTGGGTTGCTGACATCCTTCTTATTATCAAAATTACCTTGAAATAGCTTTAGCATTTCCATTTTAATGTCATGGTTTAGCACAAAGGATATAGGAAGGCCTGAATTTTAGCCCCACACTTGCCCCTAATTAATTATATATCCTTTATAAATCTTAAACTTGTTGACCTTATTTTATTGTCATCTGTATAACAATCATGAAGTAGCTGAAGTGTCATGTTCTTACACTAAACAGTGAGAAGTCATGATCCTCCCTTGTCTTCCCTGTTGAGCTGTATGTGGTCCTGAAGTCGGGGACACATTTTCTGTTCTGCATTGCAGACACAGACACCTTCTCACTGTGACCTTCATTCCTCTAGTCATGCAAATTATGCCTCCACCTTTCTCTGTTGGCGTCTTTCTTAAAATACGGATGATGGAAACTGCACCTAGGACTGTCGGTTGGGGCAGCTGTGCTGTGGTCTTGTATAAATGGAGATCATTTCTATTTCACTGCAGCTATTTTTTTCAAAATGCCAGTATTCCTAGGACTTAGTGGCTGTAATATTTCAAAATGTCTTTGAAGCCAACCCTTTGCCTCTGGAAGAGACTGTTCCAGGCTCTTTACTATTCAATATCTTCTGGGACAGAGATTTCACAACCTGTCTCTCACCTTGAGGAAGTTCTTATAACTAATATAAATCTTGCTTTCTGCAATTTCAGTTGAATTTGTATCATTTTTCTCTGTAGAGATGTGAATAGCCCCAAACTGGAGGTGATACATTCTCATGAGGGCCGGGACCAAACACTGTAGAAAAATTGTTTTCAGCATCTGTTTCTCTTATTTTCATTCTTATATTCAATTCATGTCTCAGAAGGTGGTGTTTTAAAAGTGCAAATGAAACAATAGTTTCTACCTAATATCAGTGCTTATGAAATCATTTAATCTTTGAAATAAAATGGGGGATGAAAATTTAAAAGTGAGTTCTTGTGGGGAAAAAGAGGGAAGTGTTTGTCTCTGATTCTGTTTGTAAGAAATCTCTTGGCCAGGCAGTGGTGGCGCATGCCTTTAATTCCAGACCTTGGGAGGCAGAGGCAGGAAGATTTCTGTGTTAGCTTGGTGTACAAAATGAGTTTCAGGACTGCCAGCGCTGTTTGCAGAGAAACCTTATCTCAAAAAAAAAAATCCAGAGGGGGGAGAGGGGGGGAGAGAGAGAGGGAAAAGGGAGAGAGGAGAGAGAGGGGGAGAGAGAGGAGAGAGAAAAGAGAGAGATGAGAGAGAGAGAGAGAGAGAATTTTTTGGCTGAATGCCTAGAGGAGGCTGGGATGGATCTCACTCTGTTGGCCTCAGCAACCTGCCAGTGCAAACACTACTATCCACCTGCTGCAGTCTCTGAAAATTAGACCCCCCAGAGTAAATAAGTAAAATTAGAAGACTGAATTCTCAAAATACGTTTGGAATATTTAACCAACCTTATGTCTTTTTTCATATAGCTATAGTCACAAGACTGGGTTTGAGCTGTAGATTTTATCCCATCTTTTAGTGATCATATTAAGTGATTGATTCATTATAAGTTGTGAGACAGGGCTGGGTAGATGGCTCAGCCATTAAAGACTAGGCTCACAACCAAAATATAAATTGTGAGACAAGAAGCCTGTTCCTTGGAGCAAGCTGTCCAGAAGCGGATTCCAGTGCGTACGGTCAGACGGTCTCAGTACTCATCTGTGAGTTCTGCTGAATGTGGTGAGAAAACATAATGAGCCATGCCCATAAGGAGCCCGTGGTCCTGCTGGGGAAGGACACTGTAAACTCGCTGCTATGAGTCACCTTTAACAGTGCGTACAGGAAGGCTTTGAATAGAAATTTAATTTTCCTTCTTAAAGATATTACAGAAAATGTTACATTTGCAGACCTGTTCAGGTAACTGAGCCCCTAAAATTTGAATTCATTTGCTTTATTCTGATTTCTGTATTTTCCTTTTGAAGGTTCAGCAGTTTTCTGAAAAATCATTCCTCTTAGAGCTTTTGAAAACCCATGAAAATGCGTTAGAGAGACAGCACAGTGAAATTATGGACCAAAGGGATACCCTGCTCCAAGCCTTCGTAAGTCTCAAGCCACCTAGAAACATTGAAGTCAATAACTGTGTCAAAGGCATCTAAATATATACATCTTTCCTTTGAGAAAATTATCTGTATGCATATCATCTGACAGTACTGTTCAATTAAAAATATCAAGTTCTGTTTGAAATTGACTGGGAGAGTAGCACAGTTTGGAAGAGCTGTGCTGGCAAGGATATAATACAGGAATTATTTACAGTTGTAATGTGCCTAAAAGAAAGAATACCACTGCTCTGAATTACTCTGGTGTTGAGGCCCAGTTGTAATCATCTTGAAAAACAGGTTTATACTTTTAGGCATATTTATGGGTGTGGGTGAAAAATATTGTTTATCTTTTTATCTTCAGTCAAAGCCAACATGCTGAGCAGTAGTTATGAGTATAGGCCAGTTTGGAGATGTGACTAGTCATAAGCTGACCTTTCAGAGTAATATAATTGGGCCAGCAAGAGGGTTCAGTGGGCAAAGGGGCTTCCCACCAAGTCTGATGACCTTTTAATCCCTGTAACCAGCATGGTTGAAGGAGAAACCTGATCCCTGCAAGTTGTGCTCTGCCCTCCACATGTGTGCCACAGAATATGCATGCCCACACTCATACACATACATATGTACACACAATGAATAGATAAGTGGAAAATTACATAAGACATATGTAAGAACAACAATATAGTTCATGACACGACCAGCTTCTAAAAGTTATTCCACATAGTTGGTGCTTCAGCCAAAAAATAAAAATACAAAGGACTAATGTTTCTAATGCTGTTAGGAAATTAGATTTTTGCACTGTCCAAAGGCTTAAATTCCTATTTTTGTGCCCTGTGGATGTTTGATTTACAACATAAAAGCTAATTTGAACTAACTTTGAGATGATTGCATAATTTGCCTTCAGATAATCAGTTTTTTTCCTATAAAGCAGCATTGTTCCTTTGAGTAAAGGTTGTAATTTTCACATTTCACTATTACTCCTTCACCTGATTGTACATTATATTGACAAAGTAGCATGTATGATTGTAAAGTGAATTCACAGACACAAGCACAATGATAAATGTCAGCATTTCTACTTCACTAATTCCCCCAAATCTGCAGGGATAAAACTTTCACATGGAAGATATTGTATGACAGCCTCCGTCTTTAAACACGTGTACTTGGTCATCACAGCCTGTTTTTGGTGATGCAGAAAACAGAGCTGATGATGATACTTTGGCTTGTAACTCCATATTGTTGTACTTTAAATCACTGAAGAATAGTGCAACTAGTGTGTATATTTTGGTAACTTATTTCTGCTTTTCAGGAGGCCACGAAGAAAAAAGCAACAGAGGAAGAGGAAAAATTTATTAAGGAAATTACAGACTTCAATGATGAGTATGAAATAACTAAGAAAAAAGATATTTTGATGAAAGAAAATATCAAGATGGAAATTGCTGACTTGGAAAAGCAAGCAAATGTTTTGAGAGGAGGTATGGATACAGGCACCTCCCTTGTCTGTTGTTAATGAATGTGCGGTGTTTGCTTGTTCCCTGGTCTGTTTGTGAGACAAGGTCTCACAATACAACACAAACTGGCTTAGAACTTAATGTGTAGCCCAGGCTGACCTCAGACTCGATGTGATACTGTCTCAGTTCTCCAAGTGCTGAGGTTTACAAGTGTGCACCACCATGCCCATTTACAATGAGTCATTTTGAATGAATGTGTTTTTCAGAAGGTCTCTGTATTAAGGTAAATTCCATCATTGCATAGTTAACTCTTATAATTAGTGAATGTATGTATACAGCCATGGTCAATATATATTTCAAATCCTTCAGAAGTCCATTGTGAACTGAGCATTTGGTCATCTGTCTGATGTGAATGTCTCTGGGTCCCAGGGATATATAATGTAAAGGTGTAAGAAACAGGTGTGTACGCCATGTGATGGGTTAGATCTGCCCAGGGACATATAATGTAAAGGTGTAAGAAACAGGTGTGTACGCCATGTGATGGGTTAGAACTGCCCAGGGATATATAATGTAAAGGTGTAAGAAACAGGTGTGTACACCATGTGATGGTTTAGAACTGCCCAGGGACATATAATGTAAAGGTGTAAGAAACAGGTGTGTACACCATGTGATGGGTTAGAACTGCCCAGGGATATATAATGTAAAGGTGTAAGAAACAGGTGTGTACACCATGTGATGGGTTAGAACTGCCCAGGGATATATAATGTAAAGGTGTAAGAAACAGGTGTGTATGCCATGTGATGGGTTAGAGCTGCTGCTGTGAATCACTTTTCTCACCAACCCTGGATGGAGTAGGAGGTAAGGACACAGAGTCATCTCAAGAATATCTGTATGTGTGTTGTTGGAGTCTGTGGTAAGATAATGAATTAAAGCAGTTGTCGGTGGGGAGTGAAGGAGCTGTTTAGGAAAATAACAGGACTTTAATACACATAGAAACAGGGGATGTCCAAAACACACCTGTCCCAGGCCCCAGCGGCTTTATTCCAGCATAAAGTTTGGTTTCTCTTACTTTTAATCAGGCACAGATAGTTGAGGCTCCTTGATTGCCCCTCACCTTGAGTACACTTCCTCTTAATCTAAAAGCCTCACAGTAAAGCAAATTATAATTATTTACAATCAATAATTTCTCAGATGGTCACATTGTGTTGAGATCAGAAAGAGAAAAATCATGGATGCCATTGCCCCACTGTAGTTCTGAGGAGTAGTTCTATCCCTGGGCAGTTCTAACCCATCACATGGTGTACACCTTTACATTATATATCCCTGGGACCCAGAGACATTCACATCAGACAGATGACCAAATGCTCAGTTCACAATGGACTTCTGAAGGATTTGAAATATATATTGACCATGGCTGTACAGTAACAGAGACGCTGGGTACCCCCTGGTTAGGACTTGGTCACCCTCGTGTGGCAGTCCTTTTGTGGTCCCATTGTGGTCACTATGCTCTTGCTGGCTCCTCCTGTGTTCTTCTGCTGCAGTCCTTTAGAAAGGCAAAAGGTGTCTTGTGCTTGCAGCTCCTCCTTTACAAGCTTGCTTCTGCTCTACAGGCATTCAAGAGCTTCTCTGACATTTTTTAGCATCACTGGGATTATGGAACTAGTTGTCTTAAAGACTTTGTCACACAGACAAATCTTATTGAGGTTAATTCATTAGAAAAAAAAGCCCTAACTACATTTTTTTCTGAGAGATCAAACTTTGTTTTGACTTCTGCTGAAACACTGAGAAATAGTATTAATTGTTTCTTCCCTTTTATGGAAAACAAGAAATGTGAACCATAAAAGGAAAAATACATACTGAAGAAACTTTGGGAAAGTGAAGACAGACCATGGAGCTGGAGAGAACATTGTGATGTATGTACATGGTTGTTACTCAGAAAATAATGAGCTCTTAAAACTTCAGAATGGGAGGACGACAAGACCAGTGGATAGCAGGGGAAGAATTAAACTTTACAGTACAGTACTGATGACCAATGGGCACATGGGAAAGGTACTCAATATTTTTAGTCATGAGTAAGATACAAATTAAAATACAGTAAGCTGTTATTGTGCATTCATTTAGTCAAAATTAAACAGATTGACCAAGTCAGTTGACAAAAATGAACATTTGAAACCCATGTAGTTATAATAAAATAGAAAATAAATGATAGAATTGCTTTAAAGAATTGCTTGGCAATTTCTGAAAAGTTAAATATATGTTTATCATATAATTCACCACAACTAGATGCTTTGGAAAAATTAACTGTCTGAAACACATGTTTTGGAAGTTTTTTTTTTTTGTTTTTTTTTTTTTTTTTTTGGTTTTTCGAGACAGGGTTTCTCTGCAGCTTTTTTAGAGCCTGTCCTGGAACTAGCTCTTGTAGACCAGGCTGGCCTCGAACTCACAGAGATCCGCCTGCCTCTGCCTCCCGAGTGCTGGGGTTAAAGGCGTGCGCCACCACCGCCCGGCTAGGAAGTTTTAACTCCTAGTAGCTGAATTACTACATGAAAACTGCACATGATTTAAATGTCAACTAGGAGGTGATGTATCTGTGCAACAGAATAGTCAACAATAATAATATGGTAGAACTTCAGTATACACGATAGAGGGATCTCAAGAAACCAGAGCTGTTCATACTCCTCACTGTGACCCTAGAGGAAATGGATAACAGGAGTCACAAGGGATCTTTTGGTGTTGATGGAAATGTGTGTTCTTATTTCTGGGGATGGCTTCACAGGGTTAATGACCGTCAAATTCATGGAGTTGTGTGATACTCTCTTTAAAACTGAAAAGGAAAAAAATGTTTCTGGTATTACAAATCCTATCAGAATCTTTTTTGGGGCGGGGGGGGGCGTTCGAGACAGGGTTTCTCTGCAGCTTTAGAGCCTGTCCTGGAACTAGCTCTTGTAGACCAGGCTGGTCTCGAACTCACAGAGATCAGCCTGCCTCTGCCTCCCGAGTGCTGGGATTAAAGGCGTGCGCCACCACCGCCCGGCCCCCTATCAGAATCTTTTACATTGTGTCTCTCTTTTCTCAGAAGTACAGACATGATAGGGGTGCCTCTGTGGTACCTGATACTCTTGCTTTTGCTCTCAGTGTCTTCTGTGTTTTATGACAGTTTTATATGGAATATCATCTCTATAACAGCAGGAACTTTGGATCACTGCCCAATTGCCAGCAAGATTCCCAGGCTTTTTGAAGTTAGGGAGCTCTGTCATGCATTGCCTGGTTTTCTTAACTTTTTGTTTAACTTTGACTTCATCTCTAACTATGTTGCATGGTATATGATCACCCCAAGTTTACATTTACATTCACTAAATAAAATCAAACTTGGGTTAGGAGGCAGAGCCTGCAAGTAGTTTACAGAAAGTAATCATGGACAGTCAGAGGGTGTCTGGAAGATGGGTAGAGAGACACACAGAAAGTAGTAGAGAGGGACTTTGAGTGTGGTGGTCTTTTTGGTTTGACAGGGAGGAAGGACACACTCTTTCTGTGACACAGGCAAAGAGGGAATGTCAGCTAGTTGCTGCTCAACGTCTCTGAGCTAGCAGGTTTTCACCCCAGCCTCTGACTCCCAAGTCTTTTTTGGTAAATACATCAATAGAGATTTAGTTACAAATTACATTTGGTGGCAGTGACAGGAGGTGGGTGGACCCAGCAGGCCCCTGCCTGAGAAGCAGACCAGTAACTGCAGATCCACAATTACTGCTGAAACAGCAGTGGATTAAGGGGCAACCACTGTGCTGGAGTATAAAACAACATAATGGGGGGTAGTAGAAACTGCTTTTACAGTTACTGTCCTGTATGTCCACTATATTCAACTTAATTTTCTTTGACACAGAATTTAAACTAGCTCTTCCATAATCGCTTATGCTATTTTCCTGTTCATTCTTCATTTTAAAAGTTAGAATTACACTTTACTTTATTTAATGTCTGTATGTGAAGTGTGTCTGCAAATGGGCATGTGTAGAGCAGGGCATGTGGGGAGGTCAAAGGACAATGTGCAGGAACTTGTTTCTCTCCACTGTGTTCTCCCCAGATCAAAGTCAGGAGCCTTTCCCTGCCATGACTTCCTGCTGCCCCCTGCTTCACTTTTACTATTTGTAGTTCTCATCTATCTAGGATTAGGAATTCAACTTTAGCCTTTTCCAAATGGCTGGTTATCTGTGTAATGCTATTTGTTACATGGTGCATCTGTTTTCAGACATTTTCAATGTCTGAAATATTTGTTATATTTTAATTTTACATATATGTTTGTGTATGTCTCCTTTCCTGTTTTGTTTTATGTTTATTTTAGTTTCTTTCTTTTTCATTAGTTTTTTTAAAAAAATACCAATCCAAATTCCTACTCCCTCCCCTCCTCACTTTCCCTTCATAATCCTCCCACCCCACCCCTCTAATCCTAAGAGAGGGTAAGGCACTTTGCTCTGTGTAAAAGTCCAAGGCCCTCCCTACTACATCTAGGCTGAACAAGGTATACATCCAAAGAGAATAGGATCCCAAAAAAGCCAGTACATGCAGTAGAGATAAAGGATTTGATAGCTAGTGGCAAATTCCTCTCTTCTTGCTTTTCATGCTAATTATTATGTACATTTTTTCTTAGGTAAAAGTTTTGTAAAGTTCAAAGGTTATCTTGTATTTTAATTTGAGATGCGTTAAGTTTATTAATGAATTTAGGAAGAACTTTTATCTTTCCAATCTCTCATCTTCCTGTCAGAAAACTAAACATGGGGCAGCAGATGGCTCAGCAGCTCAAGGTACTTATTGCCAAATCTGAGGTCTTGACTTTGATCTGTAGGACCTACATAGTAGCAGTAAAGAACCAACTCCTACAAGTTGTCTTGTGACATCCATGTGCATGATTTGTGCATGTACCTGCATGTGCGCACGTGTGTGTATCACTGTATTTTAAGTGGGGTTTCCCCATTGGGTATTCTCATGATTATGGTTTGTCTACAGGTAAAGAACCTTCTTCTACATTCAGATTTCCTAACACAAACTTGATTTTGCTGTTTCCAGTGCATAACCATGTCTGCATCACCTAATGATTTGTTTTCCAATATTCATTCTACCTTTAAAATGTAGTTTTATTTGTGGTGCTTTTAGAATGCTAACGAATACTAGAAACGATATTAGATGATGCCCCTTCTTTCTTTTAGGGCTTTGTTACTGATTATGATGCCACACAGACAATGTGTGCTCTCTCTACCTTTCTTTCCGTGCCCCTGCTTTCATTCACCTTCCCTTTCTTTAATGACTATGTATTTCCTCTCTGAATTTTCTCATTCATTTATATAACCTGATCACAGTTTTCCCTCTCTACTCTCCTCCCAGTTTCTCCCTACACATCCCCTCTGCAACTTCCCCCATCCACTCCTCCTCCCTTTCTACTCAGAAAAGGGTAGGTCTCCCATGGATATCAACAAAACATGGCATATCAAATTGCAGTTAAGGCTAAGCTAAACATTTCCTATTAAGGCTGGTCAGGGGAACCTAGTATGAGGAATAAGGTACCAGAAGCCATCAAAAGAGTCAGAGGTAGCTGGGCAGTGGTGGTACACGTCTTTAATCCCAGGACTTGGGAGACAGAGGCAGGCAGATCTCTGTGAGTTCAAGGCAAGCCTGGTCTACAAGAGCTAGTTCCAGAACAGGCACCAAAAGCTACAGAGAAATCCTGTCTCAAAAAAAAGTCAGAGGTAGTCTCTGTTTCCACTGTTAGGAGTTCCATAAGAAGATCAAGCTACACAACTGTTACATATATGCAGAGAACCTAAGGTCAGTCACATACAGGCTCCCTGGTTGTCAGTTCAGTCTCTGTGAGCCCCTATGATCCCCGGTTAGTTGATTTTTGTGGATTTTCTTATGGTGTCCTTGACCCCTCTGTCTCCTACAATCCTTCCCCTCCTTCTGCAGGATTCCCTGAGCTCCACCTAATGTTTGGTTGTGGGTCTCTGCATCTCTTTCCATCAGTGGCTAGATGATGCCTCCCTGATGACAATCAGTCTAGGCACCAATTTATGAGTATAACAGAATATTATGAGACATCATTACATTGACTTTTTTGTCATTCATGCTTGGTCTCTGAGCCATCCTGCCCCTGGGTCCTGATGCTCCAGACAGTGTCAGGGGTGGGCTCACCTCATGGCTTGGGTCTCAAGCTGGACCATCCATTGTTTGTCACTCCCACAATCTCTGCCACTCTTACTCCAGCATGTCCCATAGGCAGGGCAGTGTAGGTCAAAGGTTATGTGGCTGGGTTGGTATCCCACAACCTCCACTGAAAGTCTTGCCTTGATGTGGGATGTCCTTCTTTATATGTTTTGTTTTTATTAGTTGATGAGCAAAGCTGTTTTGGCCAATGGATTAGCAGCATAAAGCCAGGTGGAAAATCAGAACGGAGATATGTAGAGAAAGTAGGCAGAGTTGAGGAGATGCCATGGGGCTGCTGAAGGAGAATGGTGCCAGAACATGACTGGTAAGACACAGCCTTGTGGCAATACATAGATTAATAGAAATGGGTTAATTTAATATGCAGGAACTATCTAGGAATACGCATGAGTCATTGGCCAAACAGTATTCTAAATTAATACAGTTTCTGGTGCGATTACTTAGGTCTGGACAGATGGTAAACAAAAGCAGAGCCGCTGCTTACATTGCCCGGTCACAGGTGATGACCAATGCAGGCTACATACACTCTATTGGTGGGAGTCTTAGCTGGGGTCATCCTTGTAGGTTCCTGGGAGTTTTTCTAGTTCTAGGTTTCTACCTCAAACCAAAATGCCCCCTTTCTAGTCTTCCCTTTTCAGTACTCTCACTGCCCACTCCCCACATGATCCTTCATGTTCCCATCCCCACCTCTCCCAGACCACCGAAGAAATCTATTTCCCCTTCCCAAAGAGATCCAAGTGTCACTCCTTGTTACCTATCCCCTCTGGGTCTGAAAATTACAGCATGGTTATCCTTTACTTTACAGTTAATGTCTACTTTTATTGTGTGTACATACCATGTTTGTCTTTCCAGATCTGGATTACCTCACTCAGGATATTGTTTTTTTTTAGTTCCATGCATTTGCCTGCAAATTTCACGATGTCATTGTTTTTAGCAGCTGAGTAATGCAATTTTGTAAATGTACCACATTTTCTTTATCCATCTTTCATTTGAGGGACATCTAGGTTGTTTCCAGCTTCTGGCTATTACAAATAAAATCACTTTAAACATAGTTGAGCAGATATTCTTAGGGTATGAGTTGAGTGTGCATCTTTGGGGTATGTGCCCTAGAGTGATATAGCTGGGTCTTGAGGTAGATTGATTCCTAATTTTCTGAGAAACCACCATATTGATTTCCAAAGTGGCTGTACAAGTTTAAATTCCCACCAGCAATGTAGGAATATACCCCTTACTGCACATTCTTGCCAGCATGAGTTGTCACTTGTGTTGTTGATGTTAGCCATTCTGATAGGTGTAAGATGGAATCTCAGCATTTCCCTGATGGCTAAGGATGTTAAACTTTAACTGTTTCCTTGCCATTTGAGATTCTTCTGTTGAGAATTCTCTGTTTAGAGCCGTACCCCATTTTTAATTGTGTTGTTTGTTTTTTAATGTCTAGTTTCTTGATTTCTTTATTTATTTTGGAAATCAGCCATCTGTTAGATGTTGGGTTAGTGAAGACATTTATCCATTCTATTGGTTGGGTAGAGTTACTCCAAGATGCTTTATTATATTTATATTATTTGTGGCTATTGTGAAGGGTGTTATTTCCATCATTTCTTTCTCCAGCCAGTTTGTTGTTTGTGCATAGTAAGGCTACTGATATTTTAGTTATTCTTGTATCCAACTATTTTGATAAATGTGTTTATCAGCTGTAGGAGTTCCCTGGTAGAACTTTTAGGGTCACTTATGTATACTATCACATCATCTGCTTTCTAATTTGTATCCTTTCTAATTTGTATCCCCTTGATCTCCTTGAGTTGTCTTATTGCTGAAGTTATAACTTCAAATAATGTATTGAATAGATATGGAGAGAGTGGACAGCCTTGTTTGGTTCCTTATTTTAGTGGAATTGCTTTGAGTTTCTCTCTGTTTAATTTGATGTTGGCTATTGACTTGCTGTAAACTGCCTTTATTATGTTTAGGTATGTTCCCTGTATCCCTAATCTCTCCAATACTTTTATCATGAAGGGGTGTTGGATTTTATCAAAGGCGTTTTGGCATCTAATGAGATGATCTTGTTTTTTGTGTTTTTTTCTTTCAGTTGTTTATATGGTGAATTACATTGACAGATTTTCATGTGTTTTTGTTTTGTTTTGTTTTTTCGAGACAGGGTTTCCCTGTAGTTTCTAGAGCCTGTCCTGGAACTAGCTCTTGTAGACCAGGCTGGCCTTGAACTCAGAGATCCGCTTGCCTCTGTCTCCCTAGTGCTGGGCTTAAAGGCATGTGCCACCACTGCCCGGCTCAGATTTTCATATGTTGAACTATCCCTGCATCTTTGGTATGAAGCCTACTTGATTATGGTGGATGATCTTTTTGATATGTTCTTGGATTTGTTTTGTGAGTATTTTTGCATCAATGTTCATAAGTGAGATTGGTCTATAATTCTCCTTCTTTGAGTCTTTGTGTGGTTTGGGTATCAGGGTGACTGTGTCCTCATAAAATGAATTCAGTAATGTTCCTTCCCCATGTCTTTTTGATTGTTTTGATCTGAAGTCTATTTTGTTAGATATTAGAATTACATCAGCTTGATTTTGGGTCCATTTGCTTGAAAAATA